>NC_045624.1:20615378-20918409 GCF_009829155.1 Mustela erminea | reverse complement strand
ATGTGTTGGTCACTTGAAAACTACTGGTTTCCTGAGTTCTGCATATCTTCCAGTTGTTGACATTTTATATACACTATCAAAAACCCTATATTTGTTAATATTACTATCAGTTTCATTAGAAGAGTCTTCTAAGAGTTGGGAAGGTGTCAGAATCACAATAGCAGGTCGCAGTTTTAAAAATTCTAATTTTTGCTTAAAAACAAATTTTAAATTTTAAAATTTGCTTTTATCATTGGCAACAAATTTTGTCAGTTGTTTTCCTTCAAAATGACATACTAACTTCATTCATTTTTCAGAGAATGTCTGTCATAACCATTATGTCTGAATAACTATACTTGGATTGTTAGTTTTCTTTCACATAAATATCTTGTTCCATGGAAAAAGCAGCTAGGTCAGCATGTAACTCAATCACATAGGTGCATTTCCTTTTTCAAGGAAATACACCATACATCAAGTAGCACTGTTTTATATAAGGTTTTCTAAATCTTTTTAATGTTTGGCTTAATAGAAGGCAGCTGGATTTATATCTGCTTCTGTATCCAATCTGTTATTATATCAAAAGTCATGTTACCTCTGGAAAATTTCGTGTACACTCATAAGAGAGTAAGAATGGAGAGACAAATTTTTAGTGGTATTTTTTTTTTAAACCTGATTCTGTGGACTCTCCAAAGTGTCTTGGAGATCCCAGACTCCCCCTGAGAACTGCTACTTTAATTTAATCCACAGACCCTTTTCGGCTATAGACACTTAACCATGTAATACCTCAGTAATGTCCTTTATAGGTGTCCCACTGTCATTCCCAACCTCCATCCCTGACCAGGACTCAGTTCATGATCATGCATTGCATTTCAATGTCATGTGTCTTTAGTCCCCTTTAGTCTGGAATTGTTCTCACTCTTTCCTTATCCTTCTTGATCTTGACATTTTTGAAGAACACAGAGTAGTTATTTTGTAGACTATCACTCACTTGGATTTATTTCTTGTTTCCCTAGGATTGGATTTAGGTTGAGCATTTTTAGCACAAATGCCATGTGAATGACATTGGGTCCTCCTTAAAATATCGTATTAGGAGGCACATTATATCAGTTTGTCTGTGTTACCTTTGATCACATGGTTAAGGAGAGTGCCCTCCAAATTTTTCCCTCTATAATTGATATATAGTTTGTGGGAGGACGTTTTGAGGTATGTTATTACTCATCAAACTTTCACCCTTGATCATCCATTGATAAAACTACTATAGCTTTTCCCAGAGTGATTGTACCATTTAATATTCCTACTAGAAATTTATGAGAGTTTTTTGCTCGCTGTCTTGTTCCCTGTTGAATTGTTTTGGCACCTTTGTCAAAAACCAACTGATCATATAAGTCATGTCTCTTTTGGAATACCCTATCCTGCTCCATTATCTTTTGGTCTGTTCATATATCACTGTGACATTCCTTGAGGTCGGGTAATGTGAGACCTCTTTATTCTTCTTCCCAAAAATGCATTCTTTCTTCTACTTATTGTGATTTCTTTTTAAAAATTATAAATTTTAGAATCATACTGTCAATTTATAAAACTGTTGGGATTATGATTGGGAATGTCTTAAATCTATAAATCAGTTTGGAGAGATTTGAAGTCTTAATAATACTGTCTTCTAATCCATGAACATGGTTAAATCTCCATTTATTTCAGTCTTCATTCCTTGTCAGTAGTCTTGGAGTTTTTAGATAGAAGGTTTTAGATATTTTTATTAAATTAGTCCTAGTATGTTTTGGGGGTTTTTTCCATGCTATTTTAAGTGGGACTTAAAAAATGGGGTGCCTGTGGGGCGCCAGGGTGGCTCAGTGGGTTAAGCCTCTAACTTCAGATCAGGTCATGATCCCAGGGTCCTGGGATTGAGGCCCGCATCGGGCTCTCTGCTCAGTAGGTAGCCTGCTTCCCCTTCTCTCTCTCTGCCTGCCTCTCTGCCTACATGTGATCTCTGTCTGTCAAGTAAATAAATAAAGTCTTTAAAAAAAAAAAAAATGGGTGCCTGAACGCTCATTCAGTTAAGTATTAAACTCTTGATTTGGGCTCAGGTCAAAATTTCAGAGTCATGAGATCAAGTCCTGCATCAGGCTCTGTGCTAGGCCTGGTGCCTGCTTAAGATTCTCTCGCCCCCTGCCCCACCCCAAAAAATTATCTTCTCTTTACTTATTATTAATATAGAGAAGTAAATTGGGGTTTTAAAAAAATTTTTTTTTATAAATTGGGTTTTTAATACTGCTTTCATGTCATGGCACTTTTCTAAATTTACATACTATTTATAGTTATTTCTTTGTTGATTTCTGAGGATATTTTCAACAAATAGTCATGTCTTCTGTGAATAGAGAAAATTTTATGTCTTCCTTCCTTCTTTTTTCTGTTATAAGCTTTTATTTTAATTTTTAATGCCTTATTGTGCTGACTTGGACTTTTAGTATAGTGTTAATTAGAAGTCGTGGGGGTGCCTGGGTGGTTCAGTCAGTTAAGCTTCCAACTCTTGATTTCATCTCAGGTCATGACCTCAGGGTTGTGAGATTGAGCCCTGAGTTAGGCTCCGTGCTCAGAGGGGAGTCCCCTTGAGATTCTCTCTCTCCCTCTGCCTCTCCCCCCATTTGTGCTTGTGCATTTGCATGCTCTTCATCAAATAAATTAATTTTTTTAATAACAAAAAGTGAAAATACACATCTTATCTTGTTACAGATCCTAGCAAGAAAGCATTGGGTATTTCACCATAAATGAAAATTTAGATTTAGGATTTTTATACATTCTTAACTACATTGAGGACATTCCTTTCTATTCCTCCTTTATTGTGAGTTTCCTCGTGAATATGTGTTGAATTTTATCCCATGCTTTTTCTGTATAAATAAGATTGTATTCTTTTCCTTTTTCCTTTCTTTTAATGTGGTAAATTACCTTGATCAGTTTTCAAAAATAATGTGGTAAATTACCTTGATCAGTTTTCAAAAATAAAATTAACTTTGTATTCCTGAGATAAACCCCCTTTCATTAATAAATACCCTTTTTATATATATTACATTTTATTTAATAATATTTTGTTAAAGATTAGTTCTGTGTCTGTTCATGAAGTATACTGGTTGCTGATTGCTTGTAAATTGGCTTCAGTGTTCTGTTGTCTTCATGAAGTAAGTTAGGAATATTATTTCTTCCTTTTGTATCTTGATAAAATTTACCATTTATCTAGGAATGGACTTTTCTTTGTGGGAAGAAAATTTTAAATTATTAATTCAATTTTTCAATAGAGTGACTTCAGAATTTTCTCTCTCGCCTTGTGTCAGTTTTAGTAAATTTATAATTTTTCAAGGACTCCACATTGACAGGTTTTACCTGTGTTTTTCACAATAGTCCTTTTTTTCTTTTTAACTTCTAGTGAACCTCTAAGTGATGTTCCTGCTTTCATTTCTCATATTTAGCAATTTGTGTTTTCTCTTCCTTTTTAAAAAATCAGTCTTGCTATGGCTTACAATTCTATTAATTTTTCATAAAACCAGCTTTGTTAATTGTCTTGATTTTTTTTCTCTGTTTTCTATTCTCTTGGTTTCTTGTCTTCATTTCTTTTTTTCTTCTTAGGGTATAATTTGCTCATCATCATTTTAATAGCACTTCTGCTAAATTCAGCTAAAGCAAGAAGTTCTGTTACCTCCCCTGTTAACTTTCAAATTTCACATTTTAGGATATATGGCATAGATTTATTATATATTCCTATCTTTGTTTTTGAGATTAATTGTGGAGGACATTCTTTCAAAAAATAGTATTTCTATCTTATCTGCTGGAAAATTTCCTTGACAAAATCTTGAAAAATAAGTCTTAAAATTGTAGTTAATATGAATATTAAAGTACAGATACAAATCAGTTTAACATCTGGATTGATAACACTAATGTGAAATTATTCATCCTGTCTAATATATTTATTCATTTAATCTAAATAACAGTGCTAGAGTACACTTTTCATAATACTGCCTTTTTAATGTTCTGTTCTGCTCTAGAAACCCATGATAGCTCTTTATTGCCTGCAAGATTATACCCAGTCTCCTCTGTCAGTTTTTGACCAGGTTTCTCTTTCTGCCCTACTCAACTTTCTGCAGTAGGAAATCTTCATTTCTGTCATAACCCCCATTGGATTAAGTCCATTTTTGCTTTTGTTTCACTTATCTTGTGAAAAAAACAGTCTGGAATAGTGGAAAGAACATAGTTTTTGGTTCTAGTTACCCTGGGGCTTAGATTTTCTGTCTTACTTCCTAGTTTTGTTACTGTGGACAGATTACTTAGACTCTAAAATGGTAATATTTCCATATGTTATGTGGATTGAATGAAATATACATATGCATACAGTGTAATAATATGGATAGAATTTAGGAGATACTTAACAAATACTCTCTTTTCCGCATTTCAGCTAATCAGATCCTGCCCAACTAAAGTTCTTTTTTTCCTCTCATGAACTCTATTTTTAGTTTATGCTTAACTACAGTATTTTTTTTAACCTTTTATTCAGTCCAGGGATGTAAGTGATCTCAAATAATTAATTGTTGTTGATAATATAGTGTTCTTTATATTATTCCTTCATTGTATTATTTATTTACTCAGGAGTGTCAGTTTTATGTAAGTAAAGGGTAGACGAAAAATCAAATTTGGCATTTTTATTCTGGTGCTGTCACTAGTTTACTAGCTTTCAGGAGGATACTTCCCCTCTTTGGGTTATATTCCCTCATCTTTAAAAGGAGATAATTGAACTAGAGATTTTTTTAAGGTTCCTTTCAGTTATGAAATGCGGCAGTTCTGTATATTTTTGGAGTATCTTTTGTGCTAGATTCTGGTGAGAAATCCTAATGAGAAATATTTTTAAAGACCAATTGTGTCTTTAGCTTGACATGTACTAGAGAATCAAGCTCTGTGTACGAATGACTACAATGCAGTGGGTACATAATAGAAGCCATGTACGTGTTCTAAACAGAGTGCCATAAGGTACACAGTAGTTCATCTCTTCTTTTCTGGTAGATTTTAAGCATTTCTGTGGTAAGATTTAAACCCTGTGTTAGACTTCTATTGCAAACCTTTTAATGAAAGTTGAAAAAGGAATTTAATTTTATTTTCCTGTTATTCTTTGAATTTTTTGTTCTTTGTTCTCCACAGAATGGTCCTAGTGCCAGATCATGTCATAAAATGTGCATTGACATTCAACGAAGGCAAATCTACACATTGGGGCGTTATTTGGATTCCTCCGTGAGGAACAGCAAATCTCTGAAAAGTGACTTCTATCGTTATGACATTGACACAAACACATGGATGTTACTCAGTGAGGACACTGCTGCTGATGGAGGGCCGAAATTGGTGTTTGATCATCAGGTTTGGTGCACAGATAAATTTATGGTGGAATTAATTAGTGCTCAGTAACTCTTGTTCTTAGAGTCTATTTTACGTGTTATGCTGCATTGTCTATAGGTAACTTCCTACAAATACCTAGTACAGACAATAAAAATAAGTCTTACTTCAGTAGGTATAAAGTTAGCTTTAATTTTTTTTTTCTCATATTTGGTGCATTGTAAAACACCAAGATCTTAGAACAACAAGCATTAATTTATAAAAATTTATAGAGAGTAGATGGAGAGTACATATAAGGAAAAACTATTTTATGATAAATGGTCATAACTCAACAGTAACAACTTACACTCTTAAAACATTTTACTCTACATTCCTGGGAGAAATTTAAAATTATTCTATAATGAGTTTGAGAATTTGAAATCTAGAGTTTCCAATTTGAGTGAAATATTTTTACTTTTGTGTATAATCATAAATTTGTTATATAAAGCAGATAGGAATGTGACATACACTAGGTGAAGTTAAGTTTGAACTGAACACCAAGAGAAATCACATAATGGTGCTATAGACAAGAAGACTACACATAGCAATTTATATGCCATTTTAATATTAATGCACATCTAGTTCTCATCATCCCCATAGATGTCATTATCATTGTTATCAGTCTTTGAATGTTTAGTCCACATCAGTTTACTATAGGTCATACACAAAACAGTAACAACTGAAATCTGCAGGCAGTTTTATTTGGCTCAGCCTGTATCCAGAAGTTGTTTTTGTAGTATGGGGGAGAAAAAGACTTAAAAAAAAAAAAATTGTAACACTGTATTGATGAACCTAGCTTTCATTATCTAGTACTTGAGAAATGGTAAGTAATACTAAGATAATTACAGAATCTAGCTTGGGCCTAGGAATTAAAACACTGGTCTTTTAAAAAATTTATTGTTTCTTTGGAGATTTTTGTTAATTCTTTGCTTTTAAACTATACTACTGACATATTTAGATTAACAAGTAGTTGTTATAGGAAAATGATAAGGAAAAGAAGATTGAGTTTTATGCCTATGAAGTGAGTGGTAGATGGAAAATCAAAAACATTAGTCTTCAAAGTATTCCTCAGATTGAATTAGTACTCCTTCTGGCTCTCCATAACTGAGCTTTGCACTTCCCTGCTGACATCCTCATTGTTGTTCATATGGAAAATAATAACTTCAAAAAAATGTTAGGCTGGTTCTGATCTTTTTTTTTTTTTTTTAAATAGAACATCAGCAGATAACACTGTTAGGGAAACCATTTATTTTCTTCCACCTGGTTACAAATTTCTTTTACAAAAGATGCTTATGTCTTTATTTTTACAGATTGAAAAAAGAATACCTTAGGGGTAGCTTGAGTATAGCACATTTATGGTCCTTGTCTGTGACCCTTGTTTGTCTTGACTTTGATAAAATAGAATGTTCCTTGGAAGCTAGGTTCTGTTACATGATGCTTGATTTTCATCTGATTAGATGTAATAGAAGAACAGTGGGGGTGAAGAAACCAGGATATCGACAATTAATATAATCTTTATAAGTCCCCATTTTCTCTTCTAGTTCATATAAATAAAGCTACTCCAAAAATTACTTAGGGTCATTCATGACACATTAAGACTTGACAATTACCATTCAAATTTGAGAAGAATGTTGATAAAGCTAGAGGCATGAAGATGTGTTTAGAAGTTATTTTGCCATTTAAAATTTTAACATACTAAAAAAATTAAAGACTTTTAGATTTCTTAAGATAGTTCTGAAGTTTTCCATGTTACTTTGTATGATTTTCTGTGACAAGGAGAACCAAACAAAAAGATTAAAGAAAAACACCCCCATAAGTCACATATTCAGTAAAACCAGAAACCCACAATTCCCAATTCCTTTTAAGTTTACCCAGAAACAACTGAAATACCCAGAGCTAGTTTTGAAGCCCACACAGTTTAATAGGGCAGAACTCAAGGCATGAAATAGAAGCCCCCTAAACCAGGTGAAGTTCATAGTTAGAGAAGACATGACTTCACAGAAGTACCATATTTTGAAGAAGCCGTTTAATTGAGTAGCAACAGGAGACATCCTTGAGCAAGAGCATCACCCTTGTATAGGAACCTTCTGTTATCTGGTCCAGGGAGATTAAACTCATTTAAATATGAAAAACTAGAAAGTGATAAACACCAAATCTTTAGAGACTTACTCTAAAGAAAAACAGTAAAAAGAAAAAGAAAAGCAAACCTTTTCTTCATCCAGCAGCAGGTGAGAAATTATATTCCAGTATTCTAACATGAATTAAATGGCTTAATGAAGCTTGAAAGCATAAATTCAAGAATGCAGATGAGATGGCTAAGTAACAGGTATAAGTAAAACTGGACCTGATGAAATTCAGGAACGGAACTAAAGAAAAACATATTACCACTTTCAGAAATGAAGGATAATCTAAAAGGAGTATAAAGAGTAGGTAAGGGTCATGTAGCATGGAAATAAGAAGAGTAGATGAAGAGAACAGAAATAAAGATGTAGAAAGGTTTAGCCAGAAAATTATAGCAAATACAGTCAGAAGAGAACCAACGTACACATAATTGGAGACATTAAAGAAGAAAACCAAAACAGTGGAGCAGAACAAATATTTATAAATAAAATTCAAGACTATTTATGTATCAAAAGGGCATGCTATTTAAAAAAAGCGGGGGGCATGCTATATTAAGGGAAAATCGACCAAGCAGGGACATATAATAGTAACTAATACTGAACTTCAAAGATAAAGATGCATTCTTGGGCATCTAGGCAAAATTATCAAATCACCTATAAGAGAAATAAAATGAGTCTGGTTTCAGATTCCTCTACAGCTGCATTCAATGCTAAGAGAGACAATAGAACAACATCTAGAAAGTATTCAAGACAAGACATGTGAGCCAAGAGCTTTATATCTACCTGAATTATCCTTCAAGTAGAAACACTTTTTGAGGAAATTACTAGAAAATAGAATACAAGATAGCCAAGAAGTGACTGGAGAAACTTCAGTCAAAGAATTGGAGATCTCAGCTCATTGACTTTCTCCCTGTCTTCTTACCCCATAGACTATGAAATGCAAAAGAATACATTAATAGTAATGTTGAAAACAAGAAAGAATGTCCTTGGGGAGAATTCCTGTAAGGTAGACAGCAAATAGGTTCATATCCAAACAGAAGAAACTGAGTCCTTAAGATTGTAGCAACTAGAGTCAAAGTTTATTTAAAAAAAAAAAAAAAAAAAAAAAAAGGGCGCCTGGGTGGCTCCAAGTGGGTTAAGCCGCTGCCTTCGGCTCAGGTCATGATCTCAGGGTCCTGGGATCAAGGCCTGCATCGGGCTCTCTGCTCAGCAGGGAGCCTGCTTCCCTCTCTCTCTCTCTGCCTGCCTCTCCATCTACTTGTGATTTCTCTCTGTCAAATAAATAAATAAAATCTTTAAAAAAAAAAAAAATAGGGGCACCAGGGTGGCTCAGTTATTAAGCAGCTGCCTTTGGCTCAGGTCATGTTCTGGGTTCCAGCCCCATATCGGGCTCCCTACTCAGCAGAGAGCCTGCTTCTTCCCTCTCCAGCTGACCCTGCTTGTGTTCCCTCTCTCACTCGCTCTGTCATAAATAAATAAAATCTTTTAAAAATTTTTAAAAAATAGAGTCCCTACTGTGATCTCTCTCTCTGTCAAATAAGTAAATAAAATCCTAAATAAATCCTAAAATAAAATCCTAAAATAAATAAATAAAATCTTTTGGAAAACTTAAAAATAAATAAATAAATAAATAAAACTTCAATTTTTCACACCAAAAAAAAGTAGAGTCTCAACGTTTATGTAGCTGGGGCAAACAGGTGATCAGTTGGTGACTGGACAGCTGGGCATTCTCCAGTTTGAGCAACACTTGGCTGAGGTAATTGTTCACAGGTCAGGTGTTGAGTGTGGACACTGGGGCTGGATGGATAGGGCAGTGCTCCCAAGAGGCACTGGAGAGCAGCTGTGGAGCCCTTGACAGCATCATATCTCATCTCTCCCTTCCAGTCCCTTGAAGCAGGCTGCTGTATATGAAGAGGCAGGTGAACAGGAATTCTCAGACAGAGGATTAGAACAATTCCCCCCACCCAAAAGAATCAAATATTTGAAAATAATGAATACCATGAGACAGGGGTAGTGAACTCAACAGATTAAGAATTAACAAAGAAAAACAGCTAGTTATATAGACTGAAGAAGCCTTTACGTTTAAGTGGTATTTTTAGAGCAATTCAGGAGGCTGTTCATTCATGAAAAAGAAATATCTAGAAAAACTATAAGTTAAAGATTTGATAGCCAAACTAAAAGTTTCAGTCAATTGATTAAAAAGCTCACATCTCTAAATATTACTAAATTAGTGAGCTGAAATTATGAGAGAAAAGTTAAGGAACAGAGAAAAGATCCTGAAGTTCTAATATCCATCTAATAGGAGTTCTAGAAAAAGAGAATGGACGCAAACTGAGAACAACATGCCTTAAGGTTAAAAAGGAAGAAGGGTCCCAGAACTGAAGATAGGTTTTAGAATTAAAGGAACGCCAGGGGCAGATTAGGATGAATGTTAAAGAATAACCTTACCTAGTTAGTTTCTTTTTTTTTTTTTTAATTTTTTATTTAAATTCAGTTAACCAACTTAGAGTACATCATTAGTTTCAGATGTAGTGTTCAGTAGTTTACCAGTTGCCTGTAACACCCAGTGCTCAACACATCACATACCCTACTTAATGCCTATCACCCAATGACCCCATCCCCCAACCCACCTCCCCTCCAGCAACCCTCAGTTTGTATAAACTGAGTTTACTATAGAAACTATAGTTTCTATATAGTAAAGAGTCTCTCATGGTTTTTCTCCCTCTCTGATGACTTCCCCTCCAGTTTTCCCTCCCTTAACCTATGGTCCTCTGCGCTGTTTCTAGATACTTTCTTAATGAAATTTTAGAACTATGGATTAAGAAAAAAATCCTGAAAGCCGCAGAGAGGAATCTGGTTACTGTAAGTAAGCAAGGGCCAGATTGATATGAATCATTTTTTTGGAGGTTGATGTGTTGAGCAACACTAGTTAGAAAGCTTCAGAGTTTGTGAGGAGAAAAATTGTTCTGAACCCAATCTGCATTCATGTGACAGAGCAAAATAAAGACTTTTGGATTTTAAAACTTTGGGGTGGGAAATAAGTGGCTATCCACTATTTGTTTGATTTTAGGAGCTAAATATCTAACACAATAGAGTAGATGAGTGAGTGGTCTTCAAGATATGACTTAAATGATCTCATGAAGTCTTCAAGAGAAAAGATGTTAATATTATCATATAGACTTTAATAAGTTACTAGCTTTTCAGAAATTTCTTTCAGAGATTAAAAATGAAAAGGAAATCCTAAACTGCTGAACAACATAAAGTTGCCTAGAGTGAGTAACACTTCTTGTTTGACAATTGACCCTCATTGAAACTGCTTATCTTATCCAGGGAAGAACCAAGATAAAGGAATAAAATTAATTATATCTGTTTTATGTCCTGTTTGTTCTAAGGTATGGGAAAGAATACATGAAAGTACTATAGTTTCTCACTCTTTTTTTGTGTTGGTTTGGTCTGGTATAATGGAAAAAGCTACCAAGATAAAAATGTTTATGCTTCACCACTAATAACAAATGAGAATAGCCACATCAAAATTAAAGTTAAATATCCCCAGAAAGAAATAGAAACTCCTTTTGAAGTAGAACCATTGGAAATGGATATTAGCCAAAATTAGTATGAATCTGTAAATTTGTAAATATTTAAATAGGCTCCCATAATGTGGATCCCTCCTTTTTCAGCATGATCCTGAGGTGTTTGGAGAGATCTGGGCCTTTGGTCCTTAGGACAGGGTAAAGTGACTCAGGTTCAGTGAAACCTCAGACAGTGATGTAGTAGATGAATGGGGTTATACTGAATCGTCTTCAGCAACTTATGGATCACTTTTAATAATATGATCATTTAAGGTTAAAGAGTGGGAATACTTTCAACCATATTCACTAGATTTCACCCTTGAGTAATAGTAGATTTTCATCTTAATTTATGGAAGGTTGTCAGAAACCTGGGAAATGGGAAGTGACTGGATCTTTTAGTGGTTAGGGGGAAATTGGGAGATGCTAGAATCTTTTCAATATTAATTAAAAAGCCAAAATTTACAATTATGAAAATAGCTTTTTCCTGAAAACAGTATGAAAATAGATAAATAACACAATTTGATGTGAAGAGAAAATTGAACATATAATGGCTAGTATTTGTGCTTTAACCAAAAAATAAATGTTTTGTATATGCAGTTTATTCTTTAAATATCAATGCCACTTGTGTTCAACATCTAATTTCCAGCTAGGACTTACATATTCTTTGAAATAGAATTTGATTTTTACTGTCTTGTGACAGATGGCTTTTTTTATCAGAGATATTTTTATGAAAAGCCATGATCTCCCTGACTGGAAAGAATGAAAGAATCAAGTTTGGCTTTTGAACGTAAATTGTATAACATACCTCAAAGAAAATTAAATTTATAGTATTATGTTAAAGAAGGCAGATTCATTATTAGAGAAGTCAGTCTGGAGACTGCTGCAAACATTTCTTTGTTTTTCTGTATTGTAACAACACAATTGGAAGAGCTTTGTGAAATAAATGCAGAAAGATAAATTTAGTTATATCACTCTTACTGACATAGCTGCCCTCTGATTAAAGGGTAGTAAGATTAATAGGATGGATGCTTGCTTAGAATAGAAAGAAGGGAATTTTTCTAAGAAGGATGAGAAGGAGGAGGTAAATCATACTCTATTTACCCATAGAGTATGATTAGCATTCACTCTTTGGTATAAATCAGCACCTCATATATTATTGATTGATGTGGTAAAAATAAAGTTTCAAGAAAACATAAAGGTCATCAGTGTATTTTGCTCTTCTGGGAAAAATGAAAACCCAAAAAAGTATGTAGAAGTGCATCCTGAATCTTTGCCAGGTGGTGAGCATATTGTAGTAAGTGCACATGATAAACAGGGGTGGTATTTAGTGCTATTAAGACAAAGTTTAGTTTCTCAAGAATCTAAAACTGCACACATTGGTTTCATTTTAGCCCAAATGACAGGAACAATCTGTAACTATTCAATCTGTTGCCTTGTTCTGATAGATGTGTATGGACTCAGAAAAACATATGATCTACACCTTTGGTGGTAGAATTTTGACATGTAATGGCAGCGTAGACGACAGCAGAGCCAGTGAACCACAGTTCAGTGGGTTGTTTGCTTTCAACTGCCAATGTCAAACTTGGAAACTTCTTCGAGAGGACTCCTGTAATGCTGGGCCTGAGGACATCCAGTCTCGGATAGGACACTGCATGCTATTCCACTCAGTAAGAATATTCTATACATTGTATTGTTATTTTGTCGTGTATATTCTCAATAGGAAAAGAAGTAGTAAAATCCAGATCTTCAGAGAGCGATCAAAACTTTTCAAAAAATAAATGATTAGTGTTAGCAATGATAGACAAAAGTAAAACTTCCTCAGCAGTGAACTGGTTGCTAAGTATGAGACTCTTTCATTAACGTAGTAATTCCTAAATAGTTATTACTTGAATGCTAATCTAGACACTTTTATGACTAACTACTTCTTATCTACTACAGATATCGTAGCTGTTTCCCTTTCTATACCTTTCTACTTACTGGTTTCTCTTAGCAACTAGAAGATCAATTATTTATTTTACTTTCCTCTCTGCCACTCTTCATTAAGTATGAAGAATTAAGAATTGACTTTATAGGATTAGAATTTAAATATATCCGCAAAACCGATATGGAACCATTTTTTTAACCTCTTCAGATGCAATAGTGAAAAGTTGGGCTTCTTTCTGTTAACATAACCTTAAAAACATATTGTGGACTATTTTGAACATCTATCAAAGTAGAGAAAAGAATGTAATAAATTCCTGTGTACTTTATCTGTTTCGACAGTTATCAGTATACTGCTGTTCACTTTCCATATATCTGTTCCACTTAAATTTCATTTCTTCAGTGTTTTTCCAATTTTCAAGTTTATTCTGAAATTTTATTTTGCTGGGCAACTCCCAGCGTGTCATTACACCTATAAATACTGTGGTATATCACTAACAGATAAGGATTTTTTAATAAACATAATAATGATACCACTGTAATATACACCCAGAGCATTATCAGTATGGTTGGTTTATTCGAGTCAGACTCTGAAACGGGTCTGTGTATTATATTTAGTTGTTATGTCTTTTAAATTTCTTTTAAGTGTGACAGTACTCCCTGCTCCTATTTCTTACACCCTCGTATTCCATTTATTTACTTGTTAAAGAGACTGAATCATGTGTACTCTCAAATTTCCCATATTCTTGATTTTATCCTTGTGGCATTGTGATCATTTAGTCTCCATATTTCCTGTAAGCTGGTAGTTAGATCCAGAGGCTTGATTTTAGATTTTCTCTCTTTTTTTTTTAAGAAGGGTGGGAAATACAAAAGGAGAAGTGCAAGAATACTTCATCAAAGATGATCTGATTGCAAAATATCAAGAGACATTTAATGTGTAGTTACCATACTTTTGGTGATTTGAAAACTATTTTATGGGTTTGGGTGTTAGCAGCCTGATTGATCAGTAGTAAAGGTTCTTGTCCACATTTTACCAAATGGCTTTTGCAGTCATTGATAATCATTGTGTAGGGTTTGTAAAACAGTGATTTTTCTAATTATGTTATTTATTCTGTATTTATTAACTGATTCTTTTATTAAAAACATATCCTCATTAACTATTTGGCTACCCTAATACGCACACCACGCAGGATAGGTAATTTAAATGTTTGGTTTTTTTCTGTATTACTTTTCATATTAATGAGTTGAAGCTCCAAAATTAACCAATATATTTTTTAAGCATTATAATGAACTTGTAGACTTTTATATATATTTGATGTTTTTAATCCAGTGTGTCATTATTCTTTTTGATGCCCAAATTTTTCTATGTCGAGTAGATGTGCCCCCTTCTCAGTATACTCATACATATAGCTATATACACACATATGTATATTATATAAATACATGTATCTTTTTTAGTAAGAAAAATTAAATCATTAGTTCATACTGACATCTGATTCAAATTAAGAATTATTGAGTTTTTAAATATATCCTTTTGATTTTATATTTATGTATCATAAGGTTAAAATCCTACTTCCTAATGACAGTATTATATTACTCCTTATGTCTTTCTATAATACTTACAGAATCACAGAACTAAGAAAAATTACTGAATGTTTCAGGTTCCCTTCGTACTATTTTTCTGTTTAGGATATAGCTAGGGATGGGTGGTCAAAAATATTAATGACATGCTATTTTTTGAGCATGTCTCTTTGTGGTCATATCTTTATAGATATGTTTATTAGAGGTAGGTTTATTTCATTGTTTTTCGAATTTCAGGGATTGCTTTTTTTCTTTTGCGCTAATTAAGTAAAAGCAATATGGATAGTTCCAAAGGCAAAATCGAAAGTTAGTGTACTTTTGGAGAGATCTGGTTTCTATCTATCTTCCTTGCTCTGTCCCTTCCCAAAAAGGTCTTTAATAAGCTTCTTTCAGAAAGAAAGAAACAAACTACACACATTCCTTTTTTTCCTTTCTTATGCGAAGGCAGTGCCCTGAATTCATTATTCTATACCTTGCTTTTTTACTTTGATAAGGTATCCTAGAGATCACCTCTTAGTACATAGAGTGTCATCATTCCTCTTTATACCAGCATAGTACTCCATTGCATGGGATCTGTCATAAAATTGCTTTTATAGAGGTTGAAATTTTAGAAGGATGATTTTGAATACTTCATGGAAGTGATTACTTTCTCCCTTCTTCGCCCTTTTTCCTTATTTTTCAGAAAAATCGTTGCCTATATGTATTTGGTGGCCAGCGATCGAAGACCTATTTGAATGATTTCTTTAGTTATGATGTGGACTCTGATCATGTAGACATAATATCAGATGGCACCAAGAAAGACTCTGGAATGGGTAAAGACATTTAGTGATTCTTCTCTCCTGTCTTAACTACTTTAAGTAGAAGAGTATATATAGTCCATTTTCTTTTCTTTGTAACCATTCTTCACCCTTTCCCCATGTCTTTAATTGAAGTAATTCTGAGTAAGAGGAAGAAAAATTTACCAACTGTATTATCCAGTTTTATGTGTTTAAAACATACAAGTTATTACATTATTTGAGCAGAAAGACTATATATAAATTTCCAAAGGCATTATTTATGTGTGTGTTTGCTTGGTGGGGGGTTTTGCAAGAATTAATATCTTAAAAACTGTCTTATTCTATGTTTGCTGTTCCTTTCCACCTTATGCTTTCACTGTAGTGACATATATTAGGCGCTAACATGGTAGAGGTTGTCTTTGTTCTAAGAGAGGACTTCATGTAACTGGTAACGACTTTTAAGTTTACAAGCTCAGCATCCAAGTTATTTTTCTCGTAATAGGGTGACAGGTTTGCCCGAGTTGGTCTCAGTGTTATGTATATTGCCCTGGCATAGTTATTAGTAGTACCCCTGATTCACTCTCAAGTATCTTATTTTAGATAATAATTTACATAGTTACCCTGCATAGTAGTCACTTTGCCTGTGATTATTATACCTAGATAAATGGTATTTGTTTAAGATGCAGTGGTTTAAAATGCCTAATTTGAGAAATTAGATTAGTTTGCTTTTCCTTTTAGCTACTATAAAAATGAATCTTTTTATTAAAATAGTTCATATTTATGAGAAAAAAAAAACTTTAAAAAACACTTTAACAGAAGATAGTATCGTAATTAAAAAGTGCACATGAAGGGACCCTCAGGACACTTCTCCCATACTTCCTACTAGGCAAAGGCTAGAGCTTTAGTTTCTGGGGGAAATAAATACAGAGGTGTTTTTTCTACCGTGCTTAAACTACTTCCCAGAATTTAAAAAAAAAAAAAAAATTGGCAAAGAGTGATAGTAACAAAGACTCAGTACAACAATTCACTCTGGGTAAGCTTTAATGATTATCATTTGAAGATTTTTAAAAATGAGTTATTATTATAGAGTAATTCGCAAAATTGATCAATACAATGCTTTGTTAATGGTCATGGCTAGCTTTAGCACCGGTAAAGTGTGGTAATTTGATTATCAAAGTAATAATATGCTCATTGTAAAGCATTTGGAAAATATAGAAAGATGTAAAAAAGAAATTATCAGGGCGCTTGGGTGGTTCATTGGGTTAAAGCCTCTGTCTTCGGCTCAGGTCATGATCCCAGGGTCCTGGGATCGAGCCCCACATGGGGCTCTCTGCTCGGCAGGGAGCCTGCTTCCCTCTCTCTCTCTCTGCCTGCCTCTCTGCCTACTTGTATCTCTGTCAAATAAATAAATAAAATCTTTAAAAAAAAAAAAAAGAAATTATCAAACCATCCAGATGTATCTATTATCATTTTGATGTATTTCCTTGTAGTTTTTAAAATTTATTTATTGTAGGGGCACCTGGGTGGCTCAGTGGGTTGAGTATCCGACTCTTGATTTTAACTCAAATCATGATTCTCAGGGTCATGGGAGCCCCACATCAGTCTCCACACTGGCCATGGAGCCTCCTTGGGATTCTCTCTCTCCCTCTGCTCCTCCCCCATGATTCTCTCAAAAAAAGTTTTTCTTGAATAAAATTTAACACAATTTTATCTTCTGTTTTAAATACACATTAAATTGTGGTAATTTTTTTCACCATTATAGTTTTACTACCATGGAGTACAGATATTAGGAGAAGTGACAGGTGTGGATTCATTTCCTAATACTGCTATAGTCAACTCTTATAAAATCAGAATCACCAATTTTGCTATGTGTTTTTTAATTTTCAATTGATTTATGGTGAATTATTCCGTGCAAACAAGTTCATTCATTAACTTAATAATATTTGTCAGACATCTGCTAGCACCTAAGCTTGACCCTCTCCCTTCCTCTCTCCCAACATATTTCAGTACCGTCTATGTGCCATGTATGTTTGAAGTGCTTGAGAGATAGCTGTAGGCCTAGAATAAAATCCGTCCTCTCAGAGGGCTCACATGCTGGTGGGGAGACTTGCAGTGGCCATTAAATACTGTGAAGAAAAAACACTGGCTGCCATGAGATTAAGTCACACAGGAGGTCCCTTATAGATAGAGCAGGTTGGAAAGCCATCTCTGCAGGGATGATCATCTTCAAGATGTCAGATGAGAAGTAGAGAACTAAGAAGAACCATGTTAAGTGAGAGAAGAGCAAGTATAAAAGTCCCAAAGCAGGAAAGAACATAGTGTGTTCCAGAAAGAGTTGAGGGTGGGGAAGTTGGTATAAAATGAGGGTAGAAAAATGGTTAAAACTCTTGATTGTTCAGTGCCTTGTACAAATGCAAGAAGTTTGGATTTTTTTTCCTAAATAAAATTGTAGTTCTTAAAAGGTGTATTGCCAGAGGCTTGATCTGATGAATTGAAATTTTGAAAATTTCACTCTTTTGAAAATTTCACATTTTCTAAGTGCTTGATTTTGACAGTATGCCTACAAGTTACAGTGTCCAGAGACTATATGGTGCTTTAATTGAGGTTTTTTATGGCAGAGTTGAACGTCTGGTTAGACTGCATACTTGGAACGTTTTCCTGCCTAAAACTGTTGTGGTTTTACTTGGAATTGTGGAACCTCAGTGGTTCTGTTGGCACAGTAGAGTGAAACTAAAATCACTTTCATTTTTCTGTCTTTTTTCCCCTCCATCTCCCTCCATCCTTTCTTCCTTCTTCTTCCTCCTTCTTGCCCTTCCTCCCTCTCCTCCTTTCCCTCTTTCTCTCTTCCTTCCTATTCATCTCTTCTTTTCTACCCCCAGCCATGTGCCGTTGTCTCTCTCTTTGTCTGTCTCCCCCGGACCCCAGAGGTTTCTGATACCCATGTGGACACAGTTGAGAACCACTCTTTCAGCTCCAGAGCCTATCTCAGTCCTTAGTCAAGTAACCTTGATCAAGTTAACTTAATTTCTCAGTCTTAGCTTGTGTGTCTGTAAGTGACCAAAATTATATCATGTCCCTGCTTGTGGCTGTTCTAAGAGTAGAGATGGATTGACCCTCTGGTTTTGGCTAGTGTTACTTAGTTTTCCCATGAGTATGCTAACGCTACCTTCAAGTTCACTGATCTAGTTAGTAATTAACTAATGCCAGTTTTACCTCCATCTTCTATTTCCATCACTACTTCACTGGTTTGAGCTATCAGCACCTATTTGGCCTTTGTTCCTAATCTTCTTCCTCTTCTTTATTTGTTTGTTGAGAGAGAGCGAATAAGTGCGAGTGACCAGGGAGGGGAAGAGGAAAAGAGAGGATCTCAAGCAGGCTCCATGCTCAGTGTAGAGCCTGACTTTGAGCTTGATCTCATGACTCTTGAGATCATGACCTGAGCTGAAATCAAGAGTCAGACGCTTAACTGACTAAACTACCCAGCCATCCGTATTTATTTTTAAAAGATTTTTTTTTTTTTTTTTAAGTGGTCCCTGCATCCAGCTTGGGACTTAAACTCACAACCCTGAGATCAAGAGCCACGAGGTCCACTCACTGAGCCAGTCAGGTGCTCTCAAAACATACCTTGTTTACTCTGAAAAATGACTGAAAAAAAAAAGGTCATTTTTTTCCCCAAGGGCTTTTCAAGTTCTTATGTTTACATTAGTCATTTTGTGCTGAGAATACAGTTGGCAAATATTTACGTGATTATGCTTGGCTATAATAATTGGTCTTCTTCTTCTTGTGTATGCCACCTCTCCCCCCATCTCATACTCTGTACTGCAAGCAGAATAGAGCAGTTTTGTGTTACCAGTGAAGTGCAAAAATGTGTGCTTGGATATTTATTCAATAGATACTTTTTGGTCACCTACTAGGTTCCAGATAATAAGCTAAGTGCTAGAGATACAATTGTGAATTAGGGCTCTATCTTCTAGAGCTTACAGTTGTGCATGGGGAAAACAAAGAAGTAGATTAACAACCTTACTTTTGGATTCATGCTAATAAGATAAGAAAGTAATTTTAAAAATATAAACTCTGGATACCTGGGTGGCACAGTCAGTTAAGCCTCTGACTCTTGGTTTCTGCTCAGGTTATGATCTTAACTCTTGTGGGATCAAGAGTTATGCTCAGGTTATGATCTTAACTCTTGTGGGATCAAGCCCCATGTCTGGCTCTGTACTCAGTGCAGAGTCTGCTTAATTTTCTCTCTCCCTCTTTCTCTCTGCTCCCCTACTCACAGCTTTCCCTCTCTCTCTCTTTCTCTCGAGTAAATAAGTATTTTTTAAAATAATAAAATAGGGGCACCTGGGTGGCTCAGTGCTGCCTTTGGCTCAGGTCATGATCTCAGGGTCCAGGGATCGAGCCCCACATTGGGCTCTCTGCTCAGCGGGGAGCCTGTCCCTCCCACCCTTCTTGCCTCTCTGCCTACTTGTGATCTCTGTCTGTCAAATAAATAAATAAAATCTTTAAAAATAAAAAAATTTTAAAAATATAAAATATAAACATGATAGACCTTCCTTGATTAAAATTTTTTTGTTGTGTCCCTTTGCCCTGTAGATTAAATCTAAACTCCCCGACTCCTAGTTTCCTTTATATGCCCCACCTGAATTAGCTTTCCAGCCCCATCTTCACCTTGCCACCAGTTCTTTGTTTCATGACCACTGAATATTAATTCTTTATAGATACACTTTTTCTTGCCTTTGGGTTTTTGTCCGTGCTGTTCTCCCTACCTGAATCACTCTTCTGTCTGACCTCAAAGTGTAACTAACTTTTGCACATCTTTTCAGATCTTAGTTTACAGGTCATTGTCTCCTGAAGTTCTCTAACTCCTCAAGCCCAGATTAGTAATTAAAGCATATGGTTCTAATCTTCATTGGTACCACAATTCTAGATATTCATCTAGTATAATCTTGACTCTGCTTTTCAGAATCTTTGTAAAGCTTATCTGAAATACAGGATTTCTTAAAAAAACACTCAGTCTTTTCAGTACTCTAGGTCTCCTAAAAAAATCTTTCACTGAATTAAGTTAGACCAAACCGAAAACCTCATGTCAGAACTGTGGTATATTCAATTGTTTTCCCATGGGATTACTTTCACCTGATTTTTGAAAGTCCATTTAATTTTATTTTATCTTACTATGTTATTATTTATAAGCCATGAAAAGCCCTTCTAAGGACAAGGGAAAATACTGTTTAAATTCCCACATTATTAAATACTAGAAAATACCGATTTGGGGGACACCTGGATGGCTCAATAGGTTGGGCTGTGACCCTTGATCTCAGCTCGGGTCATGATCTCAGGGTGGTGGGATTGAGCTGCGTTTCAGGCTCCATGCTCAGCGTCCCTTTCCTTCTGCTCCTCCCACTCACACGTGCATGCTCTCTTTCTCTCTCTCTTTGAAATAAATAAAATCTTATTAAAAAAAAAAGAAAATAGCAATTTTATTCATTACATGGATGCTCTGTAGCTTATTTAAACATTCTGTTTATTAACTGTTCTTCTAAAGCTTTTCTACTATAGTTAATTACTGTAATTTGAGATGGACTTAACATATAATTACTATATCTGTGATTCAGTAATGTGGGTTATTTGATTAAAACTGCATTTATGATGGGAGTTTCAAATGTATTGTTTGAAATCATAGAAGAAATTTGAATTATTAAGATCATCAATTAGAAATGGCATATCTGGGTGGCTCAGTGCGTTGAGTGCCTTCGGCTGAGGTCATGATCCCTGGGTCCTGAAATCGATCGAGCCCCCGAGCTGGGCTCCCTGCTCATTTTCTTTCTCTCTCTCTCAAATAAATAAAATCTTTTAAAGAAAGAAATGGCATATCTAATTGTAAAATTGCTGCTGCTTTTTATAATTTTTTATTGTGTTAGATACTATAACATCTTAAATGGTTGCTCTTTATGATTATTTAAATGTATTATCTTAGATTTAACATCTCAAGATTTGAAGAAACTTCAACTCTTACTTTTTAACTAGAGTGTAACAATGTTATGCTCCCCTCAGAAAGAAATTACAATTTAAATCAGTGGATTGGCAGCTGCTTAGAAAGAAGGGATTTATTAGTATTGTGTCTAACACATACATAATTACATCAAAATTCAGCACATCTAAAATTTGGGTTTATTTCTGAATAACTTTTGGCAAGCACAGGGGGTTTAGCAGACTCCCCATATGTAAGCTCTGTATTTAACACTAATTGAAAATTATGTTTAGAAGATAGTCTGTCACACCACCAGAGCTTTATAGTTTGCTATAGAAACTCAGTTTATTGTAATAGGAGTACTTTCTCATATGTGTATTATTAAAGGTAGCAAACATATATGAGTCTTCACCATTTGGCAGATGCTCAGTCAAACATTGGTGATACAGAGCTCTTACGGCCTAGTTCCTGCTCTATAGTAGTTATGTGTTTACGTGTTTTGTTCCTTAACATCTGTTGACTGTATTTTCCCACATCTGTCACTGTTTATTCCATTCTGTTCTAACCATAGTGGCAGATTGGTATAATTGAAAGAATAGTGAATTGAGAATCAGAAGACTTGGTCTCTCTTCATCTGGATCTGCCACTCATCCCTCTGCAACTTTGGCAAAATTGTATACATAACTTTTCTGAGCCTGATTATTCATCCGAAAATGAGGTTGGACCAGTTGATCTTAAGGCCTCATGTAGCTCCAAAATTTTGACAGTTAAATTTCATTCCCTTCTGCTATCAGGCTGTGAAAGTAACATGAGGGCTATGTTAGTAGAGTCTGCAAGTCCTAAATTATCTATAAACATTTTTGTGAAAACCTTAAAAGCAAAGTCTTAAAAGATTTTTAGTTCAACTAATGGAATTGGTCAAACATTGACATTATTGACATTGTTTTTTAATAAATAAGTGTGTGTGTTTGTCTGTATGTAATTATATAGAATAAGTCCTTGTGAATTGGACCCTTTTAAACTTCTAACAATTAACTAAATCAGGCCAATTCAGCAGTTTAGAGAAGATTCTGAAGCTAATGATTTGCTGTCATTAACGTAGATTAGTTACTAAGCTAGGAAATGGTAGTGTTTATTTTCTGTGTAACTGGGCTTCATTGCTTTCCAGTTAGCATCTTTAATATCTGTTGTGCCATTATTCTGATAAAATCGTATTCTGTACTTTTTTCCCTTTCATCATTACTGTTAATACTAATTTTACATAATTTTTCCCCTTCTACTCTCTCAGGGGTGTTTTTACTTAGTTACAAGCTTGTATAAGTGTTGTGTATTTTTAATATAAAATTTAGGTCATTTGATAGTAAATATGAATTAAAGTTCACCAGCAAAAACAAACATGCAACAATAGTAAGATAGTTTTGAAAATGAAAAGTAATGTAGTATTAACACTACCAGATATTTATAAAGGTACAGTTTTGTACAGACTAATGGAATGGAACCAAACAGATAATATAAAAGGATGTAATGCTTAAAGCTGGTACTGTCAACTTTCAAAAAGAAAGCAAGGTCAAGAGAAGTGTAGCACCATGATTTGGTTAAATTGCTGAAACAATCCTGGAGCTGCCCACTTGGAAAATTTTGATATATGAGCTCACTAATCAACTGTTATTCAGGTATTGTGTTACTTGAAGCTGAAAATACCCTAACAAATAGAGAAATTTTAGAAAATTGTTTTTATTAAACTTATATTTCTGTAACAGTTCTGAAATTGTAATTTTTTCCTGTGTCTTAACTAAAGTAACTAATAATATGTGCATTGGATTATGAAGCAAAAATAGAGTTGAGATTAGTTCATGAATTAATGCAATGATGTATCTTCCTCAGGAATTGAAATAACTTCAAAAATATCTCTGTTGTCTTTTTAGCTTCCCTGTAGGCTTTCCTTATGTTACAAATTCTGGTAATCTTCCCCTATTGGGTCAACAAAAGAAGAGGAAAAGAAAAATGTGATTTAGACTGTCAGATAAAATCATTTTTTAGCTGCCCTATTTCAAGTTTTAAGAATGTTAAAGAGGGGCGCCTGGGTGGCTCAGTGGGTTATGCCTCTGCCTTCGGCTCAGGTCATGATCTCTGGGTCCTGGGATCGAGCCCCACATTGGGATCTCAACTTGCTGGGGAGCCTGCTTTCCCCTCTCTCTCTCTCTGCCTGCTTCTATTCCTACTTGTGATCTCTCTGTCAAATAAAGACTTTTAAAAAAATAAAAATTTAAAAAATAGAAGTGTTAAAGAAAAAATAGGAGAGTTGAAGAATGATCAATGTAATTTCCTGGAAAAACTAAAAACAAGTTGTGTATAATAGTTGTTGTGTTGTTCTTATCTTCTGATTCCTCAGACAAGTGTTCTTTCAAAACGTATTCGTGATTAACAAATGATCTTGTTTACTGATCTGTTTAATTTTTCTTTGTGAGTCAGTTTATAAAGACTAGTAAAGATTTATGCCATTCAGTTGAGCTTTTTGCCAGTTGAATCTGAAAGCTTTTAAAATATTGTTACAACTCTCCTATTCTTTTCCCCTCACCTCACAACTACCCATTAGAAACCATTAAATTTGTAAAAATAGCCTTTTTTTCTTCTTGGGAGGAAAATTAATACAGAAGACTGTCAATAGTTATATTAGAATGAAAACTTCTTCCTTGGTTTTGACCTTTAGAACTTTTTAGTTTTCGATAATGCTGTTTTTGTTCAACCAGTTTTTATTTCAATAAAATTACTATAGAAGTAATGCAGTGTGCATAATTCATAAAGCAGAATTCAAACAATATAGAATGAAAATTATTTCTGCCAGAGTTGCAAACTAACATAGTTCCCTTCCTAAGGGAACTTATTTATAAGGAAAAATTTTGACTCTTCCCAGACCCAAACCCCAGAAATAAGCCCTAGAAAAATAAAATGAGAGGCAACTAGCTTCCAGAAACTCTTTTAAATGAGATAGAATGCTGTCTGTCCCCTGAATTACCTTGAGTTAATTCTTGTTCCTTCACTATAGAAACTAGCTTGTACAACTTAGTGCAGAATCCAAAGAACAACATTATGGCAGTGCATAAACCCCACTTGTGTTGAGAATTGGTGAAATTAGATGTGGCCTGACCATCTACTCTCATTAATCCATTTCTCTTTCATCCTTTAAGCCAGGAAAATTGCCTTCTACTTACCCCAAAGGGTCTAAAGCCGTGAAACCCTTACATAGGGGGATGATAGTAAGTAGAGTAATTAACCGGTTCTTTGTGAATAGGCTTCACTACTTAATGGCTCTTC
Source organism: Mustela erminea (assembly GCF_009829155.1). Lineage (NCBI taxonomy): Eukaryota > Metazoa > Chordata > Mammalia > Carnivora > Mustelidae > Mustela > Mustela erminea. The sequence continues at coordinate 20,893,775 of NC_045624.1, read as the reverse complement.
CCCTCCATTTTCCTTAAATTCACTGGTGCTGATGCTACTTAAGGCCTGACCTTTGGTCCTCCCTGATATATCTTAAAAGAAAGAATAGCTGGTATATTGAAAATACTACCTCACAGAGATATAACTAGACAGCTGAGGACTACAGATGTCTCAAAAGAAATCAATAAGCTGACAACATATATGATCTAAAGCAGAATTATTACAGTTGAACCAGGAGTTCAAAACAAGCATAATTAATATAAAGATACAAAGGGATGTACTAGTAATATGAAATAAAGTCTAAAAATTGTAAAAACGGAACCAAATGGAAATACTAGATACGAAAAATATATTTGAAATGAAGACTGCAACAAATATTTTAAATAGAATGGCTGTGAATGAATTAATTAGTTGAAAAATGAGAATGAATATTCTTTAGGGAAAAAATAGGAAAGAAAAAAGATAAAGAGATAGAAAATACAAAAGAGGGGCGCCTGGGTATCTCAGTTAGTTAAGCACCTGCCTTCAGCTCAGGTCATGATCTTGAGGTCCTGAGGTCAAGTCCTGTGTCTGGTTCCCTGCTCATTGGGAAATCTGCTTCTCCTTATACCCCTTCCCTCACTCAAGCTAGTTCTCTCTCTCTCTCTTTCTCAAATAAATAAAATTTAAAAAAAAAAATATATATATATATATATATAGAAGAGAAACTAGAGGATATGGGAAGGAATTGTTCAAGTGTGAATATCCTAACAGCAGTAACAGGAGAGAAAAATAAAATTTTAAGAGGGCAGAATAATTGAAAAAGTAAGGGAGGTACATTTGCTAGAATTCGGAAGCAAAAGGCCTCAGATTGGTGAAAGGGCTTATAGTGTACCTGACAGGAAGAATAAAGGGACACCTACCTAGATATATTAAAGTTTGCTTAAGAATATCAAAGACATAGGGAAGATTATGAAAGATTTCAGAGAGAAAGATGACATGCAAAAGGAAAGATGGATGAGTGGATGGATGGATGGATAGACATCAGATAGCTCAACAGCAGTAGTGGATGGAAGAAAACAGTACAGTTAAAAAGTGATCAAGGAGGGGCTCCTGGGTAGTTCAGTTGTTAAGCATCTGCCTTCGGCTCAGGTCATGATCCCAGGGTCCTGGAATTGAGCCCCACATTAGGCTCCCTGCTCAGAGGGAAGCCTACTTCTCCCTCTCCCACTCCTCCTGCTTGTGTTCCCTCTCTCACTGTCTCTGTCAAATAAATAAATAAAATCCTTTTTTAAGAAGTGATCAAGGAAAATGACTTTAAACCAAGAAATTTATATTCTCCTTTCATATGTTAGTGTGAAATGAAATATTCTTAGGTATATATGCCTAGGAGGGTTTGCTATATGAAGACTCATATTGGAAACCCATTTGCAAACAAGACTCACAAATTTAGGGTATGTTAGAAGTATGTGTTAAGTGGTGATCAAGTTATCTTAAGAAAATTGATTGTTGCCAGAAGAAAAACATCAGGGCCAAAATTCTAAACAATGAAAGGGGGAGTGGGGTACCATATATAATTCAGGTATTGTGATTGGACTTACAGTTGCGAAAATACTATTAAAACTTTTTCATTCCAAATGTCTTATAAAGGCTCAAAATCTAATGGATCTTTATTTTCTTTGAAGCTTCCTTTTGCTTTCCTGTGTCATCTATCACTGCCACTGTTTCTTACATCCCATATCATTCCTTTCTTGGATTCCTTTTTAGTTTTGTTGAAATAGCTCCTCAAAGAATTGTTTCATATGCAGTCATTGACATAACTTTTCATATTTCCGCTAATCCAAAAATTCATTTATTTTGCCCTCCTTGTTGGAAATAGACTTTTAATTCCTTATCTTTTTATATTCCTCAGAATTTTACAGTTATTATTCCATTGTATTCTAACATTCATTGTTACAGATAAAAGGTCTAGTAAGTTTGATACTTACTATTCTTCTGTGTGTAATAAACTGCTTTTTCCCCTCTGTAGAAGCTTTAAAATTTTTTCTTTTTATTCCTAGAGTTTTAAAGTTTCATTAGGGGATCTTTATATCTCTCTCTCTCTTTTCTGTTTCTCCCTCTATTCAAAAACAGTGTTTCTGTGAAAACTTCTGTAAGCCAAACTGGCATAAAGCAAAGAAGCAATTACCACTTTATTTATAAGGAAAAAATTTGACTCTTCCCAGACCCAAAAAACAACCTCTCTCTCAGACTTTTCTGATACCTTAGGACACATCTTGCTAACTGATGCACAAAATAAATTGAGATAAAGCACAGACACGGTTCACAACTGGGGCAGCTTGGTGCAGAGAGGCTGGTTGTAGTTCCTGGGGAGGGTGCGATCTGCCTCTCTAAGGGCTCACTGTGAAACAAACACATGCTGTTTTTGCTCTTCACCTTTTTTTTGTAAAGGTGAAAATTCATCCTCAGATTTCTTTCAGTTAGCTAAAACAAGTACTAATGTAGATCTTTGATAGAAGCAAAGTGTGTCATGAAAACTTTCAAAAAGGGAGGAACACCTGTATATAAAGTTTTGTGGTTTTTGGGACGCCTGGGTGGCTCAGTTGGTTGGATGACTGCCTTCGGCTCAGGTCATGATCCCGGAGTCCCGGGATCGAGTCCCGCATCGGGCTCCCAGCTCCATGGGGGAGTCTGCTTCTCCCTCTGACCTTCTCCTCGCTCATGCTCTCTCTCACTGTCTCTCTCTCTCAAATAAATAAATAAAATCTTTAAAAAAAAAAAAAAAGTTTTGTGGTTTTTGTTGTTGTTTATAAAACATGCTTAGCACGCAGGGCTCTTTCAAACAGGACACCTGCTTGTTTCTATCATTCAGGTAGATTTTCTTTAATTATTTTTTCCCGCTACATTGTTTCCCCTCTCCTGAGTGTTCTTCTCAGACAGATTTCTTACTTCAGTGGTTTTATCCTCTGTGTCCTATAACTTTTCTGTCATCATTTCTCTATCTTTTGCTATACTGGTAATACCATTTTTAGCCTATAGCCACTGACTGTCTTTCTAACTATGCTCAGTATTTTTTCATTTTGTCATCTGATTTTTTTGGTCCTAGATTTACTCTTTAACATCTTATTTTATAGGGTGCCTGGGTGGCTCAGTGGGTTAAGCTGCTGCCTTCGGCTCAGGTCATGATCTCAGGGCCTGGAATCGAGTCAGCAGGGAGCCTGCTTCCCTCTCTCTCTCTGCCTGCCTTTCTGTCTACTTGTGATCTTTCTCTTGTCAAATAAATAAATAAAATCTTTAAAAAAAAATCTTATTTTCTATTCCTTTTTATGGATGCCTGTTCTTGTTTTATATGTATAATATCCTTTTTATTTTTTACAAAGATAATGAGTTTTGGGGTTTTTTTTTTTAAGTTCTTTTTCTTTCTGTGATTTATTTTTTCCATTCTATATGTTTATCTAGGCCCCTATCTTTATAGATAATTTTTCCTTATAAAGTGGTTGAAATTTTTCTCATATGTCTTGTGATTTCTATCTAAACATTAAAATCTATGAATAAAGGACTACATCAATTAAGAATGGTAAACAAGGGGCCCCTGGTGACTCAGTCATTAAGCAGCTGCCATTGGCTCCTGTCATGATCCCGGGGTCCTGGAATGGAGCCCTGCTTTGGGCTCCCTGCTCAGTGGGTGGCCTTCTCCCTCTCGCACTCCTCCAGCTTGTGTTCCCTCTCTCTCTCTCAAATAAATAAATAAATGCATAAATCTCAGTTTAAAAAAAAGGACTGGTAAACGACAGTAACTTCTGTGCCATAGGGTAGGTATCTTTCCCAGCCGGCTTCTCCCTTACATAAGACACTGACCAGCTATGGTGTATAGATGCATGGCACATTTCGTCCACCAGGCTGTCTTCCCTAATATCCATGTGAAGTTTTGCAGTGACTTGAAACTCTGCTCTCCTTCTCATTCAGGCTCCTGCATCCTTAGTAGAAGCTCTCTCCACAGGAGCCCTCCTCACAGTGTAATCCTGCTTTTTGTATTTGATAACTTACTTGGAAATTTTTTATCTTTTACCCTGGTGAGTGGGCTCTCTTTTTCTTGACTGTCAGAGCCTCAAAATTTCTTACCTCTTGGTAACGTACTTTCTTCTTCCTCCTACGGTTTCTCTTTCTTTTTGCCAGAATATCTTTCCTGCGAGTGTTGTGGGATGTTGGGAAAGAGGAATAATGTAGTTTGTGTTCAGTTTGCTATCTGAAACCAAAAGGCCCAAAGTTTAGATTTCATAAGCAGCTTCTGCTAGTAAAAATCCAAAAGTCTAAAAGGCTTATTAGTGAGTGCTGAGCTATAATTCTTATATGTATGTATGTATATATACATATCCAAATTTTTTACTTTTTATTTAATAAGAACATTTAATCTCTGCATTTAAAATGAAAATAAGTTTTTTTCTTCTGTTTCCAAAGAGGTAACAAATGAGATTTAGAGTATTACAGAAATTGAGATTTTTAATAGCTTCTTAGAGAAAACTAGAGTGCCTTTGAAGGTGGATTTGGAAAACTTACAAATTTTTTTGTTAATGTTTTTGAATTGTTACTCATGTGGCATAGAGTGGAAGTAGGAATTAAGCTTAAGTGCACTTTGTAAAAATTAGGCAAGAGGCCATTAACATAGATATATTCAGTGTAAATTTGAATTAACTCCCTGATTGTTAGGAACTCCTCAGATACAAGTTTTCATTTTTATTTTTTAGAGAAAAAATAAAAAATACTTTAATTCAAATAAAGTGATGCCTAGTTTTAGTTTTGTAACTTCATACCAGCAAAATGGCTTAAAAATAATTCATTTTAGTGCCAGTAAATCTGTCTTTTGAAACCTGAATTCCCTTTCCATCTAAATAATAAGATTCCAAATATTAATGTAAAATTTTTTTCCTGACAAATATAGAAGGATGTGTGAGAGCTTTTCACTTACTACCAAAAGTCCCTGGTATATATGCCCTGATAGATATTTTTTATATTTTGGTTTGGATTTTTCTTTTCCTTATAATTAATTATAAAAGCAATATATACTGGAAAAATACATATTATAGAACAAAAGTAAAAGTGTCCTAACTGCCCCACACATGACTATTGGTTATGGTTTGATGTATGTTCTTCCATATTTTTCTAATTACATACAAACATTTTATATGTAAACATTTTTCCTTGTCTGTAGAACGTAATAAAGATTATATTTGTTAGAGTATGTAAACTTAAAGATTAATAGAAATCTTTCCCTGCCCTGAGAAATTTTGCCTTTGAGTATTCTTAGAGTAAAATATTGGATGCTTCCCCAAAAAATCAGTGAAACATTTTTACTCTTTTCTTCACACATCTATGCTGCTTCAAGCTTGGTCCCTATGGTGTCCATCTAGTGGATTTTTGTGCTTAGGACATAATACCTATCCTCCTTCTGCTGATAACATCTATTTTGTGGAAATAATGCTGCTTTATTGATATTTCCTTACTTGTTACCATCATAACAGCCTCCTAAATGCTGTCTGTATCTCAGGATTCTCTCTTTGCCTGTCCACACTGCACATTGGTACTGTCACTGCTCTCACCCTGCAGGATCTTAGCAGAAATTTCAGCTTTGAAGAGACCTGGTATATTATATAGCCCTACTTTCAATTTTTGGATAAGAAAACTTTAGAGTCTAAAAATGTTTCTTGCGAAGTGGTACCTGGCCAGCTCAGTCAGAAGAGCATGTGACTCTTAATCTGGGGTTCATGAGTTCAAGCCCCATATTCTGTGTAGAGATTACAAAAAACAAACAAGTAAATAGACAAAAACTTGAAAAAATAGAGTAGGGGCACCTGGGTGGCTCTGTTTAGCATCTGCCTTCGACTCAGGTCATGATCTCAGGGTCCTGGGATAAAGCCCTGCAGCAGGCTCCCTGCTGAGCGGGCAGTCTTCTCCCTTTCCCTCTGTGCTCTGTCGCCCACTTGCTCTCTCTCTCAAATAAATAAAATATTTTTTTAAAAAAGTAAAAAGTTTCTTGCATGAAATCACATAGTTAATTGAGAAAATCTAAAAGATTTTTCTACTTCTATTTTGTTTCGAATACTTACTGGTATTTAAGTTCCTAGGTTGGCTTTCAAAAACTTTGGGGACATGCATCTCATTTCTGTATTGTAAATGATCAAAAATCGCATTGTGAGGATGATTCTATAGTGAATATACCAAAAAAATACCAAGCTGTACTCTATAAATGGGTGAATTGTATGGCATATGAATTATCTCTGTGTAAAGCTGTTTAAAAGTCACTAATAGACTTGAATGTATAACTGGAAGGTAAAATCAACATTATGTAGAGTAAGAAGTGCATGAGATGTGGAAGATCAAAGAAATGGGAAATATGTGGTTCCTAGTATGCTTTGTAATCAAAGTAATGTTTTATAATACCTTATGGTATAGATTTTATAAGCATGATGTCCCTGAGTATTGTAAACCTGCCACTGCTTCTATATTTGAGAAGTAATCCTTGTCATTTTTCTCTACTGCCCCCAAGCTGCTTCTGGGCAAAATGTGACAGTCCAGAAAGAGAAGCATGTAAAATTTGGTTTGGGCATTCTTCCACATTCTCACATGCTTCCACCACCACCGCCGCCCCCGGCCAGTACTCCTTTGCATCCCTCTCTTTGATGACTCCACTTCCATTTTATAGAATTCAAAATTTCTTTCCCTCTCCGCTGGTTTCCAAAATTTCCATTTCCGTAGTGAGTCCTGACTTAGGGTAAGTGGCTTGTTGCATTAGTTTATAGTAAGTCATACATTTTTGATACTTTTAAAAGATTAAAGAACAGGGATCAGCACACTTTTTATATGTGTGTAAATATCTTCAGTTTTGTGAGCCATACATACAGTATTGCAAGTGTTACCTTGCTTTCGTAGGATTGAAAACAGCCACAGAGAAAATGTAAATGATTGTATGAGGAGGCCTGCTTTGACCCTAGGTAGGCCAGATCAAAACAGAGTTTGCCAACTAGTCTTAGGAAATTCCTTTTTTTTTTTTTTTTAAGATTTTATTTATTTATTTGTCAGAGAGGGAGAGAGCACAGGCAGGCAGAGTGGCAGGCAGAGGCAGAGGGAGAAGCAGGCTCCCTGCCGAGAAAGGATGCAGGACTCCATCCCAGGACTCTGGGATCATGGCCTGAGCCAAAGGCAGCCACTTAACCGACTGAGCCACCCAGGCGTCCCGAGAATTCTTAATTTAAAGGCTCAGAATTAAGATGCAATGGAATGAAAAATTTAAATGCAATAAATTTTAAATACAGTACAGTTATGTATGTCCTCTACTTCTACCACTAACAAAAGTGATTTCATTTCTTTACTGTTTTATCTTTCTTCCAAGGTTATCTGAGGAACAGAGGGCAGAACCTTGGAACTTTAGAAAGCATCATTAGGAAAATACCAGACTTTACATAACCACTAAAGACCATGACATGAGGGTTGAGATCATTACTAAGATTAGATCGATGTGCATATATGTGTATAAATACAAACATATTTGTGTTATATGTGTGTGCATTATTTTTAGCATGTTTATTGTGGAATGCATTGGATAGTCTCTAAATCACTCCACAAACACGGGCACCGGGGTGGCTCAGTTGGTTGAGTGTCTGCTTTCAGCCCAGGTCATGGTCCCAGGGTTTTGGAATTGGGCCAGCATTGGGCTCTTTGGTCCAGAAGGAGCCTTCCTCTCCCTCTCTCAAATTATAAATAAAATCTTAAAAAAGAAATTTAAAATAGATAATAAAAAAATAAAATACTCCACAAATGTATTGAATAGGAATGTGAAAGGGCACATTAATTTAGGTAAACTGGGAAAAAATAAATGCTGGATTATTTGACCCTGCTAAAGTAGATAAAGACAAATGAAGATCAATGTGGCTAGCATCTCCTGCCATAATATTCTGGATTGATTGAAATATTTTACTTCAGTCTGATAATTATTTAGCATTTTGAGCATATGATGATTGTTCATGTATAAAAGAAATATAGTGTTGAAACAATGACATTGTATTAGATTCATGGCAATTATATCATGATCCACAAAATTACATTTCAACTAATATTTCCATATAACAGTGGTGAGAAAACTTTACATTTGTTGTGTCAGTGTTTCACAAACACTGGATAATGCAGAATGACAATCACTCATTTAGTGGATTTCTTAGAAAAATAAAATATTATTATCTCTAGGCAGTTTGAACTATTCAGGAAAACAAAAAGGCGTATTATACACCAAAATGTTCTTATTTTTACTTGGAAATTATGTCATTTCACTGTATATCATAAAGGGATATTTTAAATGACTCTGGCCTTATTAAAGGTGTGTTTCATTTTCTGTCAAATTTGTGTTTTTCCAGGTCAACATTTGAATGTTTTACCTCTGCTATTACGTTAGAGCTGAGATAAAAAATCAGTTAATAAAGCATTGACCTTTGCTCCCTCAATAAAAATGATTACATAGCATACCTCTTTCCTGCATTATAGCTCTCTTCTGGTAGTTAGCATTCATTTATTCTTTCAACAAATAGTTAAGTAACTACTTGCCAGGCATTAGGAACTACATAGTGAACCAAACTACCTCTGCCCTTGTACAGTTTACATTCTAGAGCAGGGAGAACATAATAAACCATTATTTGTTGTGTAATACAAAAGTTCTGTAGTCTGTTGGATATATCTTTTATACAGTGGTTCTACTCTGTTATTTAACATGAATGTTGTCATCTTATTTTCTCTCTCAATTTATAGTTCCAATGACAGGATTCACACAGAGAGCAACCATTGATCCAGAACTGAATGAAATACATGTCTTATCTGGACTCAGCAAAGACAAGGAAAAGAGGGAGGAGAATGTCAGAAATTCATTCTGGATTTATGACATTGTGAGGAATAGTTGGTAAGGAGCTTTGGTCCGTGTCTCAATCCCAATGTAACATTTATTTGAGGATGTTAGTTTCTTCAAAAGACAGAAATAGAAAGACTCGTGTTAATTTGGGATGTCACACATTGGAATGTCAGTACAGGCATACCTCATTTTATTGTGCTTTGCTCTATTGCACTTTGTACATGTTTCAGTTTTTACAGGTTGAAGGTTTATAGCAACTTTGTGTTGAGCGTGTCTGTCAGCACCATTTTTCCAGCAGAATTTGCTCACTTTATGTCAGTATGTCACATTTTGATAATTCTCAAAGTATTTAAAGTCTTTTCATTGTTATTATATTTATTATGGTGATCAGTGATCTTCGATGGTATTGTTGTAATTGTTTTGGGAGCATCATGAACTGGGCCCATATGACATGGTGAGCTTAATTTATAAATATTATATGCATTCTGACCATTCTACCAGCCAGCTGTTCCCTCATCTCTCTCCCTCTCCCTAGACCTCCTTATTCCCTGAGACATAACCATATTGAAATTAGGCCAATTAATAACCCTACAAAGGCCTCTAAGTGTTCAAGTAAAGGGAGAAAGCTAGTCCTTTTGTGCCAAGTTGTGAATGCAAGGGAAAAGTTCTTGAGGGAAATTAGAAGTGCTGTTTCAGTGAACACATGAATGTTAAAGCAAAACATCCTTATTGCTGATATGAAGAAAGTTTTAGTTTTTGGATAGATCAAACCAGCCACAACATTCCCTTAAGCCAAAGCCTGCACCAGAGCAAGGCCCTTACTCTTCTATTTTGTGAAGGTTGAGAGGGGTGAGGAAACTGCAAAAGGAAAGTTTGAAGCTAGCAGAGGTTGGTTCCTAAGGTTTAAAGAAAGAAGCTATCTTGATAACATCTAAGTGCTGATGTAGAAGCTACAAGTTAAATTAGATCTAACTATGATTATTAATGAAGGTGTCTACGATAAACATCAAATTTTCATTGTAGATGAAATAGCCTCCTATTGGAATAGGATGCCATTGAGGACTTCCATAGCTAGAGAGAAGTCAGTGCCTGGCTTCAAGGCTTCAGGGGACAGGCTAACAATCTTGTTAGGGGCTAATGCAGTTGGTGACTTTAAGTTGAAGACAGTGCTCAGTTATCATTTTGAAAATCCTAGGACCCTTAAAAATTATGATAAATCTACTGTGCCTGTGCTCTGTAAATGGAACAACAAAGCCTAGAAGAAAGCACATCTGTTTATAGTATGGTTTACTGAATATTTTAAGCCTGCTGTTGAGACCCACTGCTCAAAAAAAGAGATTTATTTCAAAGTATTACTGCTCATTGAGGATGCACCTGGTTGTTCAAGAGCTCTAATGGAGATGTAGAATGGGATTAATGTTGTTTTCATGCCTGCTAACACAGCATTTGTTCTGTAGCCTGTGGATCAATGAGTTGTTTCAGCTTTGAAGTCTTCTTATTTAAGAAATACATTTCATAAGATTATGGCTAACATAGATTATGAATTCCTCTGATGGATCTGGGCAAAGAAAAATGAAAATCTTCTGGAAAGGATTCACCATTCTAGATGCCATGAAGAGCACTCAGATTTGTGGGAAGACGTAAAAAATACCAGCATGAACAGGAATTTGGAAGAAGCTGATTCCAGCACTCATCAATGACTTTGAGAGGTTCAAGACTTCAGTGGAGGAAGTAACTGCATATGTGATAGAAAGCAAGAGAATCAGAATTAGAAGTGGAGCTTTAAGTCGTGACTGCATTGCTGCAATCTCTCATGATAAAATGGTTTCTTGAGATGGAACCTACTCCTGCTGGAGACTGAAGATTGTAGAAATGACAACAAAGGATTTAGAATATTGCATAAGCTTAGTTAATAAAGCAGTGGCAGCCGGGACTGGAAGAGATTATGCCGAGTGAAGTAAGTCCAGCAGAGAGAGTCAGTTATCATATGGTTTCACTTACTTGTGGAGTATAAGGAATAACAAGATATTGAGAGATGGAGAGGAGAAGTGAGTTGGGGGAAATCGGAGGGGGAGACAAACCATGATAGACTGTGGACTCTGAGAAACAAACTGAGGGTTTTAGAGGGGAGGAAGGTGGGGGTTGGGTGAGCCTGGTGGTTATTATGGAGGGCATGTATTGCATGGAGCACTGGGTGTGGTGCATAAACAATGAATTTTGGAACACTGAAAAGAAAAATTTAAAAAAATGAATAAAGCAGTGGCAGGGTTTGAGAGGATTTACTCCAATTTTGAAAGAAGTTTACTCATGGGTAAAATGTTGTCAAACAGCATCCTATGCTAGAGAGAAGTAGTTCATGAAAGGGAGTCAGTTGATGCAGCTAATTTCATTACACTTAACCTTTGAACAACACAGGACTCAGGGGTGCCAACTATCATACAGTTGGAAATCCATGCATAATTTGACTCCCTAAAAACCCAACTTCTTGGGGTATCTGGGTGGCTCAGTGGGTTAAGCCGCTGCCTTCAGCTCAGGTCATGATCTCAGGGTCCTGGGATCAAGTTCCGCACCTGGCTCTCTGCTCAGCAGGGAGCCTGCTTCCCTCTCTCCCTCTCTCTCTCTCTCTGCCTGCCTCTCCGTCTACTTGTGATCTCTCTCTGTCAAATAAATAAATAAAATCTTTAAAAAAAATAAAAAACGCAACTTCTAATAGCCTACTGTTGATCAGAAGCCTTGTGAATAACATAAACAGTTGACTAATACGTATTTTGTATGTTATATGTATTATGTACTGTAATCTTACAATAAGGTAAGATAGAGGAAAGAATGTTAAGAAAATCATGAGGAAAGAGAAAATACATTTACCACACCATACTATAAAAAAATCTGCATTATAGTGGATCCCTGTAGTTCAAACCCTGTTGTTCAATGGTCAACTGTTTATTTTAAGAAATTGCCACAGCTCCCCCAGCCTTCAGCAACCACCACTCTGATGAGTGAATAGCCATCAACATTGAGGTAAACCCCTCCACCACCAAAAAGACTGTAACTTGCTGAAAAATCAGGTTGGTTAGCATTTTTTAACAATAAAGTATTTTTTAAATAAGCTATATGCATTTTTTTAACATAATGCTGTTGCATACTTAATAGACTATTGTATAAACATAACTTTTGTATGCATTGGGAAACAAAAGAGTTCCTTTGACTGACTTAATTACAGTATTTGCTTTAGTGTGGTGGTCTGGAACTGAACCCACAACATCTGAGAGTTATGCCTGTGTTGGGAAAAGTCAATTTTGGTGCCTATGTATACAGTGATGTTCTGTGAATGGATTTTACCTCTGATTTCTTCAGTTAATGGATGATTCCTGATCTGGAAGTCAAGAGAATTGTATTGTAGTCTAGATTTTGCCACCAAGTCAGAGTGTAAAATTGAGAACAATGTTTTTTTTAATGTTCCCAGGTAGTCTTGATTTTGTTTTGTTTAATTTAAATTCAAATTAGTTAACATATGTGTAGTATTGGCTTCAGGAGTAGAATTTAGTGATTCATCACTTCCATATAATACCTAGTGCTCATCCTAACAAGTGCCCTCCTAATGCCCATCACCCATTTAGCTCATCCCCCCCAACCCACCTCCCCTCCAGTAAGGCTCAGTTTGTTCTCTATATTTAAGAGTCTCTTATGGTTTGCTTCCCTCTCTGTTTTTATCTTTTGTTTTTCCTTCCCTTCCCCTCCAGGTGGACTTAGTTTGGATAAATGAACTGATTTCAGTAGAGCAGGGTGGCAGGCATTATTTAGTGTTTTCAAACCAGTACCTTTTTGTCACAGAGCATCTCACAGAACTAGTACTGCACATTTTGCTTTGGAAAACAATGGCCCAGAGAATCCAGCTCTGACATTTCCGTGATTACTGCATAAGTGGATATTTTACAAAATAGGCGCTTCAGAGAGAACTTCCTCCATGCAGCAACTAAGGAATTTATTATTTCCTAAGTAGGACATCTATTTTAAGCAGTAAAACTGAAAGAAATCTGTGAGTTTTTGTATTGTGAATAAATAGATGAGATTATCTTGTCTTTTAGACTTTGGTTTGAGCTTTCTCATGTGCTGTTATGTTTCATAACATAAAATAGCTTCTTAAGTGATGTTTGGGATGGACATTAAAAGAATGTAAGAACTTCGTTCTAGGGACACCTGGGTGGCTCTGTTGGTTGGGTGTCTGCTTTCCACTGAGGTCATTGTCCCAGGGTCTTGGGATCGAGTGCCACTTTGGGCTCCTTTTGCTCAGTGGAAAGCCTGTTCCTCCCTCTGCCTGCTGCTCCCTTGCTTGTGTTCACTCTCTCTGTCTGTCAAATAAATGAATAGTATTAAAAAGCAAGCAAACAAACAAAAAAACCCTTCATTCTTAACAAATTCATACTATTGTGTGAGCTTGACCAGGACTTTTCAGATTTGATATAAACAAATTTGTAAAAAAAATTTTTTTTAAAGATTTTATTTATTTACTTGTCAGAGAGAGAGCGAGCACAGGCAGAGTGGCAGGCAGAGTCAGAGGGAGAAGCAGGCTCCCTGCGGAGCAAGGAGCCCGATGTGGGACTTGATCCCATGACGCCGGGATGATGACCCGAGCTGAAGGCAGCTGTTCAACCAACTGAGCCACCCAGGCGTCCCCAAATTTGTAAAATTTTTGTTGGAAATAGACATAATTGGCTTGCTAAAGTTGTATTAACATTATGTATGCTGCTAATTTTTTAGGGTAGAATGCCTTAAAAAGCCATGTCTTGCAGGTCTTGCGTCTATAAGAATGATCAAGCTGCAAAGGATAATCCAAGTAAAAGTCTTCAGGAGGAAGAACCATGTCCAAGATTTGCCCATCAGCTTGTATATGATGAGTTACACAAGGTACCATCACTACATCAGTTTGTAAACTTTCCAAGACCTATAATCTGATAGAATCCCAAAATACATGTTTCTGCATATTTTTAAGTACATTTGAATAAAAAGTTATGATATAGCAGACACTCATAGAATATGTAGCAGACATTGAATATCCTTTCTCCCTATGTAGCATGACCTGTTGTTTCTATAATATCAGTATCCAACTAAAAAATGTACAGTTTTTATCACTAGGATACCTTGTCTCGTGATAGGAAAAGTATATGTAACTTCTGATTTTAGCTTTTCCTATTGTGTAAGAAGTCTTTTATCTTTATTTTTCCTATCTATGATTGATGTGTCTTTTCCATTGGCCTCACAAAAACAGTCCTGCATTCTCAAGTTTTAGGGTCGCTAAATGTTCAAGGTGGTTTCTTTAAACCATGTCTCCCTTAAACTTTTCATATAGGTTAGTGATTGGGCTCAGATTATATAATAACTTACTGACAAAGATTGTATTTCTGTGTAGGCGATAGGTGATCATTTAAATTCCATATCATTTCAGACCTTTAGGTAAACAATACCATAGAACTGAATAAAAGTCATTTCTCTTAGAGTCTCCCAGATTAAATGGTAAATGAGTTTTGATCTATAGGATAAAAATATCACCATTGTTTAATGGTCTTGAACATACATGTTTTTCAAAAACAGTTTAAGTGCAGAATATCACTAAAATTAAACCAATTAAATCATTATTGCATTCCTTTTTCTTTTCTTTTTTGGGGTATTATGTAATATTTAAAAAGCTATGCCACAAATTATATGTACCACTTAATATTTGGCAGTAAGCCTAAGGCATAATTAAGATACTAAAATTTAAAAAGTTTCTAGTTACTGTTGACCTTCAGTGATTCAACATGTGTGTCAGAGTTTTATTAAAGATCTTGTTTGTTATTATGACCAACACTTGGTTTACTTAATAATCCCCATTGTTTGTTTCCCTAAAGTAAACTCTGTATCGTGGATTAGCTTCTTACTATCATTGCTTTTGTTTCATGTCTTACATTGTCAGTATAATTGTGGTAATATAACTCATTTTAATCTAAAATGCAGCTTAAGGAAGTAGCCACAGTACTTTAAAGTAAAATGGAAGTAAGAAACATCAAAAGAAGCCTTTGGTAGAAATGCAATAATGTTTTAATTATTACTGTTAAACATTCCTGTCAAAATGAAGAAATTTAAAAAAAAAAATGAAGAAATTTTACTTTGACTTGTGCGGTTTCCTCAGTATGTGTGCATCTTAAAATGTGGCTTGTTTTGTTTATTTTAGGTTCATTATTTATTTGGTGGGAATCCAGGAAAATCTTGCTCCCCAAAGATGAGATTAGATGACTTCTGGTCACTGAAGTTATGTAGGCCTTCAAAAGATTACTTACTGAGGCACTGCAAGTACCTGATAAGAAAACACAGGTATAAAAATACTTCACTGAAAACTTTTATTTA
This sequence comes from Mustela erminea, assembly GCF_009829155.1. NCBI lineage: Eukaryota > Metazoa > Chordata > Mammalia > Carnivora > Mustelidae > Mustela > Mustela erminea. Next base: position 20,878,546 of record NC_045624.1, on the reverse strand, counting down.
ACATTATTAGCTGTTGGTTGGTGTTAGCTCGACTTCGGAGATGGGGCTTTGTCTTTGGAAATTTACTAAAACAACAGTATAAATACTATGAAGATCGTGACTCTTGTAAATGCCCTGTTACTTTCCTTATTTTTGCTTTCCTGTTTCAAAGGAAGCTGCAAAGTGAAGATACACACTGATGCTAAAATTTTCTAGATATAGAACAAGAAAATTTTGTGACTGTTACATGGAAGAAATTTATATGAAGGTGATGAGCCTATCTTCCAGTAACAAGACCTACTCAGTACAAAGCAGATCAGTTCTATATTATTGCCATATGCCTAGCCAGTTGGTAACTTTCTTAACAGTGAATGAGATGATATAGTTGACTAAATATCTTTCTAATCTGGTGTTTCAGAATAAAACTTCAAATATGATTTTGGTTTTACATCATTACCTTTGCCATTTAGTTGCAAAATCATGTAATCAAACATTTTCATATATATTTCCTGGATCATGTTTGCTTTTGAGCCGTAGCAGGTGATGAGCTACTGAAAAATGTAGGAAAGCGTATCTGTCCTTTCAGTTATTGGTAATGTTTGGCATTAAGAAAAATTTATGGTTTGAAAGGAGAAGGTTAGCCTTTAATGATGATAATAGTTACCATTTATTTTGCAATTTTTGTGCTAGAGCTTGCATATTATTTCTACAGTAAGGCAATTGAGTAAGTGCTGTTCTTATCACTATTTTATAAAAGAAGAAATGAGGTATTTTTAAATGGGTTACATAATTCACCTAGAGTCACTCAGCCATTAGCGACACAGCCAGGATATGGTCCTGAGTATTTTGACCCCAGCGTTCATCACTTCACCACCGCCATCATCACTACACATGCGCTCGTGGATGTCTGTGTGTTTACACATACATGTTTATATGTCTCGTATATATTTATGTATTATATTTTATATATAATATAAATACATAAAAACCTCTATGTGGTATAAATTATTAAACTGTTTTCCTTTATCATACCCCGTTTACTTATTGTTCATATCTCCACTTTCACAAGTTGTGCTTGAGAGATAATAACGGAAGCTAGTTATTTCTGTTACTTTGGCATTACGGTGACTAATTAGTGTATTTCCTATCTCCGTATTCAGGAGAAAGGGTCTGAATCCTCTTGTTGACTGGATGACAAAAGATAAATTCTGTTTTATTAATAAGATTTAAGCTTCAGGCACCTTCAACTAAGGTTTACACTGATAAAATTTTATTCCTTTGTATTTTACTTAATGTTAAAGTTAGTTTTTCAAAGGATGAAACAAATTTAGGGAAATTAAACCATTCTTTTTCTACTTCAGATACAGCAGCTGGTAGTTGGATATTAAATTGACCTCTTTTGAAAAATTTCCTGACCAAAAGCCCGTTGGAGATTAGAGATTTTTTAGCGCTATATGTAAGAATTTGAATTCACTTATAAACACTTTCCTCTGGCTTTTAATTTTAAAAAGTAATGGGTGGTTAATAAAAAAAAAAATAATAAGTCCTCTCAGCCTGCAAAATAATTGACTCATGCATCATCCTGTCATTGAGAAATAACAGCTTCCTGTTTTGGTATATATCCTTTATATGTGCACACATATATTTTTGCTTAACTGAAAAATGGGGATCATAATGCTTTGAATCTTATTTCTTTCAATGAATGGTATATTGAAAACATCTTATTACCATGTTAACAAATACAAATTATAATTCTAATGACTGCATAGTGTTCTGTTTTACGTAATTTACCCGTTTATTTTTGTAAAATATATAGCTTATTTCCAGCGTATTTTCTATTATAAATTAATAGTAATGTGATACTATTATATGCTTCCATATGTACCCCTATCAAAATTCTGTAGGATATTGATAGAATTGGTTAATTATCATTTGCCTTACAGAAAGTTGACTTTCATTCCTTCCAGAAGTAAGTAGGATTATTCATTTTCTCATAATCATGCCATTCTGAGAAGTATTAATTTTTTTTTTACCTTTGACAGTTTTTCTCTTTTGAAAATTTATCACTGGGCAGGTGAAATGACGGTTTGTGAGAATCTGAAATATATATTATGGCATGTTTTAAGTTTTAAATACAAACATTGTTAGCGGCTTGTGCTGGTAAAAGGCATAAAGTAAGGAATGTCAGTGGATAAAGAATAAAAGACAGTAGTCAGTAACAAATCATTTAAATCTTTAAATATATGATGAAAGATTCTAGCAAATTTTGTGGGGGTGAGAATGGTTCATAAAACAGTGACCAAAGCTGAGAGGCAACAAGTGTGTATTATGGGGCAAAGAAGTAGCTTTTGAAATTTTCTACCATGGGAAAAGAAGTATAGGCTAGCTCATCTCAGAACTGAAACCAGAAAAGCCTTGAAAGGAGAATTTAAGAATAGTTAAAGACCCTATCCATTTATATAGAGAATTTTCAATTAGAGTAGTAACAGTAGAATAAAAATATGGAACACAGTATTCTTCTTTTCTAATTGTGATTACTTTTTGACTTAACTTCTTAGAGCTAATGTCTTATATTGGAAGAAGTATCAGACCTGCACCTTGGATTGATCTTCAAGCCTTGTAACTTAATCTTTCTGGAGATCACTGTGCTCATGTGTAAAATGGTCAGAGCAACTGCCTGCGGGTTTTTATAAACAGCAATGAAACTTCATTCATTTAAGAAATATTTATTGAGCACCTACTAAGTAGTTACTAAATATTATCCTAGGCTCTGTGGATATGTCAAAGAAGAAAATAAGCAAAAATTCCTATCTCTTGAGTTTCTGTCTTCTGAAGGAAGACTAGCAGTAAACATAATAAGGAATTTATATGTTAATAAGTACTATGAAAAAGAACTAAAAGAGGTTTAGAACTATTTTTGTGCAAGTGAGGGAGCTGGGTATGTGTTTTTTAAACAAGAATATTAGGATAGACCTCACTGCAAAGGTGACATCTGAGTAGTGACCTAAAGAACCCAAGGGAAGAGGGTTACCTCGGTGGCTCAGTCAGTTAAGTAACCAACTCCTGATTTCGGGACTCAGGTCATGATGTCAGGGTTGTGAGATCAAGGTCGTGAGATCACATCAGGCTTCATGCTCAGTGCAGTCAGCTTGAGATTCTCCCTCTCCCTCTGCCCTTCCCCCAACTTCCTCTTACGTTTGCCCTCTCGCTTCCTCTCTGAAATAAATACATAAATGTTTTTTTAAAAAAATAAAGAATATGAGGGAATGAATCATGTAGAAATTTGAGAGGAAAAGTGTTCCAGATAGGTAATAGACAAGGCTCTGACGTTAAAAATATGCCTGGATTATTTGAGGAGTCAATTGAGGAGAACAGTGTGGTAGAAGCAGAGTAAGTGAGGTAATTGTGGTAGGAAATGAGGTCAGAGAGCTAAGAAGGGGACAGTTGGTGAAGGGTCTCTGGCTTTACTCTGAGTAAAAGGAGAGCATTGAAGGTTTTTACATTGAGGAATTTTACATTTTTTACATTGAGGAATAACACACTCAGCTTTCCCAAAATAACTGAGTAAATTTGAGGTTGTGGCTGTGTTCACTCAAATGGGAAATTGTTCAGAAACAACAGGTTCGTGTGTTAGAAGGATGAACTCAGTTTGATATACTTCAGGTTTTAGAGACCACGTGTTAATATTTGAAGGAAAGGCATGGGCCACTTATTATTACTTTTGTGAGTGATCAGTAAAGAAAAGGAGCTTGGTTAGAATGAGAAGAATAGAGAGATGTTGGCATTATTTGATGACCACCACCATTTGAGGGAAGGCAGAAGAAGAGATACTCCATGAAAGAGACCAAGAAAGCCCAGTAAGGTTCTGGGTAAACTTTGAAGATTGCACCAACAGAATTTCTTGATGGATATGGGTATGAGAGGAGAGCAGTCAGAGCATCTTGAGACTCCTGTCTACAACTAATTTGAACTGATAGCAAAAGGCCCATTTTATTTATTTATTTTATATATTTTTATTTTTATTTATTTTTAAAGATTTTTTTTTAAAGATTTTATGTTATTATTTATTTGACAGACAGAGATCACAAATAGAGAGGCAGGCAGAGAGAGAGGGAGGAGGAAGCAGGCTCCCTGCCAAGCAGAGAGGACCCTGGGATCATGACCTGAGCTGAAGGCAGAGGCTTTAACCCACTGAGCCACCCAGGCACCCCTGAAGATTTTATTCTTAAGTAATCTCTACCCCTCAGTATGGGCTCAAACTCAAAACCCCAACATCAAAGAGTCACATGTTCTACTGACTGAGCCAGCCAGGTACCCCGGCCCACTGTAAATATTTGAAAAGACACAGACCTTTTTTCCTACCAATCTTTAGATGAATTCAAGAGTTTAAGGAACATTTCTGCATTGCAGGCAGAATAGATAGAAGTTGGTTTATATCAGTTGAATAGAGCATGAAAATTACCTTTCTTATTTAAATTTCACATTAAATTAGACACCTGGTATTTCATTCTATGGGACCCTACCCTATGCTGCTGGGCTGGCTTGTTTATTTTCATTATTGTTCTTATGGAAAAGAGTTATATATTCTATTTAGTTAAAATATAAATTTGTAGAGATAGAAATACACTATATGCCAAGAAATAAGTCTTTGTTCTTAATGGTACCACACAGTACAGTAAATAAAGTGCCACTATTATTTTTCCCTATAACATTCAAATTTATGCACTTACCAACAATTTAGGGTAGAAAGAGACAAAAGAAAAACTTTTTATTAGGATTAATTCCTGTTATTTTAGGTACAGGACACAGTTGTTGGCTGAAACAGAATTCTAGACTACAGACATAAACGCAGTGATGAGTTTTTGCAGGCCAAAGAAAGCTTAGAAAAAAAGAAGAGAGAAAACAAACCTTCTAGGAAAATGGATCTCTAGACTGGATTTAAAAGGATGGTAGGTGTGTTTGTTAAGTTATTTCAGGGACTAAAGGATAAAGACATTCTTAGGATATATCACTAAAAGAAAAGTTATGAGAATATCCAGACATTGCCTCAACCTTTGAACAGTGAGGCCTAATGAAGAATTGTTTAGGGTCTTGAAACAATTCTAGCAAGGAATCACTGTAGTAGCTTTCCTTGTAACTGAGCCTCTGTCTTTCTTCTTTTTACCCTCTTCTCCTATTCTACTGATTACTACAAATTCTGCTTTCCCTCAACCTCATAGCTTCCAAGGATAGACAGACAGATAGATAGGTACATATGGCTTTGTAAATGAGTAGGTAGATAAATAGGAAGAAAGGAAAGAAAAGAGGGATAGGAAGAGAAGGAATCTACCTACTGTCTCATGTCTCTGTTTACTGACTTCTGTGTTTTGTGTGCCTTTTATGTCCTTGTGTATCTCACATTCAGATTCTCTAAGAGAGTATCTTCTTAGAGAGGGCTCCCTGGGAAGAGTATCCCTATTGGGAATAATTCTGCCAGGCTACTTTATAAACTGCTGATCAAGCTCAAGAGGATTGCTTTTGTCTCAGGTACCTAAACTGGTCTAACCCATTTTGGACAAGGTGGTAGAGTAACATGACCTCTGCCTAAGGAGTTCTCTCATCTGAGGGCTTGAAGACTAGCTGACAGTCACGGTACTATTTGATACAATAGAGCTGTAATGTTTTGCTAGTCTTTGCCCTGCTTAAAATACAGGTACTCTATCTCTGAGATTAGCTCTAAAGACAGGAAATTATTGATGCCATCAGCCTGAACATCATTGTGGAAGAAGGTTCATTATTTTCCTTTCCCAAATGAAATTAAATGTCCTCTTTTCTGTCTCTCTGTACAATATTTTGAAAAGCATACCAGCTTATTACAAATAAATCCGTATATAATTATGCCATAACAAAAGATTTAAATAGATAAATAGTCTCAAACAGACTTTTTTCCTGATAGGGAACTAACTCATTGTTTCCTTTTCAGCTTTGGAATCAGATGGATCTGCATTTGATTCTACTATTGCCACTTTTTAGCTCTTATCTTGGCCAAGTTCATTGTCTGAGCCTCCGTTTCTCATCTGTTTTTTTTTTTTTTAAGTGATGATAAAACTTACTGTCATCAGAGTGGGGGTAAATGAAGTGATATATGTAAAATACTCAGTGCAGTGTCTACCACAAGACATGCTTGATAAGTGGTTGCTGCAGTTGTTATTATTGACTGAGACAGGAAATAATATTATTAAAAATATTTAATCATTTTAAAATACATATATTTTCAGTCACTGTTAGTGATACTCCGGAAAAGAAACTATACTCATTTCTGTTTCTGAGTACCCTGTTAGGCACCTCTGGTGGATTGTATAGTGCACAGATCAAACCAGGTGTTTTTATTTTAGCTCTACTTGTTTTTTATGAAACACATTTGGCTCTTTTGCAGTTTTGTTATGTAAAATATTTGACATGTTCACTATGTTTCATAGTAGTTTTAATCTTACTTTGTAGTTCTAAGAGGAGGGTAGGAAGTGCTCCTCCCCGGTCCTAGCACCGTGACTGCCTGTGCCCACCTGGCATTACCAAGTATATCCCCGGGGACTCCGCAGCTACACTGTCTCCATGGCAGTGTTTGTCCTTCTGGAGTCCCAGACATGGGCTCTTGTTAGATATCCATGTGACTCCTCAGACACAGAGTATTCCATTCCAGGTCTAAATGACATTTCTGTGTTTTCCCATAACTCCAGACAATTATTATTCTTGTTTGCATTTTCTAGGTTTGAAGAAAAGGCCCAAATGGATCCCCTTAGTGCTTTGAAGTATTTACAAAACGATCTTTATATAACCGTGGATCATTCAGACCCAGAAGAGACAAAAGAGGTAAAGGTGGTAATAAACTTCAGAAAGTGAGCGTTAAAAAAAAAAAAAGTCTTTCTAACTTGCTGATTTTTCTCTTAGATGTTTAAAGGATGATGAAGAAAATATGACACTAATAATTTTTAAAGTAGCACAGAGCAGATGAAATAAAAATTGAGTAGGCTTACTAAAGCCCTTGATCCATTAAGAAAAGGATTCTCAGGTTTAAGGTTTTAACTTAGACATTACTTTTGTGTATTGGGAAGGAAATAGAAATTTTTACTTCCATAGTCCCATGCTTCTCTCTCTTAAAGATTGCATAATGGCTCGATATAAACTTTCCTGTTGATACTTCAAAATCCTGTAAGAGAAAAAAGAAAACTCTCCTCTTTTGTAAGAAGAAAGTGAAGAGAGGTTAGTGAGAGTAGAGTCCCTGCTGCCTTGATATTATATGATTGTTGTAGCAGGGTAGTTCAACTACAGGCTACTGACTTCTTTTATCGCGTGTCCCTAATCTTGAGAAATGAGTAGCAGATCATTACTTTTAAGGGTTTTAAGGAGATGTCATGTTTTAGGGCGTACCTGATTATCTGCAGTGTGTGTGTGAACACACATGCAGTGTTTCATGGTCTTACAGCTGGTCTTCCTAGTCACCGCTGAGATTCCTTCTGTCACTTTTAACTTTCGCCAGACATCCTTGTTCATAGTTCATTTAGCAACATCTGGAACTGCTATCCATTTTACCTTCCACTCACAGAACTGGTGCTGATGATACCATCTTTTTCCCTGTTCTCAGTTGCTTTGCTTTGGCTTTGCAATAGCAACATCAAGCAGTGCTTTTTTCTTGTTCAGCAGTGACACAGGTTTCAGATTTAATGTTAGATCATTTTCAGGTACCAGGTTCATTATACTTTCAAGCAGTAGAGCCTGCATGCCCTTGGCCCCAAAACAAAGAGATTCTCTTTCATAGTTGCCTACTGTGAAAATAAGTTTGATTACTCTTTGTCAGTATTAGTTAAAACCCTTCTCTAGGCGAAGAATCAGAACACGCTCTAGAACCCCCCTGAAGGGGGCAGTTCATTGTCTCTCCTTGAGTCTTCAGTCAGTTCATGATACTCTCCGAAATGGGGGAATTATCAGAGTTCAGCCAAGTAGCAGAATATGTTTGGTTTCAGCTGTTACGGCTTATAACTAAAACATAATTGTGAAGAGTCTATTAATGACCATGCATTTGAAAGTTATAAATAGATTTCCTTGTGTTTTCTCCATAGTCTATCTAAAATGGCTGTCACCTGGGAACATTCATTTTTCTCTTATTTTTTAAAACCAAAACAAAACAAAATATTGCAAAGTAAATAAATTCAGCTGTGTGAACTGCAAGTAGGCCAAAGAAAACAGACAGTTTGTTCTTAAAGCTAAGCTAATGGGAAAAACCAGGACAGGGAGGTATCTCAAGTTCAAAGGAGCCATTTTAAAAATTTTGGTAGCGGGTTTCTCCTTTTCTCCTTTCCTCGGTAGTTTGAAATTGTGATTTTGTATGCCACAGACTTGCGTTTTTTAAAAGTGGAAAGCTTTTTAAAAGCTTTATCTGTTAAGAGCTGTTTAACCTTAACAGAAGTTAGTTACAGTGGTGCTGTGCGTGTGTGTCATTGTCGGAATTGCTTCAGAGACTTTCTGAGGACAATACCCTTGCCCCCAGATTCTCCTGTCTGCTCTTATGGAACAGAATCCTCACTCCTGACATTGAGGATTACTGCTTCATAGGAGTATTATTTTGTTTAAAAATGTGTAAATGGATTTTGTTTTGAGAAAAGAAATCCTTTGGTGACAGTTCTAGGATACATACTTAGCATATTTCTCAGTAGTAAGGCATATAGAGCTTCACTTTCCTTATATCATTCCAAGTTTTCTGTGCAAGCTTGTTTTTGTTCTCTCTGTATATTTTTACAATTTTTTTTATTATGTTAGTGATTGTATCAGCAACTAGAAGTAGTTTTTAGATTTTTCTCTTTTTTGGGAGGCTGATGACTATCATCATTATGCCTGTTATTGGGAAAAATGATGGTGGACTACCAGCTTTATACCAAATAATGATTCTTTTCTTTCCTTCAGTCTCCAGAACATGGATTCTAAATTGGCAGTGAGCTGCTGATAAACCTTATGAAAATGGTATTTTTTTCTAGAAAAGGCCTGAGAGAAGGTTGCCTAACTTAATTCTGCTGTTTTCAAAGAAGATTCTATAATAGAGAAGGAATGAGAAAAACAAGTTTTGAGCCAGTATTGCACATTTTGTATTAATTACATTTCTGCTGAGCTTCCAAAGTACTGGTGTCATTCATTTAACAGATGTGTATTGAGTCCCTACAGTATGCCAGGCATTCTTCTAAGCACAGGAAATATATTGGTGAACCAAGCAAAATACCTACCTGGGTGGTACTTAACTACTAGTGGTGAGAGATGATAAACTTAATAAATAAGCAAATTATAAAGTACATTAGTAATGATAGGTATTAAGGAAAAATTAGAGATAAAAAGGGTAAAGGAAGATCAGAATTAGAAGGGGTGAGAACTGGAGAGTTGCATTACTAAATAGGATGCTCTTAGTAGGTTCATTTAGAAATGAGATGTACACAGAAACTTGAAGGGTGTGAGGAAGTGAGGTAAGCAGATAATTTGGGGAAGATAATTCCTGGCAAAGGGAGGGTTAGAACAAAGACCTGAGGGTGGGAGCATCCTGGCTTTGTGTAGAAGAACAGCAAAGAGGCCACGGTAGCTGGAGTAGAGGTAAGAATGATGGCAGTAGTCACAGATGAGGTCAGAGAGTTAAGAGCAAGGATCGGGAGATCAGATTGTGAATGACTTCATAAGTCAGTGTTAGGACTTTGGTTTTCACTCTGAATGAATAAGGAGCCAGGGCGGGGTATTGTGCAGAGGAGTGATGTGATCTGCTTTCTGTCTTACCTGACTTAAGATCACTAAGATCTAAGATCACTCTGACTGCTGTATTGAGAACAGACTAAAGGAGAATCAGAATGGAGACAGAGAGACCTCTAAGGGAGATGGTAGAAATTGAAGCAAGGGATTATTGTAGTGCACACCAACGTATCAGCAGTAGAAATAGAGGCAAAGTAGACCATATTCTCAATATATATTAAAGGTGGAACCAACAGTGGGAATGCAAACTGGTGCAGCCCCTACAGAAAACAGTAGGGAGGTTCTTCAAAAAGTTAAAAATAGGGGCACCTGGGTGGCTCAGTGGGTTAAGCCGCTGCCTTCGGCTCAGGTCATGATCTCAGGGTCCTGGGATCGAATCCCGCATCGGGCTCTCTGCTCAGCGGGGAGTCTGCTTCCTCCTCTCTCTCTGCCTGCCTCTCTGCCTACTTGTAATCTCTCTCTGTCAAATAAATAAATAAAATCTTTAAAAAAAAAAAAAAGTTAAAAATAGAACTACCACACAATCCAGCAGTGGCACTACTAGATGTTTACCCAAAGAATCCAAAAACACTAATTCAAAAGGATAGGTGTATTTTGATGTTTATAGCAGCATTATCTACAATAGCCAAATTATGGAAATAATCCAAGTAGCCATCAGTTCACTCATACACACACACAATTGAATATTACTTAGCCATTAAAAAAGAATGAAATCTTGTCATTTGCTATAGTATGATGGAGCCAGAGAACATTATGCTAAATGAAGTAAGTCAGAGAAAGACAAATACCATATGTTTTCACTCATGTGTGGAATTTAAGAAACAAAACAAATGAGCAAAAAGGGGGAAAATAAGAGGCAAACCAAGAAACAGACTTTTGAAAGTATTCTCTACACCTAACGTGGGTCTCAAACCTGCAGCCCCAGCTCCAGAGTCACACACTCTACCCACTGAGCCAGCAGGTGCCCCAGCAGACTTAACTATAGAGAACAAACGGATGGTTATCAGGAGGTTGGGGGGAGAGGGGTTAAATAGGTGATGGGAATGAAGGAATGCACTTGTGATGAGTACTGGGTGGTGTATGGGAATGTGGAATTACTATATTGTACATCTGAAACTAATATTATACCGTGTGTTGACTAACTGGAATTTAAATTAAAACTTAAAAAAGTAAAACCAATGGAATTTTATGATCAGTTAGATGTAGGGCTTGAAAGAAAGGACTCCAGAGTTACTAGCATTAGTAAATGGAGTTAATATCAACTGAAAAGAGAAGCCTCTGGGTAGACCCAGGGCTCCTGATCGGGATCAGGAGTATAATGTTGGCTATCTCCAGTTTGAGGTGCCTTGGAACAGCCAGCATTTTACACGTTGAGGTGATAGTTGGTTATTCATATCTGACTTTATTCAGATTGTGTAATATCACTTAGTACCTATTAAAATCCTAAGCCTGTCGGAGAAAGGGGAACCCTCCTACGCTGTTGGTGGGAATGCAAGCTAGTGCAACCACTCTGGAAAACAGCATGGAGGTTCTCAAAATGTTGAAAATAGAACTACCCTATGACCCAGCAATTGCACTACTGGGTATTTACCCTAAAGATACAAACGTAGTGATCCAAAGGGGCACATGCACCCAAATATTTATAGCAGCAATGTCTACAGTAGCTAAACTATGGAAAGAACCTAGATGTCCATCAACAGATGAATGGATAAAGAAGATGTGGTATACATACACAATGGAATACTATGCAGCCATCAAAAGAAATGAAATCTTGCCATTTGTGACGACGTGGTTGGAACTAGAGGGTATCATGCTTAGCGAAATAAGTCAGTCAGAGAAAGACAACTATCATATGATCTCCCTGATATGAGGAAGTGGAGATGCAACATGGGGGGTTAAGTGGGTAGGAGAAGAATAAATGAAATAAGATGGGATCAGGAGGGAGACAAACCATAAGTGACTCTTAATCTCACACAACAAACTGAGGGTTGTTGGGGGGAGTGGGGTTGGAGTAGGGGTGAGGTTATGGACAATGGGGAGGGTATGTGCTATGGTGAGTGCTGTAAAGTGTGTAAACCTGGTGATTCACAGACCTGTACCCCTGGGGATAAAAAGTATATGTTTATTAAAAAGAATTAATTAATTTTTAAAAATCCTAGGCCAGTACATAACAGTTCTGCTTAATAAGATCATTAAAATAATAGTTTTTGGCCTATCCTTTTTATGTAGAACCAATAGGTTTATCTTTCACCTTAGAGGTCAGAAAAGAAGGGGCATCTGGGTGGCCCAGTTGGTTAAGCAACTGCTCAAGTCAGCTTAGGTCATAATCCTGGAGTCCTAGGATCAAGTCCCACACTGGGATCCCCACTCAGCGGGGCATCTGCTTCTCCCTCTGACCCTCCCCCCTCTCGTACTCTCTATCTCATTCTCTCTCTGTTTCAGATAAATAAACGCAGTATTTAAAAAAAAAAAAGTCAGAAAGCAGGAATAAATTAACCCTCAAATAAGTAGAAGATAGGAAATTAGTGAAATAGGAAACAGTAGAAAAACATTTAAAAAGTGAGAAGTTGGTTCTTTGAAAAGGTGAATAAAATAGCAAGACTTACAAAGGAAAAAAAATAGTGAAAATAGTCAGCATCTTTATGGACCCTATATACATAAAAAGGGAATAAGCTGTTATGAACGGCTGTCAACAAATTCAGCAACTTGATGAAATGGACCAATTTCTTAGAAGACATAACAAAACAGACACAGGAAGAATCAGAAAATCTTAAGGAACTCCATATCAATTACAGACATAGATTGAATTTATAATTGAAAACTTTGTCACGGGGTGCCTGGGTGGCTCAGTGGGTTAAAGCCTCTGCCTTCAGCTCAGGTCATGATCTCAGGGTCCTGGGATTGAGCCTCGAATCGGGCTCTCTGCTCAGTGGGGATCCTGCTTCCCTTCCGCTGTTTGCCTGCCTCTCTGCCTACTTGTGATCTCTGTCAAATAAATAAAATCTTAAAAAAAAAAAGAAAAAGAAAAAATTTTGTCACAAAGAAAACTATAGTTCTAAATGGCTTTCTCAGTAAATTCAGTCAATATTAAGAAAGTAAAAATAACAACTCTTAATAGATTCAGAGAAACCAAAGGAAGATAGAACACTTTCTCAATTCTGTTATGAAGCAGATTGACTTTGATATTAAAAACCCAACAAAAACATTACAAGCAGAGATTATAGACTTCTTGTGAATGAAGATGCAAAATTCTTAATAAAATTTTAGCTAATTGAATTCAGCAATATATAAAAAGGTTAATGCACAATGACCAAGTGAGGGTTTATTCTAGGAATATAAGGTTGGTTTAACATTTGAAAATCAGTCATTCACCACCCTAACAGAATGGAGGAGGAAAACCACAGATCATCTCAGTAAGTGAAGAATAAGAATTTGGCATGATTCAAAACCCATTTATGATTTAAAAAAAAAAAAAATCTTAGCAAACTAGAAAGAAACTTCTTAAATGTCATAAAGGGCATCTATGAAAAACATAACTAGTACTATACTTAATTGTGAAACATTTTCCCTAAAGATTATGACAAAGAGTGTCAGTAGACACCCTCTATTCAGCATTGTGCTAGAAGTTGTAGCTAATGCAATTAAAAAAAAGAAAGAAATAGTATATGGAATGGAAAGGAGAAAGGAGAATTGTGTGTAGATCACATTATTGTGTCCATGGAAAACCCCATGCAATCTACAGAACAATAATACTAAGATAAGTGAAGTAAGCAAGATTACAGAATACAAGGTCAGTAGAAAAAAAAATTATATTAGCAGTGAACAATTTGAAAATGAAAATTTTAAACTTGTTTATATTAATGCCAGAATAAATATGTAGTAATAAGTCTAGTGTAAGAAATTAAAGAAGACCTAAATAAATGGAGAGGGATCACATTTATGGATTGAAAGATTAAGGATTATTAAATGCCCATCCTCCCCAGATTGTTTTTTTTTTTTTAAGGTTTTTATTATTGGGACACCTGGGTGGCTCAGTGGGTTAAGCCTCTGCCTTTGGCTCAGGTGGTAGTCTCGATCGGGTCCCATATCAGGCCCTCTGCTCAGCAGGGAGCCTGCTTCCCCTTCTCTCTCTGCCTGTCTCTCTGCCTACTTGGTATGATCTCTCTCTCTTTGTGTCAAATAAATAAATAAATAATCCTTCTAAAAATTTATTTATTTATTTATTTATTTGACAGAAATCACAAGTAGGCAGAGAGGCAGGCAGAGAAGGGGAAGTGAAGCAGGCCTGCTGAGCAGAGAACCTGATGCGGGGCTCAGTCCCAGAACCCTGAGATCATGACCCACGCTGAAGGCAGAGCCTTAACCCACTAAGCCACCCAGGCACCCCCCCGAGATTGGTTTTTACTTTAATGCAGTCCTTATCAATATTAAGGCAAGTTTGGATTTCTTTGTTGTTGTTGAAAAAAACAGGCAAACTGATTATAAAATTTATATAGAAAAGCAGAGGCCCTAGACTAGTCAAAACACTCCTGAAAACAGAAAAACAAAGTTAGAAGTTTCATACTACTTGATTTCAGAATTCTGTATAAGCCACAATTATCAAGACATTGTGGTACTGGCTTAAGGATAGACAGATCAGTAGAACAGAACAGAGTTCAGAAGTAGAACCACATGGATGTGGTCAGGTTTGTTTGTTAGTTTGTTTGTTTGTTTTGGCCAGGATGCCAAGTCTATTGGGGACTTGGTAGTCTTTTTAACAAATGGTGCTGTTATCTCAACCCCTATCTTACTCTTTACACAAAAACTAATTTAAGATGGCCTAAATATAAAATGTAAAACAGTAAAACTTCAAGAAGTATAACCTTGGGATAGAGATTTCTTGGACATGACACAAAGGCAGTAACCATAAAAGAAAAAAATACACGGTGCCTGGGTCAGAAGTCAGTGATGTGTCTTACTCATGATTTGAGCTCATGTCGTGATCTGGGGGTTGTGAGATTGATCCCTGGGTTGGGCTCTGCACTGGGCATGGAGCCTGCTCGGGATTCTCTCTCTTTGTCTCTCTTCCCCTTTCCTCCTGCCTCCTACCCTGACACATGCAATATCTCTAAAATAAATAAATAAATCTTTAAAAAAAAAAAAAAAGATCTTGATAAGTTCAGATTTCAACAGAAGTAAAATTTCATAAAAGACCTTTGAAAAATAGACAAGCCACAGACTAAAATAATACTTGCAGTAAATATATATGACAGAGGACTAATACCCAGAATATTTAAAAAACAACAACAACCAGAAACCCATGGATTTTACATTCTTCTTTTGTTCCCTCTTTTCCTAACTTTTTTTTTTTTTTTAAGATTTTATTTATTTGACAGAGAGAGATCACAAGTAGGCAGAGAGGCAGGCAGAGAGAGAGGGGGAAGCAGGCTCCCTGCTGAGGCTCCCTCTTTTCCTAACTCTTGCTCAGATAATTCCTTTAGGATATTTGTCCAGTTTCTGACCTTCAGAACACCATTCACCAAGGCTTAACAAATACTAACCTGGGGCACCTGGGTGGCCCAACTGGTTAAGTGCCTGCCTTTGGCTCAGGTCCTGATTCCAGGGTCCTGGGATCAGGTCTTGCATCAGGCTCCTTGCTCAGCAGGGAGCCTGCTTCTCCCTCTGCCTGCTGCCCCCCCCCCCCCGCTTGGGCTCTCTCTCTGGCAAATAAAACAATAAAATCTTTAAATTAAAAGCAAAAACAAATATTAATGTGATTGATAACCTGAAATTTTAAAGGCTGGAAGCACAGGTATAAAATACATCTTGAGGAATCAGTGGTATCAACACTTAGGTCTTACAGAGCACTAAGTAATTCCATTGAGATTCTACTCATTGGTCTACTCTCTTCCTTTAATTTACCTGTTTTGCAGCATCCTCATTCAAGATAAAGATAAATAGTTCTCCAAATTAAGTACCATAGTTCTAAATACTCTCAATTTCAGTTGATCTGTTGTTTGTTCACAGTACATTAATACATTTCAAAAATAAAATAATTCCAAGATTTGGTCCAGTATTTGGAAAGCAGTCCAGTAGAAAAATCAGCATATTCTTTAATCTAAATGTAGTGTTCTTCTTGCTACTCTTTGGTGAATAGACTGGGGTAGCACATGTGCAGAGACATACAGTGGCTAGTAAATGGTGTTATTTTTCTCTAATGTGCTTAGCCAGCTAATTTGCTTCTATTTTTCTTCCACAGTTCCAGCTCCTAGCTTCAGCTCTGTTCAAATCTGGTTCAGATTTTACAGCTCTAGGTAAGTATTCCAGCATAGTTTATCCAGTTTAGATGCCCTTGCATTTGGGGAATTGGGTTTGAGTTGCTTTTAAATGAAACATCAGGTGAGATGTTCCCTAACAAATGGTACAAGTTTCAAGGTAGCAAGCAGATTTTCTAATGACCTGCTACAAAGTTACTTTCCATGCATCAGTCACCAGTTCATGGGTTAGTTTGCAGTTCTGGTTACACCAGTTGCTGGGTTATTATGCAAACGGAAGGCAGTAGAAGCATGATCCAATTAAATAAACTTGTATAGCATTATTTTGGAATATAAGCTGTATATTACTGAAACACTCACTATGAGGTAACACTTCTTGGTTGAATGACTTTTCTTCTCAGTTTGTCCTTGAATTGTATGAGATCAACAGATTGTTGATGGGGTAGGCAGTGAAAATATTGTTTTGAGATCTAAGAAAATACATTATCTCTTTACTGAAAATGGGAATTTATGAGTGTTGTTATCTTAATTGTTTAATAAATGTTCTACTTGAAACTCCAGTGTTTCTTAGACACCCCAGATAGGGGCATAAGTCTTCATTTAGGAGTACTCTCATTTGTTATTAATGAGAGTTATTAATAAAGTAAGCTAGACTGTAGTGAAGTGGGGAATCTGTAGAAGTTCCACAATCCAGAGCTTTATTCAGGTCAATTTTTAAGAATCTTTTCATTAGGATAAGTCATTATGATAGCTTTACTTTTTCAACAAGATTGTAGGCTTTTGAAGTATGGGAATTTCCAGCCTTCCCCTTGTCATCATAAAATACAGTCCCACAGTGAATGCTTATTAATTCCATTGATGCCACTGCTATTATTGTTTGCCTTAGAAGTGGGCAGTAATATTGAAATTTTCCAGTATATGTAATATAGATACTATTCTTTATCTCTGGAATAAAATAACATTTTGGAATATCAATTTAATTTTTTCATTGTTTGTCCTTTCGTCTCCTAAAGGTGAACCATACCTCAAAGGAAAAAAAATAGCATATATAATTTTGATGTTTTTCAGTGGGATGGGAAAGAATAGGAATTCTCCTTGGGGTTTTGCTCTTTCTTGCTCCATAACCAATAATTAAGGCTTCTCCACTGATCTAGGCAACTTTAGTCCTAATTCCAGAATACTTAGGATTCCACAGGGCAGGACTGAGCAGGCTGCTGTAAAACATAGGTTCTCTGAAAATTCAGATAATCATTTACCACGATTCCATACACGAAGATGTTTTGAGGCTAATAAAGATCTTAACCTTATGATGGAGAACCTACATATAAGTAAGCATTACTTTAGAAAGTCCATACCCTTGTGAATCTCATCATTTGAAACAGATTTAGTGATACATGAATTAGGTCCCTGGCACATAGATATTCTGTTTGAATAAGCACGTGCCTTGTTATGTGTAGATACCAAAGCCCAGAGCCATTATCTTTATTTTTTTGGTGGGCAGCACTAAAATCTCTCTGGCTGACTTATATTTAGCCTTCAGAACAAGAATTTCTTGGCAGTTATTTAAATATGTTAGGCTGGTGTCAGCAAATATTTTACCTTTAACTTAACTCTTTTCTTTGGTCTCTGTCCTGTTCACTGCCAGCTAATATATTTTATCAGGAACAGTTTGTTTTTCTTGGATTCCAAGCAAACCTCAGAGAACAATACAAACAATAGGAAAAAATACAAAAAGAAAATTCCTACAGGGTTTTATTTTCTACCTTGTCTGAAGGGAGGCAGTATCTTTCATAGTTAAGAGATGAGAGTGTAGGAGAGCAGTTAAGAATCAGAATCTATGTTCGGGTATCAGCTCTGCCGCTTGCTAATTTCAAAAGTGACTTGAGCAAGTCACCTTTCTAATAATTAATTTCTCCATCTATAAGATGGAGATAATAAGAATACTTACCTCAAGTTGTTGAGAGAATTAAATGAAATAATTACAGAAAACACTTAGCACGATAAAACAGTCAGCGTTCCATTCACAGTACTATTATTATCTCCCTTAAAAATGTAACCTTGGGGCACCTGGGTGGCTCAGTCAGTTAAGTGTCCAACTCTTCATTTTGGCTCAGGTCATGATCTCAGGTCATGAGCTTGAGCCCCACATGGGACTCTGTACTCACCAGGGAATCTGCTTCTCTCCCTCTACGTCTGCCCCTCCCCCTCTTCCCCCACACCCCGCTAATGCACGTGCATGCTCACATGCTCGCTCTCTCTCTGAAATAAATAAAACAAATCTTTTTTTAAAAACTGAAACCAAATGGGTCATTTCATGTATATATGTATACATTTTTTTAAAGATGTTTTTATCTTTTTTTTTTTTTCAAGATTTTATTTATTTGACAGAGAGACAGAGAGAGAGGGCACACAAGCATGGGGAGAAGCAGGCAGAGGGAGAAGCAGGCTCCCTGCTAGGCAAGGAGCCCAATGTGAGGCTTGATCCCAGGACTCTGGGGTCGTGACCTGAGCCGAAGGCAGTTGCTTAATGACTGAGCCACCCAAGTGCCCCTAAAGACTTTCATTTTTAAGTAATCTCTACACCCAGTGTGGGGCTTGAACTCACAACCCCAAGATTGAGAGTCAGTCACATGCTCTACTGACCGAGCCAGCCAAGTGTCCCTAAATGTATATATTTTTCATGTGCAGATAAACTAAATATTTCATTTTCTAAATTCACCAAAAATATTTGCCTCCACCAAACTTTATAACTGACTTCCTCCAGAATTGTTTATCTTAACTTCTTATTGAGAATTAAATGAAAGTATTTATTAATGTCCTATGTAATTTAAAGAATTAGGGGCACCTGGGTGGCTCAGTCGGTTAGGTGACTGCCTTTAGTTCAGGTCATGTTCCTGGGATCCTGGCATTGACCTCCATTTGGGGCTCCTTGCTTAGTGGGGATCCTGCTTCTCCCTCTCCCTCTGCCTGCTGCCCCCCACCGCTTGTGTTCTTTCTCTCTGTGTTAAATAAATAAATAAAATCTTTTTTAAAAAAAAGAATTAAAAAGATGGAAAGCATTTTACAAATAGCTGACATTATCTTAGTTTTGAAAAATGACTGACTTCAGAGAAAAGCAGCCTCTGGGGATCTTGAATTTAAAACTTCTGGTGGCTCTGGGTTTTAAACTTTTAAACTTGAACTCAGACATTTTGCCAGTTTATAGAGTTGTGTCTTATTTCCAGAAAGTATACACTGGAGCGATTTAAGCATATTTTCAGCAAAGTATGTGACAGGTAGGAAAAATCTAGTCTATAGTACATATTGCCTTTTTTGATCTTCACACCTCTTTTTAAAACTTTTAGAGTCCAAATATGATGTGCAAAATGCAAATTCAGAGAGACGTTTAAAACATATGATGCCTAAAATAGTGCTTTTTATCATTGTGTTGACATTTGTGAATGAGGAGCCCTAAGAATTTTGCAGCATTTGCTATGTCCTTTTAGCCTTTATACTTTATATCCACTTCCTTCAGACTCTTGTCTGTAGCCCATATGTTTATAGGTACTTTTTGTATAACAGAAAGTTTATTATTAGCTATAGAAAGATCAACAAACTTGTATCCAGGAGAAAAATGAGAATTCTTGCTATTTCTTCTTAACTGTAAGTAGGAAACTTTACCTAGTCTGTATAAGATGTTAAGTTAAAAGTATATTCCTAGGGGCACCTGGGTGTATGGTTGGTTGAGTATCTACTACTCTTGGTTTTGCCTCAGGTGCTGATCTTAGGGTGAGATTGAACCGGGTGTCAGGCTTCTTGCTCAGCGTGGGGTCTGCTTTAGATGCTCTCTCCCTCTTCCTCTGCCTCTCCTGCTTATTCTCTCTCTCTCAAATAAATAAATCTTGGAGGAAATAAATAATTATAAATAAAAGAAGGAGCGCCTGGGTGGCTCAGTCGGTTAAGTGTCTGGGGATCCTGGAATAGAGCCCCACGTTGGGCTCCCTGCTCAGTGGAGAGTCTGCTTTTCCCTCTTCCTCTGCTGCTCCCCCCCAACTCATGCTCTCTGCTCTCTCTCGTGCTCTCCCTCTCTCTAATAAATAAAATACTAAAATTGTGTGTGTGTGTGTGTGTGTGTGTGTGTGTGTGTGTGTGTGTTCCTAATAGGTCACTTTTCTTTTTAGAGTTATCATTTCTGGTTGTGGTAGTAGTAATAAAGCGATAGCTGGTATTTACTGAGCACTTAACTATGGGACCAGGTACTATTTTAAGCACTGTACAGGTCTTAACTCATCTAATCTCCGTAATAATCCTATGAAGTAGTTAGTATTATGATCCCCTTTATATAGGAAGAAACGGGGACACAGAGAAGCTTAGGTAACTTGCCCAGGAATAATACTAATGAATGGCGAGACTAGGATACAGACTATAATCCTATGGCTTCAGAGCTCACATTCTAAACCAACTATACTACTTCTCACTGAGCTTTAACCAGTGTCTGCTACTCTGAGTGATTAGTTCCTCATTCCATTTTATGATGAAAATGAAGTGAGAGAAACACTGATGGAGGAGTATGAGATTTAGAATCTACATTACCGTTTTTTGTCCTAGCTCTGCCATTTAATTAGTCATGTTACTGTTGATGGGTTTCTTACTGCCTACCTCTTTTTAATGTATTTTTTTTTAACTTTTAAGTACAGATACAGCTTAAAGTTCTCCTTGAACAGCTTTCTTCAATCTCTGTCTCTTCTCAAGTGTAATCGTTCGTATCTGGCAGATCTTTCCATACACACACAGCTACATACACAGACCTGCAAATACAGTGATTCTCTTTACTTACAGTAGTTATGTTCTGTAAAGTCATAAGAATTACTGAATTAGTGAATACTAAACCATTTCTCCAATGGACACAGAGTTAGGTTCTTTATATAATTGATTAACGTTGCACAACGCTTATCAAACACACGCATTTTCTCCATAAGGCACATCATGGCCTTAGGCACACTAGATAACACTTCAGCACTATGCTTGGGCACCTTTATAGTAAAGCAGTGAAGTAACAACAAAAAGCACAAAAACGTAAAAAATAAAAAGCCAGTGGATTTGAAAAGGACACTTGTTTATAGTGTGAGAGGTGGTAAAAGAACACAGAGCATGACCCAGTTTGCCCTTAGCTGACAGCATCTGCCTGTGCTCATTCAAATGTGTGCTGCTCTCCACATGTCCGTGAATGACCACATACTGCCACAAGTACTGATTTGGGGGTTACAGGTACGTTTTAGTGGGCAGGCAAATGCACAGATAAGGAATCTGCGTAATAAAGATGGACTGTACCTACACACAGACACACACAGACCTATACCTTTGTGTGTTCTGGTTTTATTTATTACACAGTGTAAAATACGTTTTCTACAACATAACATTTTAAAATTAATGATGTGGCTTGGAGATGTTTGCAAGAAACTATACTAGATCTATTGTATTCTTAATAAGTAATACATGGTATTCCATAATAAGATCTGCCACAATTTAAACATTCATCTAATAATAGTGTGAATTTCAATTTTCTCATTGGTAAATGGTAAATAAAAGTAAAACATACTCAGAGGTAACCACACTTAATCATGGGGAGCATTGAGTTATGTACAGATTTCTCAAGTCAAAATCAGTATGTTATATACCTGAAAGTAATATAACACTGTATGTCAATTATATATACTCCAATAAGAGAAAAAAAATTAAGTCAAAAAATAAATTAATTAAACATGTTCTCTTAAGGAGTAAGTGAACTTGGCACACTGCCTACAATTTAAGCCCTTAGTGAATATTAGTTAATAAAAATAAATAAATGGGTTTTGGAGTCAGGTAGACACAGGTTCACAATCTGTTCTCTTCCTGCCCTAACTGTGAGGTCTTACAAAGACTGAATATCCCTAAGTTGTCTCATCTGAAAGGAGAGTTTATGATAACTTCCTCATTAGTTTTTTATAAGAATGAAATGCGGTCAGGGACACCTGGGTGGCTCAGTCGGTTAAGTATCTGCCTTCAGCTGGGGTCATGATCCCAGGATCCTGGGATCAAGTCCCACATTGGCCTCTTTGCTCAGCCAGGAGCCTTCTTCTTCCTGTGCCTGCCACTCCCCTCTGCTTCTGTGTTCACTCACTCTCTCTGACAAATAAATAAATCTTAAAAAAAAAAAAAAAAAAAGAATGAGGGGCACCTGGGTGGCTCAGTGGGTTAAGCCTCTGCCTTCGGCTCAGGTCATGATCCCAGGGTCCTGGGATCGAGCCCCACATCGGGCTCTCTGCTCTGCAGGGAGCCTGCTTCCTCCTCTCTCTCTGCCTGCCTCTCTGCCTACTTGTGATCTCTGTCAGATAAATAAAGAAAAAATCTTTAAAAAAAAAAAAAAATGAAATGTCATATATAAAGTACCTGGGATAGAGTAGGAACTCAGTGCTTCCCTCCCTCTTAAATTATTTAATCTCATAAAAATACATTAATTTTGTTCGATGTTACTTCATTAGGATACATAGGTACTTCATTAGTAGCATATTAGTAATACATAGGTATTACTTCATTAGAGTAATACATCAAAATCAATATCTTCTCTTAAAAATAAAACCTATTATGACAATTTTACAAATATAGAAAGTAAAACAAGGGGGAAACCCCTAAAGTTGATTACAGTTGGTTATATTACCACACCGTAGGGGGAAAAAGAGAGTAACCTTTTCAGTACAATACTATAATGCTTAGACTATACTTTTGGATATATTCAAAGACAATAAAAGTAAAGAAATGTGTATAATTTTTTTGTTGGTCATGGTATGGGTATAGTAATTCTGGAACATGTTTTGTGTGTATTTTATGTTGAACAAATAAGTAAATATGATGGTGTAGAGATCAATTTTCCTAGTGGGAGAAAGGAGATACTATAAATAGGGAATGGGATTAAGGAGAGGAAGAATCCTGTAGAGTTCTAAAAAACACGGGAATCATCAGTGAAATCACGAATTCATAATCTGCTTTTAAAAAAGTTGTGTATAGGGACGCCTAGGTGGCTCAGTTGGTTAAGCAGCTGCCTTCAGCTCAGGTCATGATCCCAGCATCCTGGGATCGAGTCCCACATCGGGCTCCTTGCTCTGCAGGGAGCCTGCTTCTCCCTCTGCCTCTGCCTGCCACTCTGCCTGTGCTCGCTCTTGCTCTCTCTCTCTCTCTCTCTGACAAATAAATAAATAAAAATCTTTAAAAAAAAAAAAAAAAGTTGTGTATAATATGTGTGCACATATATGTACAGGTCTAGAAACACCACCACCTTTGGCAATTAACGCAACTGATCTTAGTCCTAAATGTCACTCACCACTAAAAGGAATTAGGGCTCCTTAAAAAAATGGCTGATTCCAGAGCTGTGTAAAGATGAGCTTGGATATCTTGCTCTGCCAGGAAATAAGGAAGTGCTCAAAAATTAATGGGAGCATTAAAAAAGACACAGAAACAAGCTCAAAAGAGCTCTTGCTTGCCAAAACTGGGACAGTGTGAGTATTACAATGAATAATGATGGTAATAAATATGATATATTGAACAAGAAAAGGATCTGAGTACATAGTCGTGCAAACAAATAAAATGGAGGAAAAAAGAAAAGCTCTTTAGTGTCAGTCAACAAATGCAGAAGGAATTGTAGAGTTAGGAAAACACTATCAGTGTTTTGTTTTGTTTTGTTTTGTTTTAGCAACATATAATTGTTTTAGCAAGAATCATCAGTGAAGGCAAATATTGTTGGGAAATTCACATAGTTTCAGGCTATTCTTATCAATATTTTACTAATTGCTGGGGTCGCCTGGGTGACTCAGTCCATGGAGCGTCTGACTCTCTTGATCACAGGTCTTAATCTCAGGGTTGTGAGGTAGAGCCACATGGTGGATAAGGAGCCTACTTTAAAAAAAATTTTTTAAGAAAGTATTTTACTAATTGCAGGGGTAGAAAACAACACCTTCACACCAGCGAAATCTGGCGGATACCAGTTTGATCAGGAGATCACAGTTAACATTGGGATAAACTGAGAGCCTGTGCCTCCTGACATGATGCAGTGGGAAGGACACGGTATCTCTTTGATAGTATTTTTGCCAGAACTGCATAAATTTAATCTGATTCGAGGAAGCAGTCAGACAACCCAAATTCAACACATTCTACAACTAAATAATTGCTCTGTACTTGTCAAGGGTATCAGTATCATAAAAAACAGAGGCTGAGGGACTATTCCAGGCCAAAGAAAACTAAATACTGGGTTGAGTTTTAGATGAATAGGGAAAATAACTATAAAAAAGATGATTGGGACAAAAATGTTAAGTTTCCTAAATTTAATATATAGTGGTTATTTAAGTGATGTTCTTAGGTGAAATGAGCTCAAGTATTTAGGGGTGAAAATGTGTACAATTTACTCCCAAATCATTCTACAAGAAAAGTATGTGTGGGGTACAAACATACAAAGAGAGAGAATGAGAACACGTGACAAAATGTTCAACAGCTTGAGTAATCTAGGTAAGGGTGTATGAGTCTTCGTTGTACTATTCTTGAAATGCTTCTAGGAGTTTGAAATTTATCAAAATTTTAGAAAACTCTGAAAGCATAAAATAGAAAAAAATAATCTCATCATTCAGAGATAACATTTGTTTACATTTTGGAGTATTTCCTTCCATTCATTTCTATGATATTTCTTTGTTAAATCTTTTTTTTTTTTTTTTAATATACAGTTTCTTTTTTTTTTTTTAAGGTTTTAGTTATTTTTTGTGAGAGAGATCATAGAGGAAGAGGGAGAAGCAGACTCACCAGTGAGCAGAGAGCCCAATGTGGGGCTTAATCCCATGACCCCAGACCATGACCTGAGCTGAAGGCAGACACTTAACCATCTAAGCCACCCAGGCGCCCCTCTTTGTTAAATGTTAAAGCTCCAAAGATAAAAACATTTGCCCTCAAACTTAAAATAATAGTAAAAGAATTTTTTTTTTAATTAAAAGGAATGTTCCTTTCTTGAAACATTGTTTATTTTCCTTCCAGGAAACTGGTGTCCTTGGCAATGTTTTGTTCTGTTCATGTTCTTTACAAGAGTAAAAAACAGAATGTAGCTAAAACTATATTGTAAGTTGAGTGAACATTGGTCCAGTTTGAAATAATTTTCATTGGGTATCAAGGCATATATAACTTTCTGGCACTATATCTGTGTCTTAAGGTACTCAGTAGGGCTCTCATTGTCTCAGCCATTTCATGAACAGGGAAATCAAAAGACTACTTTGTTTATTTTATTACTTTCCTACTTCATATGTACATAAGAAATTTAAAGCAGCTTAAAGCAATACATACCAGCTGACTAAAGGAAGGAAGCATCTCACTGAATATTCCTTTGGCCGGAATAAGCTTGAAAATTAAATGTTTAATAGAGGTTAAAGGAGGGGAAAAATCCTTTAGTTCATGGTCCCCACCTTTTAAGAATGTCATCCACTTTCTAATGTTTATCTGGATAAAAAGTAGGTCATTGTTCTGTTTCTCACATGATAAGTGCCTGGCAGAGAGCCTGGTGCTTAGTACCATAAATGCATGTCATTTCCTATGTGCCAGGGATGTTCTACGTTACTGTACAGGTAATTCTTTCAGTTCTTTGACACTACTTCCAGCTCTCAGGACCTTAATGATTTTAGACCACCTTCTAAAGAAAGTGATTTTAGTATGTTTTTCATTTTGATTTTATTCTACTTTTTAAGGACTTTATTTATTGGGGCACCTGGGTGATTTAGTGGGTTAAAGCCTCTGCCTTTGGCTCGGGTCATGAGCCCAGGGTCCTGGGGTCGAGTCCCGCATCGGGCTCTCTGCTCAGCAGGGAGCCTGCCTCCCCCCCTCTCTCTGCCTGCCTCTATGCCTACTTGTGATCTCTGTCAAATAAATAAATAAAATCTTTTTTTAAAAAAAGATTTTCAGGGTGCCTGGGTGGCTCAGTGGGTTAAAGCCTCTGCCTCCGGCTCAGGTCATGATCTCAGGGTCCTAGGATCAAGCCCCGCCTCAGGCTCTCTGCTCAGCAGGGAGCCTGCTTCCCTTCCTCTCTCTCTGCCTGCCTCTCTGCCTACTTGTGATCTCTGTCTGTCAAATAAATAAATAAAATCTTAAAAAATATATATATATTTTTTCTTTATTTATGAGTGAGAGCTGGGGGAGGGGCAGAGGTAGAGGGACAAGCTGACTCTGCGCTGAGCTCTGAGCTCAACGCAGAGCTTGACCCCAGGACCCGAGCCAAGACCAAGAGATAGACATTTAAATGACTGAGCCACCCAGGTGCCCCTGATTTTATTGTATTTTTATTATCAAAAAAATTTTAGTGGCTCAGAAGCATTATAAAGTCAGGAAAAGGTGAAACTGCCTCAGTGGACTAGAAGAGAAAAATGTTTGTCAAGGAAAGAAGAGAAATCATTATAAGTTAGTTACTAATGATTAGTTAGCCAATCATTAGAACAGGGGCTTCTCACATAATTGCATTTACTATGCACAGTATCACCATGAAGTAAATAAGATTAACACAAATTTACCGCTGTGGAAACAGTTGCAGAAAGTCTGATTAACTTACCTAAGATCACACCACTGCCAGGTAGTAAAACTGGGTTCATAGCCCATGTCTATCTGCTTTTAAAATCAGATGAGTTTTCGGTTTTCCCCTTATACATTGCTGTTTTTCTCAACTAACTTCTCTGTTAACATGTTTTAGACACAATGGATGAGTTTCTTTGTATCTCTCCCTTACCAGGCTTTTCCGATGTGGATCACACGTATGCTCAAAGAACTCAGCTCTTTGACACCTTAGTAAATTTCTTTCCTGACAGCATGACTCCTCCTAAAGGCAACCTGGTAGACCTCATCACACTGTAACTGAAGAGTCACTGGACAGCAATGGAGAACAGGAGTCTGCTTTCAGTATTGTGGAGTTCAACTCTGTTGACCGACAGTTAGGCTGCAGTGATCAAGGACTGCACCAGAATTTTGAAGGGATCTTTACTGTCACAAGTTTTAACCCTCTCCTTCATACCCAACCTCAGCCCCTTTCTCCTCATCCCATCCCGAATTAGGTTAATAAAGTGAAATTGGTATACTTTCCATTTAAATATATATATATTTTTTTCTTACTTTAACTTTTAAGAACGAATGAATATAAAAGAAGAAATAATCAGGCAGTTTACCCTTTTCTGATTTTTATTTCATTTTTATAAAATTGGGGCAAATAAGTACTATTAACAGACTCAGTACTCGAAGAATGGGGTTTTGTTGTCGCCTGGTTTGGCCTCCCTTCTTTCTCCTCCTTTCCCACTTCACTTTGCCTTGCATCACACAACTGCTTGTAGGTGGTGTCAGTTGTTTACCTCTTCATTCTTAAAAGTATATAGTTCTGTAGGGCAAATGATGTATGTTAAAGTGGTATGTGTGTCTCTGTTGACTAGAGTCTTGTATTACATTAAACAATAGGAGGAACAGAGGGCTCAAATTTATGCTCCTTGTCATAGAACTAAGAAATGAAACCCAAGATTGATCCAGGTACTTATCTGAGATTGGTATATAGTATTTCTATAATAATATATTTTATAGTGGATATTCCAATAGCTTTGAGTCACAGAAACCTTAAACTGAGGAGAATATAGTGCAGAACCTTTAAGAGCCAATATAAAAATGACCAGCAAGAAGATTCCAGCAGTGATTAATATGTTTATTGTGTCTTTATAGCAAATTTTGGAAGAAAATGACTCTTGCCTCTGGTAGAGCTGTGATTCCATTTCTCCTCTGTGCTCTTTGTAGCATTTTCACTTGGGAGGGTGGGTTTTTCAGAGCTATACTCTTGTTTACTTCCATATACATTAGCTCCCTGCATCTGCTCCTGTGTACTGATATCTTAAAGAATAACGGCTTGAGGTTGCCTGATGGAATACAGCTGACAGGCATTTCACAGAGCACACATAGGCTTTTAAGTGGAGAAAAAAAATAACGGTGCGAGTATTTTTTCATTAAAAGAAAGGCGGATTGGCTTTCCCGCTGTTCAAGTTTCAGTGAGGGAATGGAGGTATGTATCATTCCATGAGGTGCTGCAGGGTGCAGTGCAGGAATCCCACACTGGGCCAGTGCTTGCATTTGCTCAAAAACTGCACGCACCATGCCTAAAGCAGCCTCAGTATAGTCGATGTCCATCAGTCCAGTAGCTCTGAAAAGTGAAGGACTTTGTGGAATTGAGTATGTCCCTGAGTAGCAGGATTAGGCCTCACCAAAGAAAGAGAAGACTTTTTGAGTTGCACTTTTGAAAAGTCTCATGTATAGGAATGAGACTGAGCTCCCTCTTCACTCCGTC
Organism: Mustela erminea; assembly: GCF_009829155.1. Lineage (NCBI taxonomy): Eukaryota > Metazoa > Chordata > Mammalia > Carnivora > Mustelidae > Mustela > Mustela erminea. The sequence continues at coordinate 20,850,208 of NC_045624.1, read as the reverse complement.
TTTATTGTTTGGTTTCACTGCTTTGGGGAAGGATCAGTAATCTATTTTTCCTAGTTCTAGACTTGAATTTTGGGCTCCTTAGCTTTCTAAGCATCCCAAAGCTGTCCGTAGTGATTTATTAAACAGATTTGTATCTTACCTTGTGAAAGCTATAGTATGTAATTTCACGAAGTACCAAATTGCGCAGCTGCAGAATAACCAAGTGACTTTATAGGTGAGCAAATAGAATCTACCTGCATTTTGATACAGCTTCATAAAATGCCAGTCCCCCGACAGTCAAGAAATTAAATATTATCACTAATATTGTAGGCTATTGAATCTTGTTTTGTGGAAACAGGTACAAATCAGAGAGTTGATAGGAAGAACTTGATAGAGTTTCTAAATTTACAAGTTCTCGTTTAAATTCTGGCACTTTAAACATAGTAACCAAATGAAGTTCTGCTGCCTCCACCTTCTGTTTCTACAATGCTTTCTTTGTTGCTGTTTTCATGAGTTCCGTAATTTCCTTATATGGGAGAAACTCAGTTCTTGACCTCAGTGATTTTGTTTTTCCCTGACTCTCTACTAGTTGGTTTTTAACACAAGTTTGTTTTCATTTTATCTTTCCTCACTTTATTTAGGTGGAACTTTTACCCTTTTCTTCATTTCTGAATTTTTTTTCACTTACATATTTAAATGGGGCTGAATCATAGTGAGCATTTACACCATTGAGGAGCTAGTTGATTAGGTAGAGTTTGTGCCATGGGGCTCTGAAAGAGCATTGCTGGCAAAGATCGCAGGAGACCACTGGGCTCCACAGTACCTGTGACCAAGATGACACTCTGCTCACATTTCACACCAGAACCTGATTTGAAACTTGTTTATATATTCAGTGAGGAGCTTACATATATTTCCAAGAATTCCAGCAGTGTATTATAATTTAATCTAATTTGGTATTTAGATAGTGTTTAGGTAGGCCAAGTTATCTGGGCTTGATTCCTTGAAATGCTTTCATTCTAGCTTCCTGAGTCTCAGTTGAAACACCTGGCTGATGCTTAGATGCATTCGTTAGTAGGATACAGCTTACTCAGTTTCATTATCTCCAGCTTCAACTTCATTCCCATTTCTCTCTTTCCTGGGGGAATATATTATTCCAAAAAGTAAACTAGATCTCTGACATTATTTTCAGTGCTTGCACTTGATGAGAAATTATCTGATTTGAAAGATACTTCTAAAATGCATTTGTATTCTGTGAAATAACAGAGACCTCATGTGGCCGATTTTATTAGTTCAAATATCTCAATCTCATTCAAGCAAAGGAATCCAGATTTGGGTGCCTGATTGCTCAAACTGACAGTCTTAGCTTTTCAAAAGATTATCTTTTTAGACCTGGTTTTCAGTGATGCTAAAACTGACCTGTCCATGTCTAATAAGTAGAGACTGATAGAAAGTTAATTCGGTGATTTATCACAGAAAGGTTTGTTAGGTTTCAAGCACAGTGATTTAAGATTATAAAACTGCATTCTTGGGTGAAGTATGTATTTTGAATATAAATGGTTTCCAGCGTATCCTTCTAGTGTATCTCTTCACATCTGCCTTAAAAGTGCTATTTAGAGGGGCACCTGGGTGGCTCAGTCGTTAAGCGGCTGCCTTCGCTCAGGTTATGATCCCACGGTCCTGGAATTGAGTCCTACATCAAGCTCCCTCCTCAACAGAAAGCCTGCTTCTCCCTCTCCCACTCCCCCTGCTTGTGTTCCCTCTCTCACTGCTTCTCTGTCAAGTAAATTAATAGAAATCTTAAAAAAGAAAAATAGTTCTATTTTAGAGGTACATTGACAGAATGTCATGTAATAAAAAAGTTGAAAAATATAACCTACAAACAAAAACTACATTATGATGATGTTCAGTGGATCAAAAAGCACTGGTTTTACTCTTTGAATTATAGTCGTTTCATGGTTATAACACAAAGTAATAATTATTCTTAACACCATATGGAATTCATTCGGTAATTATGGGTCATTTACTTATTTCCTGAGTGAATGTTGTATTAACTTTTTAGCTGGTTGAATGTTACCTGGCAGTTGAGAATTATGGTTTGAAGTGATTTATATGGGAGGGGGTCATGACCATGCATACTCTAAACAAGGTCATCTAGCTATAAAAAACATAGTCTTCATAACCCTTCTTATAAATCCACAGTCATCTGCAGTTTCATCCTTTTGTGTAAATTCTGGCCTGAGTTTTTACTAAGTTTCAAATTCTTAAAGTTGTCCTTGATCTGGGATTGCATGCTTCCTCAGAAAAAGTTTATAGTAATTGGAGAATGTCCCAAGGGTCTGCCTATCACAATACTTGTAGATTAGATCTCTGGGCTCTTTCACTCAAAGGTGTTTTTGTATTTCTTAGTAGTCAAGTAACATCATTCTTCTGTGATTTTTGACCATAGCCTGTATCTCCCTGTGATTTGTATCAATGCTGAAATAATTTGACTACCCAAAATTTCTAGCATAGATGTATTTCAGTTGAAGGTGGACATTTCCCATATTTGTTGAAATGATTCATTAGGAGCCAACTAGATCAGCTGAATGATGTTGCCATTGTTTGTTTTGGCAGGAGGACTCATTACAATTTATTGATTTCTTCACCAGTTGCTCTTTTTTTTTTTTTTTTTTTCTGGAAAAAAAAATGCTATGTTAGTATTTTATTTTACATAATTTCTTTACCTTGATTTCCTCCTGCTGACCAAATAGTGTGAAATGCACATCCATTATTTCCTTAGCTAACCTGACTTTACTCTTGGCTTTTTCAGCCCTAGATTTCCTAGGTTTTCTGTGGCATTCCTTATGAGTATTGTACCATTTAAGAAGAAAGGCCAATATCATTTTGAGGCAAACATGTTCTTTTATTCTTGTTTATGACAACAAAACAATGAAATTCAAAATTGTCCATTATTAAAGAATTAATAATGTTCAGACATTGCTGTCAAAATCCTTGAGTCATTTTCATGTGGAGAACAGTAACATGGCTCTGGCAGCTTGAGTGGAGGAGCCACTGTTGGCTTCTTTTCTTGGCATTAGGAAGCCTAGTCATAAAACCGATGATCAGGTATAAGTTTCATAGCAGAGCTTATGGAATTCAGCGTCTCACCAGATTTCCATTTGCCTGTTGTCTTTTCCTTACAATTTTTTAGCCTTTTCCCCTCTATTCCTACTACCTCTGAGTAGCAGTGATGTTCTGCTGATGTTGGAATTTGTATTAAGAATTGACTTTCAGGGGCGCCTGGGTGGCTCAGTGGGTTAAAGCCTCTGCCTTTGGCTCAGGTCATGATCCCAGGGTTCTGGGATCAAGCCCCGCATTGGGCTCTCTGCACAGCAGGGAGCCTGCTTCCTCTTCTCTCTCTCTGCCTGCTTCTCTGCCTACTTGTGATCTCTGTCTGTCAAATAAATAAATAAAATCTTTAAAAAAAAAAAAAAGAATTGACTTTCGGTTTCTGATGGAATTGTATCTTAGGAATAGCTTTGATTCCTATGAAATGATTGGCATTTGTTCATTTTTAAATTATCACTGATAGTTATGAAATAATTCACCTTCCTTTTTATCTGCCGCTCACACAGTTGCAATGAAACATATTTGTGCGCAGCATCCTATTGGCCTGTCCACCAGGCATTTACAGTTGGAGGTATTGAACCCCAGGAACAGGGCTGGAGAGGAGAATGCAGATATGTTAGAGAAAGGAAAATAAGAGCTTTTTGCTCATAGATGCAAAGGTCCACAAATCTAAACGAAAAAGAAAGCTCTCCATTTCTAACCCTAAATTCATTTTGCTCATGCAGTGCTGGGAAGAGGACTGTCAAAAGGAATCACAGCTCAGTTATTCTGTGTAGTCTTTGGAAAGCAGCATTCCCAGTTAATTTCTTTCCTCCTCTTCTCCCAAAGAGCTGCTAGAGGTCTTGGAACGGAAAACCCATCGTGACGGGCTTGAGATTTTAAACTAGCTGAGCAGTTTCTTATGTTCAGCCAGTTTCTTGATAAGGATCCAGTGGGAAAACCAGCACTACAACATTCTAACATGCGGTTTGGGGGCTCCCATAGGACTTTTTTGTCAAGTTTAAGCTCTTGCTGCAGCACAGCTCTGTACCATCTGGGATGCTAGCATTCAAGCAGTTAGTGTAGCTCTCTGAGCTGTCTGCCACACCAGTACCAGCCTGAAGAGATCATCGTTCCTCAGTTTCACTCCGTGCTTAATGACTGCCAGATTAATTGGCAGGAAAGAAAAGCACTGTGTGATGTACTGAACAGGCCTGTGTGCATGATTAAGGAGTTGCTCAAGTAGCCAGTTTTGAGCTTTATTTCTCTCTTGTTAACCAATCTCAAGAAAGAAAGCCTTTGTTACGGTTTAGCCAGTGTCATTTTGTTGGTGTTTATTTTCTAGCCTTTTAAAATAGGAAGAAAATTATTTCATGTTTAACTTATAATCCATACAGAATTTCACTTACATCAGTTGTTTCTGTACTTTAAAATTAATTATGCACAATCCCATGAGTTACTGTTTATCTACTTTGCCAAGAAATCCATGAGTTCTGGCATTAGAAGTATTTAGTAATTTTGGAGGCACCTGGGTGGCCCAGTCAGTTGAGCATCCAACTCGATCTCAGCTCAGGTCTTGATCTTGGGGTTTTGAGTTCAAGCCCCACTCTGGGCTCCATCTGGGCCTGGAGCCTACTTTGAATATATATATATGGGAGATATATCTATCTATCTATCTATCTATCTATCTATAGATAGATAGATAGATAGATAGATATATCATGGCTCAGTTGGTTAAAACCTCTGCTTTCGACTGAGGTCATGATCACAGGGTTCTGAGATTGAGTCCTGCACTGGGCCTCTTGCTCAGTAGGGAGTCTGCTTCTCCCTCTGCCTGCTGCACCCCCTGCTTGCGTGCACGCTCTCTCTCTCTCTCTCTGACAGATAAATCTTTTTTTTTTAAAGTTTTTAATAAATTTGGTTTATTCTTTAGGTCCCTCCCATGTCTGGAGAGTGATTAATTAGAGAAGGTATCTAGAATAAGTCCACTTCCATTGCAGCTGGCATAGCTTTATAAATTCCTTTTGCAACAAAGACAGGCTTTTACACCATCAGGGCCGTGCCATCAGAGTCTGCTAGTGACCGTTTTAGCATCTTGCCTTGTAGTTGTTGTATTCACCTTCTTGAGATGAAAGGAAGCTGGACAGATGCATGGCGTTACCTTTTCTCAGTTGCCTACTTGGAAGTCCTAGGATACCCCACCTTTGTAAAGGCTTAGTTTAAGCTTACATATACACACTAGCTATACTTTTGAGAGCACCAAATATAAACTAAATATGTACTAAAGTAATTGTCTGCCTGATCTCAAATCTGTTAGTAGGATATCAAACTCTAAAATTTAAATATGAATAGTCTTCTGTGGGGAAGATACACATTTTAAAACTTCTATACACTTGGTCTCCTTTTTGAGATTGTTTTTTTCCTCTCCCAGAAAAAATTATTTTGGTGACTGACCAGTGGTAAGCTGTTTTCTCCTTCAGTTGTAAACCACCCATTTAGAGAAATTAAAGTGGACTTCCTTTCTTAAGCGCTACATTCAGCCTGGTCAAGAGATGCTGTAATTCTGTTATTCTTTAAGCCACTTTGTGCTTTTGACTTGTGCAGAATGTCTTTTGAAATTAATATATTATGTGGTATAGTATTAAATTTTCCTTTATCCGTATCTCCAATAACCTGTTTTAAAAGAGATTCCTTCCGGGCACCTGGGTGGCTCAGTGGGTTAAGCCTCTGCCTTCGGCTCAGGTCATGGTCTCAGGGTCTTGGGATCGAGGCTCGCATTGGGCTCTCTGCTCAGCAGGACCCTGCTTCCCTCTCTTTCTCTCTGCCTGCCTCTCTGCCTACTTGTGATCTCTATCTGTCAAATAAATAAATAAAATCTTAAAAAAAAAAAGAGATTCCTTCCCTGTCACCACTTCAGACTCTATGTACAGTTGAGTCTGCACCCTCAGAAGAGTAAAGGATAGCTAAGGTGAGGACCTCCTTTTCTTGTCTTGGTCTTGGTAACAAACATTATTCCATCTTTCCAAAATGGTATATTTATACATAAGCAGCTTGGGAAAGATGTTACCATTTTTTTTTTTTAAGTCAGCTCTTTTACTTCTGTTATAAAGTACTATTCAGTGACCAGAAATTAAGATCCTTTCAAATTAGAGAGAGATCCTCAAAACTGAAGTTCAGCTGGAAATTAGATTGGAAAGAAAGATACAGTTCTGTCCGTACCCAAGAGTCTTATCTTCCCAGGTTTGCTTCTTAACACTATGGACAGCTTCTTCTCTTTGTGAAACTGAAGCCACTGCTGGCTCATTTGAAAGTTGGAGAGTGTTAAATTTCTTTTATGGGACTTTTAAATAATAACACTTATTGATGTTTGTGATATAAAAAAAAAGTTTATCATAGAAATTTAGGAAATTACTAAGGTTAAAGAAGGAAAACCACTGTTAATTAACTGATGAGACTTACTTGGTTTTTCCTGACTTTCTTCTTTTACCCCACATCATAGAGCCCAGAAAAAGCTAAAAAAAAGCGGGGGGGGAGGGAACGCAGCCATTCTCATTATGTTTTACTACACGTGAGTAAAAGCAGGGGGGTGCAAGTGTGTGTCCCTGCCCTTACTTAGATCCCTTTAAGCACTGCCCTTTCGCAAACGACAGTCTGAAAATAATTTTCTTGATCTGTATCTTTTAAGCCTCAACTATGAATATAAGTATTCCCCAGAAGCTATAGGGAGCTGCCTTGTTCAACTTCCTGGAAATACCATCTCTTAAACTCATTTGAATGTTTAAGCCCTTTCTGCGCCATTTATTAAAGTAGCTTTTTATGATGTTTGAAGCATTTTCATACCCATGAAGAGCTTTCTGTTTAGGTGGACTTTTTAATGTGACCATAAGTAAACCCACGCCCAAAAAGTATTAGGTACTTTTCAAAGGCCAGAGGAAAAGCAGAGAAAAATAAAGCAAAAACAAAACAGATGAACATAAATGTAAATAAGGAATCCTGGAAACAAGTTCCCTTACTATGCTTGAACAAATGTCTCTCCAAAAAATGTAATTCTCTGCTCACCAGCTAAGATTCAGTTTTATATTTCATATGAAACTCCTTTTCTTCGTGTGTGAAGCAGAAAACTGCAACTTTTGAGGTTCTACTCTTTCCTTACCCTCCTCTTCTGTGCCAACATGGCTTAGGGTTGTATCCTAAAGGCCCTATATCAGAAATGGAAATCATGAGGGAACTCTGGAGTAGCAGAGGTGAGCTAGTTGGGAGCTTTTAAACAGAAATGCTTTGGGGGCATCAGCCCTCTTCTCACATCATTGGTGTTCTAGGTCATTGTTGGACTGTGTTAGGTGTGTTCCTCTCATGATCTCTCTCATTTATCTTATTTTTGTCCAGTCTGTATGGACTTTTTAGGTTTTTCCTTTTCTTTCTTTCCTTTCTTTCTTTCTTTCTTTCTTCCTAGTACACGTAATTTTCTGATCCCAGGTTTGGTGAATGTGTTAACACTGCTTTGTGAATAAATAAACGAGTGATCTGCTGAACGATTGCAATTGTAGAATTATGTTGTATGTAATGTACATATGGAGAAAGAATGTTATTTTGTTCATTTTCTTAATAAAAAGTTATATATGGACACTAAATGATGTCTCTTATGTTTGCTGAAACTACTTTTGAAGTCAACTTTTTAAAATGTTTATATACTTTATACTTTGCATTTGTTGTATTTTTCCCTCAATTTTAGTTTATGTGCTGCCGAAGCGAGCACGTATTTTTCCCTCAAAAAGGTGAGTTTTATTCAGGCTTCCAAAGGCAGAAAATGATACGTGCTGCAGAAGGGCCCTTTGGTGTTTTCCTTTGAGACAAGGCCGAAATAAAGAAGTTCTGATGGATCTCACAAAGTTTCCTGGAGAAGTTTCCCTTTTTAAAGAACACTGGTAAATTATTTCATAAGATGGTGTCTTTTATCTACCACTGACATCCAGCCATATCTGATCTGTTTTGTAAATTTGGGCAGGTGTTTCCCAGGTTTTCTTTAAGGGGGGACATACCTGTGTCAGTTAGGAACTAGAAGAAAATTAATTGTACAAAAGATAGTAAAGAGAGTTGGAGCTCGGGGCGCCTGGGTGGCTCAGTGGGTTAAAGCCTCTGCCTTCGGCTCAGGTCATAATCCCAGGGTTCTGGGATCAAGCCCCGAGGAGCCTGCTTCCTCTCTCTCTGCCTGCTTCTCTGCCTACTTGTGATCTCCGTCTGTCAAATAAATAAATAAAATCTTAAAAAAAAAAAAGAGTTGGAGCTGTTGCAAAGTTTTGAAAAATTCTGGATCCCTGTGCCTAATAAAGGGAAAGAAGCTTTCAGGACTGAACCTTTGAAAAAAGAAACTCAGATATGCCAAGCACAGATCATGAGTTGTTAGGGGGGAATGCTGTGAGTTTTCGTCAGACAGGCTGGACAGGACCTCCTCTTGACCCTTTTCATCTCCTGGCCTTGTTTACATGCTTATTAGCTTTGTGGTCCTGCATTCCGCAGTGCGTTAGTTTGTCAACTGATTTTATTCAAAATGGGGATTATGTTTTCTCAATTTATAAATCAAATAATCCTCTTACTGCGTAGCTTTCATTTCTAGAGTGTGCTTTGAGCATGGCTCATAAGTAACATTTTTGTTTTCAAAACAGGAAAACATGATGTGCAGTGATAAGGTAAGAAATTGGCCTTTCCTTGGTTAATCCTCCAGAGAATTAACTCAAACTGATCAAAATGTGGGACACCACCTCTTCTCTCTTGATACATTTTGTCTTCTGACAGGAAGACAGCAAATAACCAAAGAGGGCTTTGTGTTGAACAGCTGAGATGACAGCTCCTCACACGCCGAGTGAGTATGGAGACCTTCAGGGGTTGAAGTGCTGCCTTCAGAGCCTCTTACCCAAGGAGGGAATCCAGCTCCGACAGGGAGATGGCTGTGTATGCCCATACTGCTATACTTAGAAAAGTCAACCATGAAGTCAGCGGAAATTGAAAAACATATTTTTCCTGTTAATGAAGGCAGTATTTTTTTGTTAACCACTGTGAGTGGAAAGGCAAACTGATGGCCATCCTGAAGCCTATGTGAGTCCTGGCTCAGACGTAAATACGAGTTGGTTATGTTCCTTCTTTCCCTTAGCACCACAAATGCCACATCTTCTTTTGCTGTTGAGGGTCTTGGCAGAAGAAAAGGAAGAGAGATTTTGCTTTTTGTTGTATAGGGAAGGTGAGACACTAGAACGTGATGCCGGAAACATCCTATCATTCTCACTCTGAAACTTCTCTCGTGTTCATAGGGGACTCTGCCCGCCCCCGGACGCTCACCTTTGAAAAGCAAAGGCAGTTATATCCTTCCCAGAAACGTTCTTATCACAGGGAAGAGAGGAAAGCTCTACGTTGAGGCAGCCTGTCCACTGCCGTGCAAGGAAATTTTAATAGTTGGCAAACCCCAAGCAGGGAGATTAGGACACTGGGCGACATGTACAGCACACATTGTTACAGCCGCCGTCTGAACTTGGGCCAGAGGATGGGTGGCCCAGGGCAAAGGCAGGAACCCTAGGGTTATTTCCATATCCACCAGGGACTTCTGTGTAGCACTGGGCAGCCTCACTTTCTCCTTCTGACAAATACGTTGGCAGCAGATCCTGTTTGCTAGGATTGTGCTTTTTTTTTTTTTAATCTGTAAAATGCCAAGCCGTTTGAAAAATTCTATCTCAGTATTTATCACTTGTGTTAATTATAATAGCCAGGGCTCTTTTTTACTTTTTTCCCTTGGGCTACAGAAGAAATGCCTGGTTTGGGACTGAGCTTGCAGGATTCGGGAATTGTGAGTGACAGAGGCCTAACAAATTGGAAAGGACCACTGAGTGCTTCTTGGTTGGCAGGGCATGGAACAGGGTCAATGACCTATTCAGGAAAAGAATGGAGCCTCAGGTCTAATTGGTGGCCAGCGATAAACTGTGAGCCATTCTCTTCTTAGAACAGTGTGCCTCAGGCATGGCCAAGAGGCTTGCCCAAGTTCCTGGTGCTTGTACTCTTTTCTGTATTCTTGGCACACTCTTGAAGTTAACCTCAAAACACCCCTGACCCAACTCTGGCCCACCATTAAGGGTGTTGACGATCTTTTAGAACTCCCATATAAAACGAAGATCCTATGGTTGGGGGGGGGGGGTTTCTATTGTAACAGCGGTCGCATTCTAGAAATGTACTTTGTTGTTGGAACTCCCACATTAATGTGGTCTTGAGAAGAGAATGTAAGACTTTAGAAAAACGATACAGCTTCTGTGCCTCACGCTGCCACTGAAATAACCCTTCCTCTCTGTACCTAATATCCCTGCTGCTAGAGAAGTGCCCATTCCTACACAAGATTACGTGTTTTGTGAACTGAAAGGTACCAGGCCGGCGGAAGAGATTGATGTGGAGCAGCTTGAACATGGCCCAGCTTCATCAGACGGTTTCCCTTCTGCAGTTCTGCAAGTTGAGAGCGATAGTTTTCCCCTCCTAGTGAGGGAGACACGGAACTAATACCGCCCTGGAAAAGGAAGAGAAGCAGAATCATTTGAGTGCATGCTTCCCTGAACCTCCTCCATCTTCACTCATCTCCAGACAAGGCACGGGTAGACACTTCTTAGGACGAGTAAACAGAGTCTTTTGTGAGCAGTAACAGGGCCAGAACGGAACCTCCTTGGTTTTTTTATATCTTTATTTGTTTTGTCCCTATACCAGTGTTTTCACACCTGACCGGGGCTCCAGCATCTTTAGTGGGAGGTGACTCATAATTGTATCTGAGGCAGACGTGGAAGAAATGAAGGAGGAAGAACACTGATACACACGTGAGAAAAGATTGAGCTGGGATCACTACAACAGCCCAAGGTCACCAGGATCCCCCTCTTCCTTCCTTTCAGCTTCTCCCTTTCTCTTTCACTCTCTGCACCCCCTAGTTGGGCAGCGCCGCCTAAGAGCAGAGGACGCTGCCCTCGCTAGAGCGTCGGCCACGAGCTCGCACACACGTGAAGAACATGAGCCAGTCAGTCAAGTTCAACAGGGCTTGAGCCAGCTTACACAAAAGCACTTTAATTGACAGTATACAGTTCTCCAAAATATAGTTTTGTAAGAAAATGGCAATAATTAAGTATAGTCTTTACAAACAAGTTTCCCAGTGAATTCCAGTGTACTTCAGACCCCTGTCCGCGAAGACACACGCTCCTGCAGTCGCCTGGGCAAACTAACATTCACTACTAACAAAAAAGACACACATCAAATCGTCCTCCCCTCCCTTCCACTCAGTGCTGGGTTTTCACCAAACCTGGGCCGATCAGCTTGTGACAGTGATAAAAGAGAAGTCATTGCTTTACTCTTGCCCCCTCGGCCTTCCTGGAGCTTGTTTCCTTTGATCCACAGCCCTGCTAGGAGAAGATCTGTATGTAAAAGCTCATTCAAAACTGTTTCTTGACAGTAAAGTATCAGTCATGTAAGTCTTAGACCTAAAGAACTCCGAGCAAGCGTAGACCGGTATGGTTCCTATTGTGGTCCTCGGGCTCTCCCTAGCCTTGCAGCAGGACATGATTTGAGAAGGGAATACTGTTCTTTGTGTCGTCCTGGTGGCTGTTCTTAATTTACGGATTCATTCTGAGGCCCACAGCACTGGTGTTTTAATCTTCTCTCTCTCTCACTAACCATGTGATTTTGGCCAAGCCACTTCTGTCTTTCTGGGCTTCAGTTTCTTTTTCTATAAGAACAAAACAAAGATTGGACTAGGTCTCTAAAAGCCTCTCCCTAGGACTAGAGTGTCTCCAAGCCTTCCTGTAATAGGCTAGGACTTAGCTGGGGAGGGGGATTGAGGATCGCATTTAAAAATAAAAATGCCTGAACTCTAAGACAAATACTCTGTCATCAGCTTGTCTTATATTTCACTTTTCGTTGGAGAAAAACAAACAAACAAAAACTTGTCATTTCTAGTGAAATAGACATTTACATTTACATTCCTGTTCAGAGAAAAAAAAAGCCACCTCGACTAGCAAATGTTTTTACAGTGTATATTCGCTTAAAGCAGTGCTGGGTAGATTACCATGTGGCTGTGGTATTTACATTATTAAGAACTAAGTATGTATGTATCAGCTTGGACTTGTTTTCCAAAGTTTCTTCAGTATATTGTCAAAAAAAGGTTAAAGCTCAAGAAGTGGTTTAAATAAACTTCCTGCTAGCTTTCCTTATAACAAGGGAAAAAGAGAATCTGGCGTCTAGACGATTAAACCCGTATTCTGTCCTACGATGCAAAGCCTATTCTGTACCTCCTTCATAAGCACTGCTGCTGCCCTCCCCATTCACAGAACAGCGTGCTTTCCCACTGGGTTTCCATCCAGTCATCAGACTCCTGATTTCTGGCCTTTTATGCAGCTTAGGGAAGCCAGTCTGCCCCTGATCCCAAGTTGATAATCTCTTTGGCACTTGTTGGAAGTCCTGCTGAGTTCCTGGTGTTCCTCTTCTTTCTTCTCAGCCCCAAACTCTGACTTACCAGACAGCACTGAACCCAGTGCAGTTGTGGGATGAAGGTGACCTCTGCAGATGCTTGGCTGTATGTCCTTGACACAGATGTCTAGTGGCAAGAGCAAGCCAAGGCAAAGTACTGGATTCTGAAGTTGCCCTCAAAGGCTGGAGCCACCCAGCCTGGATGCACCAGAAGGAGCATCTGAACCAGCCCAAAGCTTCCCAAGGTTCTCCTTGGACGGAGCCACCACAGTCATTCCTCTTGACCAAGTGTGATTTTACGCTAGTCCTTGCCGGTCGTCATCTGTCTGCCCAAGAGGCTGTGGGGCTTAAGCCTTCGATCAGTTTGTGGGGGTGTACTTGCTGCCTCTGTCCGAAGGACTGGCTGGTAAAATGTGACCCAGAATCAGCAAAGGAGTGGTAATCCAGTCTGGCCTCTTCCACAGAAACCCACAGGGTGGAAAGAATCAAATGCTGGGCAGGAAGGAAGCAAACAGAGCTCTTCCAGTAACAAGATTTCCTTTTTCCCCTCCCAAGCTAGCATTGTTCTCTACCCTGCCAACCTCCAGACGCTAGAGAATCAGGGCAAGGACTTGTGGATCCTTGTTAGTCCACCATCTCTCTAGCTCTTGGGAAACTCACTGGAGGCTCTGCACTCCAGAACCCTAGGATATCAAAGGGCAACGGCCATGAATAAGGAATCAAGGCAGCCACGGAGGGATAGCAGTTCTGCCCATCCTCCTCGTTCATGCCAGGAGATTTACACCCAGGGGCAAGAGAGGCCGTGGGCAATGTTCCACAAAATCTGGGATTTGGGTTTCCCAGAAAATTGGATCGAACCCCACTCTGTCCAGTCCTCAGGTGCCTTTGCTTGGGAACTAATGGCTAAGCTCCCTCAAAATCCCTTCCCGGTACTGTTTCCCTGAGATGCCACCAGAAACTGCAGAAGCAGGCAGGCTGCTAGGAACACAGAGGAGGGGACACGGCAAGGCCCAGCTGCATGCCCCAACAGTGAGAGGTAACTGGGAACCCCACAGGCACCCCCAGGCTGCTCCTGAGCACCTTAAAATGCATCGCACTTTCTAGGCCTTTCTAGCCCTACAGCACAGGAGAACCAGGAGTCAATAAGATTAGTTAACTGAAAGGTCTCCCAGCAGTTGGAGTTTTGGCTTGTGGCAGTAGAGGGCTGGACAAAAAAACAAATACAACAAAACTCTCAGCAACTTGAAAAGTCCCTGAGTTTCCTCTGGAACGGAGAGTAAAGCCTATCCTTCCTAACCGCGTCGATCGATTGTCCGGTGAAACACCACTCTGTGGACTGGGCCCTGGGAACGTCTGCCCTACAGCTGTGGTTCTCTCTTGCTGGATCTCAGGGGGATCTCCGAACTTGGGACTCACCCCACCGACCGAGCAATGAACGACAGAAACACTTCTTCATAGCCGCTGCAGATTCCAGTCCCCGGTGGGAGTGGGAGGCCAAAGGAGTTCCTGCCCTGGTGATGGGCCAGGACCCATCCTGGGGGTGAAGGGCCCCCCTTTTCTCTTCACCTGCAGAAGGATCCCTGAAGCAGACCTCGTTCACACTGGAGTCTTGTGTGGGTTAAGTCTCAAGGTCCCTAAGCAGATGCAAGGAAGCCAGAATCCGGAGCAAGGGCTTCGAAGCCACGAAGGGACGGTGTGAGTCCCAGAGGCCCTAGGACAGAGCGGGGCTACAAACTGTGGGGGGGGCGGGGCAAGCACAAAGGGGACGGACACACTGGCAGGCGAGGCTGGGGGCCTGTACTTGGAAGGAATCAGATGCCCCGGAGACAGGATCTGGCCCTGCTGTCCCTTCTGTCCCATCCATTGTCACATCCACTGCGAGCTTCACCCCACTGGGAGCAGCTCTGAAGGGAGGTGCGAGGGATGGCAGCAGTGAGGCGTGGCGGGAAAGCCGCCACACCGAATCGGGGATCTGTGTTTCCATCAGGCCTCTGTCCCCTCGGATGTGAGCTGAAAGGATTCTACCAGATGACCACGTGGGTGCGCTCCCTCTCGTCTTCCAGCAGCACTGAGCTCAGGCACTAGTGGGTTATTTTACAAGAGGAATCTAGACAGAATGTGATCGGTTCAGTTTGAAAAGGGAAAATTAAGGCCCCGTGGGGATTGGGAGGAGGGACCCTCCGAGTCTGCTTCCCTCCCCCACCTTTCCCTCAGCTGGGAAGGATGTTCCTCCCCTGTCCAAATGGCACTTGAGGTGTTTCAGTCTGGAGCGCTGTGGTCCTGTTGGAGGCTGCCCACGGACCTGACTAGAGGTGCGTGTCTTCCTCCTCGTCAAGGTCATCCTTGGCCAGGTTGTCCAGAGGGACGATCCAGCTGTCCCCCAGCTCGCCATTAAGGTTGACCACCTTTTTCTCCTGCATCTCGGATGAGGTCTCCATCACTTCCAGCGTGGGATTGTCATGGTAACCATTCTCCACTGTCTGCAGCTCCTCTGTTAGCCGTTGCTAGGATAGGGAAGACGACCCAAGAAAGGGTAATTTTTGAGGGCTCATGGGCTTAATATTAGACAAGTACCCCTACAATCGAGGAACCCCAGTTTGGGTAGAGTGCACAATAAATGCTCTTGGAGGCCATTGTGGCTGCTGGCCCGGCATCCTAGAATTCCCAGCTCGCTTGACCTTTACCCTGTTGGCAGATCCATGAAGTCAGCAAAAATGGACTTCTGTTTTCCAGAAGCCTCCCGGCTCTTTCCTCCATTTCTCCCCCTCCCCAAACATACTCTCCAGGCACCTGCCTCACCCCACTGTCCTGAATCAGGAAGGACTATAAGAAAATGACATTCATCAGGTCGGGTGACGGAGGACCTCTCTTTAGCCTAAGTAAGATGGGTACAGCCGGACCTGTGCCGTCTCTGACATAGAGAGGAGCCACCTGGAGGCGGTGCTTTCTCTGGTCTTTATCTGAGCTACAACCTGGGTCACAGTCACGTCACCCGGGAAGCTTTTAGCTAATATTCAGACCCAGAGATTCTGTTTCAGTCGGTGTGTGAGGAGGCAGGCGTGGGACTTTTCCTAACTGTCCCCGCGGTGCACAGCCCGGGCTGAGGACTGCATGTGGTGGGAATTCGGGGAAGGTGGGTAAAGAACTTCCGGTCAGCCAGGGATGCCCCTACCCGTTTATTTCAGGGAATCCTCAGAGCAGCTCTGCAAGGTGAGTATTATCCCCACACGCGGAGAAGCTCAGAGATGACAGGTGGTGCTCAAGGTCACACAGATAATCAGAGGCAGAGCGAGGGCTTTATCCCCGGTCTTCTGGACTCCAAAGGCCACGACCTTCCCCCCTTCCCTTCCCCCACACGCCTCTTCCGTCTAACGGTGCAGTTCCCTCCTATAAGGGATGGTCTCTGCCTGTCTAAAAGGGCCCATGGCCCACTCCCTTTCCTCTAATAGGCGAGTCACAGGCGGAAGTCATCTGGTGAACTGGTCTGTTTGCTCACCTGGTCCTTCCTCTGGGAGAGGCGCTGGTGGCAGCAGCCATAGAGGGCGGCGACCAGGAGCAGGAAGGATGCCATGCAGACAATGGTGATGATGAGAGGCATGCTGAACCGGTCCTCGGTCTCTTCGGGGGGCCCTTGGTCCCCAAGCTTCATGTTACTGACTCCCACCTTCCAGGAAAGAGGACGTTATGTGGCAAAATACAGAATGGGGGTCACTCCCACCCGGTTATGAGCTCTTCTGCTTGGCGTTCTTGGGGGCCAAGCCTATCACCCTGCTGTCCCCTCTCTAACCCCCCGCACTCCGGCTGCTCGCAGGTGGCACTCTTCCACCAGGAGAGAGGCTGCACAGCAGAGGAGCTGCCGACCCCCGAGAAGCGCTTACCTCTTTCAGCTCGTCCCATTTGTCTTTCAGCGATTCATACACGTCCCCGGGCAGGAGGTTGGCTGTGGAGGGGAGAGACGCTGCTGGCGGTCGGGCTCAGAGGGAAGTGTAGGGGACGGAGACTGGGCCCCAAGAGGAGCACGTGCCGTACCTCAGTCTCCTGCGTGCTGGCTCAGGGGGGCCCTGCCCTGACCCTTCGTAAGAAGCACCAGCCCTGACCCATCTTCATGGCTCCCAAGTGGTCAACCCCTGGCCCATTCCCTCCCCACTTAGACCCCAGCACCCCCCACCCTCAACTCACTCTGCACCGTGATTTCTTTGATCGCCACTGCCTGGGAGTCTTGAACAGGTACCAGCAGTATATGGCACGTGTCTTGAGCTGGGTTGAAGGTGGCTTTTGCTGCTCGGCACAGAAGTGTGACCAGTTTGTCATCCGAACTGCTGTTCCCCGCCTATTGTGGGGAGACCACAAGTGAGTCCTCAGGCATCAGGACAGCAGCCTCGGCTTGTGGGGCTGCTCTTCGGAGCCAAGGTCAGGAGGATGCTATTGCCTGGTGTGAACCTATTTCCCTCTTCCTTCAAGTGGGGCCATTCCCGGGCCTGGCAGGAGTCACGGGTTATGTGCTGTGCTGGGCTGGTCCCTGCCTTCTCTGACTCCTGCAAATCTCTTCCCCCTGGTCCCCTTACCCTGTTTATCTCGTCTGTGGCTGAACAGTACCTCTCACCGGAGTGCCCCACCCTCTCTCAGAGCTCTTCAGGAGTCATGTCCTAATGCCCTTCTCGTCTCCCTAGGAGGGACTGAGGGGGCACTGCCCAGCAGCCTGACACTTGCCATGTTCTGATGCCCAGTTTGAAGACCTCAGGAGGGGAAGCCCCAGCTCTCAGCCCAGGGTTATCTTTCCCAAAGTTGCAGCAGGCGTGCCCTTCCCTAGACTAAGACTCTAGCCATGAAGCCAGGAAAGGCCATCACTGAACAAGGGAATATGGGAGAATCTTGAAGATGCACACGGGACCATCTAGGAGGGGAATCTTCTATACTTCTCACCAGACGGAGCGTGGCCGACATGGCCTTAGGGCTGAGGGTAAGGAAGCAAAGTGTAGACAGCTTTTACCTGGTCCTGCCATGTCATCTAGAGGTGCCCCAGGCTGTGTTTCTCTAACCTGATTTTGGAATAGGGTACAGAGGTGAAGAAAAGGACTTGGCATGGCTCACCTCAGGACCCCAAGCCATCCTGAGTTTTCTCTCTGGGATTTCCTAAGCTTACTATTTCCTCTGCCTCACACTGACAGGGCTCCAGGGCTTCCAACCTTGCTTTTACGGCACACAGAAAAAATGCTTCTCCCACCCAGTCTCACAACCTGGCACGTTTTAGCCCAAAAAGAGAGTGTGAGAATGGCTGGGCATGCATCAGTGTGATTCCTGCCTTGTCCAATAAGCCCAGCCCCAGGGCAACACTGTTCCCTTGAAAAATACAGTCTAAATGTATGCTTTTGGAAAATTCTAGCAAAATGGGCACCCAAAAGAAAAGAACTGTAAAAAAAAAAAATACAGGTAGCATTAAAATGCTATAAAGCCAAGTTCTCCATCCTTTAGAAACCCTATTGTGGGGCGCCTGGGTGGCTCAGTGCGTTGAGCCTCTGCCTTCGGCTCAGGTCATGATCCCAGGGTCCTGGGTTTGAGCCCTGCATCGGGCTCTCTGCTCAGCGGGAAGCCTGCTTCCTCCTCTCTCTCTGTCTACTTGTGATCTCTCTGTCAAATAAATAAAATCTTAAAAAAAAAAAAAGAAAGAAAGAAACCCTATAGTTCAGTTCTATTTCCTAGGGGGTGTTTTCAAAAGTAGTCACTGACCAGGAGAGGGCAGCCATGAGCCACCCATAATCCTCAAAGACTAGAGAGTGGCAACAGCAACTGCCGCCCCGCACTGCCCGGCCCCGCCAACATAGCGCACCCTCCCAACCAAATGTCCGCGTGCACAAGCAGACACTCCCACCCCAGCACACACACACACCCCGAGTAGGAGCAATGGCTGCCCCGATGCTCAGGAGCTCTGACTCCACAGGCTGGAGAGAGATCATGTCCGCGCTGTTCTTCCACTGAGACTGTCAGATGAGTCCATGGACCCGCGGACACACAACCCCAGATTATCAGAACAGGGAACCTAAGTTTGGCTAACTGAGCCTCTTGTTTTCAACCGGGGCCTCTGAAGGCCAAAGAGATCAACTTAGCTTAAACCACAGCCTGAACTAGGAAGGAGGTCTCCAGACTCGGAGAACATGTGAATCCTCACACAGTGCCAGCCAAGGAGACCTGGGCTGGGGCCTTCTGGCCCCGCAGCAGCCCTGTGGGACTTGACTTAGGGCAGTCTGAACTTCACTTTGTCTGGAAGTTGGAAGGGGCCACTTCCCACAGAAAGAGCAGGGGCAGGAGAGTGAACACATTCCTCAGTCCGTTTTCAGAAGGAACACTCCATGCCCTCCTACCTTCCCTACCCCTGCTGCTAAACCACAGTTTGGGGTTGTCGATCAGGGTAGAGCCTAGACTGACAGGATACTCACACAGAGGCTCGTTTTCGTCAAGTTCAGGATGAGCATCTTGTCAGTTAGCCCTCCGGGAGATTCGCACTTTATCTACAAGAAGCAGGCACTGGGATTCAGCTTCAGGCTGAGCCTGGCAGGGTCCCATCCCTGACCCCTCCCTTTTTCCCCCCTGGGTGGGAGACACAAAGGAAGGAGCTCCTGAGAAGCTGGGGGGTGTGACTGCACAGAGTTTTAAAGCCAGGTGTGTTGCTGGCTGGCCAGTTGTCTAAGCCAGAATCTGGCAAAGTCAGGGAGAGGGGGTGAATAGGGGACAGTTCCCAGCAGCCCTTGCCAGGGGCTCTGGGCTGGAAGGGCGGGTAGAAACACTTTTTAGAGCCCCTTCCATCTGAGGCTGGGCTCTCATCTGTCCCACCCCTGCTGGAAGTACCCTGTCATCCACATGAGCCGAGGAAGGAGGGACGCTGGGGACTCGGGGGGCAACTGAAGTCAACTGGGTGCTGGGGCTTCTGGATCCTTCGACAGGAGATGTGGCCACAGGTCCTAATGAAGGGCCTGCAGGATGCGAAGTCTCCAAAGAAGGGATCCCAGTGGTGGAGGAAGAGGTCCCAGTGATGGACGAAGAGGTCCCAATGACAGCTGGCATCACGCTGGATTTCTGCAGATCTCCTTGTAAGGGAACCAGTGATGCTGTAATTAGGAAAGCAAAGGCTCTGAGAAAAGATGAGTGGTACCTTTAAGAGCAGAAGGCAGTCTTGGGGCACCTGGGTGGCCCAGTGGGTTAAATACTCTGCCTTCTGCTCGTCATGTTCCCAGGGTCCTGGGATCCATCATCTGGCTCTCTGCTCAGCAGGGAGCCTGCTTTCTCTTCTCTCAGCCTGCCCCTCTGCCTACTGGTGATCTCGCTCTCTGTCAAATAAATAAATAAAAATTAAAAAAAAAAAAAGCAGATAGCAGTCTCCCTTGTTCTTGTTCTTAGTTCCTGGGGCTTCTTTGGCCTTACCCCCCACCGAGCCCACAAGCTAGAAGAAGCAAACAGATGAAGTCATTTCCTGTGCCGTATTCCGGGGGGGTCAGACTGCACAAGCCAGTGTGAGCCCCGATGCCAGTGACGCAGCAGCAACAGCTAACACTCAACGGGCACTCCATCTAGGGGTCTGTCCTCAGCACCCCCACGCTTACTTTCTTAGTTAATCCTCACAACACCCTGACGAAGAAGGTACCATAAATAAGCCTCGTTTATAAATCAGGAAACCGGGCTCAGAGGGGCCGGATGATTTGCCCAAGGTCACATGTGAAGAAGCGGCCCATCAGGGACTTGAATCCAGGTGTATCCAGCTCAGAACCCCTGCTCTGACTGCAGGATGAGACCACCTGCAGGAGAAGCAGGTGCACTGAGCACCAGTACACATTCCAACCACCTCCGGAGTTCGTGACAACCCCGACTCAGGTCCACACAGAGAAATTCTGATTCCATAGATCTGCCATCGGTCCATGATCGTGAGGCCCATGATCCACCCGTGGGTTTTAAAATTTATTTACTGGGTTAAGATCAGCACTTTTAGGGGCACCTGCATGGCTCAGTGGGTTAAAGCCTCTGCCTTCGGCTCAGGTCATGATCTCAGGGTCCTGGAATCGAGTCCCGCATCGGGCTCTCTGCTCGGCAGGGAGCCTGCTTCCTCATCTCTCCCTGCCTGCCTCTCTGTCCACTTCTGGTCTCTGTCTGTCAAATAAATAAATTTTTTTAAAAATCTTAAAAAAAAAAAAGATCAGCACTTTTAAAAGGGAACCAAGGACATGGGATGGAGTAGGAAGTATTAGGGCCCATCACATACAGGAAGAATCAACCCTGGTCAGTGAAACTATTATTATCAGTTACACGTGTTGTTACGTGTGTGTTCTTCGTTTGTATTCCTGGATCATGGTGTAAAACTACATAAAATATATTTCCTGCTGATGATTGCTAATTTGAGAAACACTGTTCTGGAGTACTACTGCCCCACCAACGGCGACCACCCAAGTCTTACCCATGAATAGACTTTGGGTTGTTTGTGTTCAACTGGGCAGGCCAGAACACTGGCCCCTCCTCAGAAGAACCCAGCAGTGTTGGCCAGCGCCTGTCACGGACGGGGAACCTGGCCCCGAATGAAGGTGCTGTATTCACAGAATTTAACCCTCAGCATGAATTCCGTCTTGCAGCTCAGCAACTGGATAGAACATAAGCATTCAGAAGCTTCTTGCTTGTGGGGGGGAGCAATACTTGGGATGCCTAGTTGGCTCAGAGGAGCACGTGACTCTTGCTCTCAGGGTTCAAGGGTTCAAGCCCCAGGTTGGGTGTGGAGCCTACTTAACTTAAAAAAGAAAGAAAGAAAGAAAGAAAGAAAAAGGCAGGACTTACTTGCTGTGGGAAGTGTCCCCCAAGATGTGGAGCTGGGGCCCACCTTCGTGCCTGAACTACTGGGAGCTGTCGTGGGGATTTTGTCGGAAGGGCTCACCGGAGGCTTCGAAGGACCAGGGCTTGTACTTGCTTGGTGAGGGCTTGTTGGGGCGGCGCTGGCAGGAAGAGAAGAAGCGGGGCTGGAGGTGCTGGGCGAGTCTGCAGGCGTAGCAGCAGCCGGTTTCCCGCCCCCAGGGGTCGTGCTGCTGGCGGGACCACCGTGGGCCTCCCCGGCTCCCGCTCCGGCTGCCGGGCTGCCGGTGGCTTCGGGCTTCACGGGGTGAGTGGTTGAGGAGACTGTCGTCTTGTCTAAACCTTGGCCATCCTCTGAGCCATCACTAGCTACACTGGGGTTGCTGGAGGCCTTCCCATCCTTGTCCGCGGAGGTTGGCGTTGTGGCTGTGGTCGTCCCTGAGCCGCTGGGTGCTGTTAGGGATCTTCCGCTGGTGGCGGCGGCCGTCGGCGCTTGCGCAGTGATTGCTGCGGCTGTGCCTGATCCAGGATCGTTCACCTGAGTCCCCCCTTCGATACCGGCTGCCGGTGCTACAAGGGGCTGAGCTGCGGTTGTGGCTGTTCCGGCGGCTGTCGCTGTTCCGGCGGTTGTGGCTGTTCCAGCCGCTGTCGTTGTTCCGGCTGTTGTCTTTGTTCCGGCGGTTGTAGCTTCTCCGCTTTTAGATAATCCTGTTCACAAAGACCGCACAGAAGCAAGTTAGGGCATTACTGAAAGCGTTTCTGGCCACACGTTCTCCTGCTCTTCCTCAGATCTAGAGGCCCTGCTCCCATCTGCGTTGGCTGAAGGCCTGGGTCTTCTATGTGCCCAGATTCTCTCAAGTTCAAGAGGCCTCTCTGGCCAACAAGAGTGAAGCAGAGGACATCAAGGGAGATTCTGCGGACGACTAGGACCAGGCCTGGCAATCCCCTGGCACGTGGAAGCCTGCGGCCAGTGCCCTGCCCCCTCCCCCCAGCCCGCTCCAGGCGCACAGCCTTATTCTTTTCCATATGCCACCACAGAGGCGGCCACCAAGGTCCCCTCTGCCTCCTTCGCCCCAGCTCCCAGCCACGTGACCCTGCAGAAGACTCAGCTTTTCTTTTTTTTTTTTTTTAAAGATTTTATTTATTTGTCAGACAAAAAGAGAGAGACAGAGCACAAGCAGGGGGAGGGGCAGAGGGACTCATGCCTACTGAATCGTCCTGTTGTAGGCATGACAAAAGAGCCATGCCTCTGTTCCCCAGGAAATAGAATTTAGAAGGAGAAACTGAGAACAGTGACAAGACACAAATTGCTGGGGCGCCTGGGTGGCTCAGTGGGTTAAAGCCTCTGCCTTCAGCTCAGGTCATGATCCCAGGGTCCTGGGATCGAGCCCCTTATCGGGCTCTCTGCTCAGCAGGGAGCCTGCTTCCTCCTCTCTCTGCCTGCCTCTCTGCCTACTTGTGATCTCTGTCTGTCAAATAAATAAATAAATAATCTTAAAAAAAAAAAAAAAGACACAAATTGCTATTTAAGGACGACTATGAGACATGCCACGGAAAAGAAGGTCAGAGTGCTTTGACTCCGTTCAGCATGGTAGCTTCACCTTAGCAGGAGCTCAGGGTGGGAAGGCTTTATTAATTTTATTAATTTGTTTAACAGTTATTTATGAAGGGAACTGTTCAGTATGGGCCCTAGGATACAATGGTAAGACACATATAATCCATACCCTCGGGGAGCTTACATCCTGGTACGCAAGACACGAATTAAACAAGTGGGACAGAACAATGAAACATCGAGTTCTGGAGACTGGGACAAATGAACAGGAGACGATGCACAGAACGGAGGATGGGGCTGTTTAGACAGGGAGGTGAGGAGACGCTTCCCAGAAGTGCCCCTTCAGCTGAGGCTTGAAGGGTAATAAGAACTATGCACAGAGTGGGAGGAAATGCAAACCAAGTAGAAGAACAGAACCTGCAAAGAGAGAGCTAAGAGAAGACACGTGTGGATGGAGTTTAATGAGTGAGGGTGGCAGGGAGTGGGACTCAGAGAATTGGGGCTTCACAGGTAGAGGGCCAGGAACTTACTGTCCAGACCCCTACGTTTTTGAGATTAAAAGGAGACTCTTAAAAATGATACCTCTCATACCATTGACCTTTATTTTTTTTTTTTAAAGATTTATTTATTTATTTGACAGACAGAAATCACAGGGGGCAGAGAGGCAGACAGAGAGAGAGGAGGAAGCAGGCTCCCCGCTGAGCAGAGAGCCTGACGCGGGGCTCGATCCCAGGACCCCGGGATCATGACCCGAGCCGAAGGCAGAGGCTTCAACCCACTGAGCCACCCGGGCACCCCTACCATTGACCTTTAAAAAAAAAAAGTCATTTCCCAAGTAAAATGAGACATAACATCACCCTCCTTAGAGAGACCAAAATAAAGATTCTGGACTTTATTCTAAGTGCAAAAAGAAGCCACTGAAGGTTTTAAGCAAAGAAGTCTTATAGGGTGATCTGCAAAGAAACACACTTGCTGCTTTGGAGGCTGTGGACTGGGAGGGAGAGCATGTGGAAATGGGAAGGATGAGGCGAAGTCAGTGATCCAGATGGGATGGATGACAGCTGTACAAAGTTATTGACAACTGAGACAAAAAGAGAATGGATCAAGATTATATCTGCGGGGGGCACCTGGGAGGCTCAGTGGGTCAAAGCCTTGGCCTTCAGCTCAGGTCATGATCTCAGGGTCCTGGGATTGAGCCCCACATCCGGCTCTCTGCTCAGCGGGGAGCCTGCTTCCTCCTCTCTCTCTGCCCGCCTCTCTGCCTACTTGTGATCTCTGTCTGTCAAATAAATAAATAAAATCTTAAAAAAAAAAAAAAGATTATATATTGGGGGCACCTGGAGGGCTCAGTTGGTAGAGCCTGTGACTCTTGATCTCAGGGCTGTATATTCAAGCCCCACACTGGGGTAGAGCTTACTTTTTAAGACTATATTTTGGAGACAGAATCAACTACTAATGTATTCCTAAGTGAGGACACGAGGGGAATCAGGATTGTTTCTGGTTTTCTGTTCAGAGCAGAAGGGAGAGAGTGGTGGGAAGAATGTAGTCGACCTTTACCATTTCTTTTTTTTTTTTTTAAGATTTTATTTATTTGTCAGACAGAAAGAGAGAGATAGAGCACAAACCAGGGGACGGTCAGAGGGAAAGAAGGCCCCCCATTGAGCAAGGAGGCCAATGCAGGACTTGTTCCCAGGACCCCGGGATCATGACTCCGCCAGAAGGCAGACGCCTAACCAACTGAGCCACCCAGGCGTCCCATGGACCTTTATTCTTTGTAGCCAATCAGAACCTATGCCATTTTTCTCTATTTGGGGAACCGCCCACATAATAAAACGTTGATGACAGCAGTATGTCTCCTCCTTGCTCATTATAGGTACTGAGGGTGACAGATACTTCCTTTCCACCCTCCCTTGTGACTAGAGCACAAGCATGTGCTAAGCTGTCATGAACTAGACACTTCGATCCCAGCCACTGAGTGAAGAGGCAGTAGATGACGAGGAACTCTGATGGCAGTAACCATGACCTCATGCTCAAGGGCAAGCAGCGGTGGAGGTGATGCTAAGAGTAGCCACAGCCAAAACTCCAGCACCAGGTGCTTGGCGCCGCTGAGCCATACCGCCCTCTTTGGACCACAACTATAGCATAACTTGGGTGATTAAAAGTCGCCCTAAATGTGGTCTCCAGCAATCCCCGTTCCTCCATAAACAACACAGTAACCCAGTATATTTCACACATGCATGTGCACACACACACACAAACACACAACTTTGCTACTGAAAAGCAGAAATTTATGTCAGGAGTGGTTGTAAGCAACAGGACTTCAAGGATTCATTTTTGGGCTTACTGGGGTTAAAGGCAGAATTCTGCAAGTATGAGAGGACACGACTCTAGTGTCCTATGGCATCTTGTGGAGAAGCAGTCACATTATCATCTGTCATCTGGAATGAAATGTCCATGAAGTGGCTTGGGTATTCGCTGACAGACAAGAGTAGGAAGGGCATGCATAAAAGGACGTGTGTTAAAAAATCAGTGTATGGGGGAGGGGGTGGGGGTTGGGTGGCTCAGTAGGTTAAGCCTCTATCTTCAGTTCAGGTCATGGTCTCAGGGTCCTGGGATCAAGCCCCGAATTAGGCTCTCTGGTCAGCAGGGATCCTGCTTCCACCCCCCCTTCCTGCCTCTCTGTCTACTTGTGATCTCTCTGTCAAATAAATAAATAAAAACTTAAAAAAAAAAAAAATGTACCGGGGCGCCTGGGTGGCTTAGTTGGTTAAGCGTCAGACTCTTGGTTTCGGCTCGAGTCATGATCTCGGGCTCCTGGGGTTGAGCCCCACAACAGGCCCCCTGCTCAGCGGGGGGTCTGCTTCAGACTCCTTCCTCACGTCCCTCCCCCAACTCATTCTCTTTCTAAATAAACAAATAATCTTTAAAAAATCACTTAAAAAAATCAATGTACCATTATGGTTTGTCAGTGGTTTTTCCTTCTTAGCAGTCATAAAATAGCAGTGCTCCCTCTCACTGGGCATACTTTTTTGACAAAAGAGATTGCTGAGGGGAATACCAGCACATTTGAGTAATTAGGGAATGTGGAATAAGGTGGTTACTTCGCACTATGGTGAACAGCTTAAAACAGGGTTCCTAAAACCCCAGAATTACTGACATTATTTGGGCTAGGATGTTTATTTGTTATGGGAGGTTGTATGCATCGTAGGATATTTAACAATATCCCTGGTCTCTATCCAGCAGATGTGAGTAACATATACACACATGTCTCTCCCCAGTTGTGAAAAACAAAAATATCTTTATATATTGCCAAATATCCCCTAGAAGAGATAAAAATCTCTTTCTTTAAGCCAATGAAAACTGGCTTAAAGAAAGAGAATAACGTTCAAGCCTTACAGTGGGCATAGACCTCACTTTAGAAAAAGAACAAATTCTCATTCTTAAATCCTCCTATCAAAGCACAGACTGAGGGGCGCCTGGGTGGCTCAGTGGGTTGAGCCTCTGCCTTCGGCTCAGGTCACGATCTCAGGGTCCTGGGATCGAGCCCTGCATCAGGCTCTCTGCTCAGCAGGGAGCCTGCTCCCTCCCCTCTCTCTCTGCCTGACTCTCTGCCTACTTGTGATCTCTGTCTGTCAAATAAATAAATAAAATCTTTAAAAACAAATAAACAAACTTTCTTTTAAAATAGGGCAGGGGGTCCTGGGTGGCTCAGTGGGTTAAAGCCTCTGCCTTTGGCTCAGGTCATGATCCCAGGATCCTGGGATCGAGTCCCGAATCAGGCTCTCTGCTCAGCGGGGAGCCTGCTTCCCTTCCTCCCTCCCTGCCCACTTGTGATCTCTGTCTGTCAAATAAATAAATAAAATCTTTAAAATAAATAAAAATAAAGGGGGGGGTGCCTGGGTGGCTCAGTGGGTTAAAGCCTCTGCCTTCGGCTCAGGTCATGATCTCAGGGTCCTGGGATCGAGTCCCACATCGGGCTCTCTGCTCAGCAGGGAGCCTGCTTCCTCCCCTCTCTCTCTGCCTGCCTCTCTGCCTACTTGTGATCTCTGTCAAATCAATAAATAAAATCTTTAGGAAAAAAAAAAAAAGAAAAGGCAGACTGAAAACCTGAGACTTTCTGAGACTATAGTCAAGGAATCTTACTGTTTGCAGCCGGAGAGCAGAGAAGACCAAAAGACAAAAGGAGAAGTTTGATCCCATGAGTTGCCAAATTACAGTGTTAGTTTAATTCACAGCTTCACCGGGTCTTTTATGTGAAAAAAGGGCCTTGGGAATTGGAATGGTGACATAGGAGAGAATGCAGATGAACCCCAGTATCTGGAAGTCTCAGTCTGCAACAGAACTCATCGCTGGTACCCTGAGCTGCTGTTCTCCTGTCTGCTGCGGCAGCTCCCACCTTGCTTGAAAACGCTGCCATAGGCTCACCTGAGCTCAAGGACACAGGAAGCCACATCTCCTCACCTCTTCAACCCTTCACCTTTTCCAAACCTGTAACAACAGTCAGACTCCAGTACGCCCCGGAAAGTCAAATACAGAGTCTGCCCCAGGAGAAGGCTTACACACAGAAGCGTCTGGCACGATTCTAGCAAACATGTGTGGTTATACAATAGGAGTGTGCTAGATCAAGGATGGGAAGCAGAGCAGGCTGAATTTATCAACATGGGTCTGCATACGAGAGTTTTTGGGCGTCAACGTGCTGACTTAAGCAGTTAGAAGCACAAGTTCTACTCGTTTTCTTCGTTGGTGAACTGAAACCGGCACTCAGTGGTAGTCTGCATTAAGTACAGTTAAGTTCCCCCAAATTTCCTGGAATAACGAGTAAGACGAAATCCGAAATCTTAAGAGAGCAAGAAGTGTTAGAACGGGGGAGTATCACGGTGGCGCCTGGGTGCCTTCGTTGGTTAAGCCGCCTCACTCTCGGTTTCAGCTCGGGTCATGGTCTCGCGGTTGTGGGATGGAGCCCCACATTATGTTCTGCACTGGGCAACGGAGTCTGCTTCCGACTCCCTCTCCCTCTCCCTGCCCCTCCCCCACCCTGCTTGCATGTGCGCTTGCTCGCTCTCATTCTGTCTCTCAAATAAATAAATTTTCTTTTTTTAAAAAAAGAAGAAGAATCGGGACACCTGGGTGACTCAGTTGGTTGAGCGTCTGCCTTTGGCTTGAGTCATAATCCCAGGGTCCTGGGATCTGGTCCCGCATCAGGTTTCCTGCTCAGTGGGGAGTTTGTTTCTCCCTCTGCCTGCCTGCTGCTCCCCCTGCTTGTGCTCTCTCTCTGACAAATGGATAAATAAAATCTTAAAATAAATAAACAAATGGATAAATAAACAAATAAATGTCTATCGTGTATAATCTGCTCACTTACACTTTTTCTGTTAGAAAAGCTCCAATGACACCTGCTTCACCGAGGCTTTAAAAAATACTGTATTTCCTGAGTACTAAGACACACATCTGTTCAGGTCTGTGAAATGAGGATTTTTTTTTTTTAAGATTTTATTTATTTACTTGACAGACAGAGATCACAAGTAGGCAGAGAGGCAGGCAGAGAGAGAGGAAGAGAAGCAAGCCCCCTGCTGAGCAGAGAGCCAGATGTGGGGCTCGATCCCAGGACCCTGGGATCATGACCTGAGCCGAAAGCAGAGGCTTAACCCACTGAGCCACCCAGGCGCCCCTGAGGATGTTTTATAAGTTACTATAGGCCCCATTTTGACAGTGGTCTTTTTTTTCTAAGTGGTTCATAAAATAATAGATCATCTTACCATTCATTGATAGTATCTTGGATTTGATTAAATTTGGGATATTATTTTGGTTTTTTTCTAAATATTTATTTACTTGATAGACAGGGAGAGCGAACGAGAGCGGGAACACAAGCAGGCGGAGTCGGGGAGGGGAAGCAGGCTTCCACCGAGCAGAGAGCCCGATGTGGGGCTCGATCCCAGGACCCTGGGATCACGACCTGAGCCGAAGGTAGAGGCTTAACGACTGAGCCACCCAGGCCCCCCGAATCTGGGATATTGTTGAGGAGACTAGTAGCATATCCTAAGAGATCACTGTGGCTGTTCTTCATTGCCAGGTGTGCTATAGGCGGTAACGCGGATTCCAGTGGGGATGGACACTAGGTTCCTTGGGTAGCAGTACAGGCAAGAACAGAATTCCATTTCTAGGAAAAGAGGTGGGCTAGTAATGCCATACTGGATGGCAGGGCCAGCATGGTAATCAGAATAACCTAACGAAAGGCATTTCGGACACGGGCTAATAACCGCGTGTTCTTCAGGAGAAGCCCACTACCATCCTACCTCAAGGCTCAGCAACCTGTGACCTGGGTCAAGTCACCACAGTGGAGGACACAACCGGCCGCGCATCCAATTCCCAGAACTGAATCTTTCCACAGGTACATTGAACGAAATATGTATTTGTTTCCAAGGCTGCTGTGTCAAATGACCAAAACCTAGGTGGCTTAAGACAACAGAAATGTATTCTATCATGGTTCTAGAGTCTAGAAATTCAAAATCGGTAGGGCCATGCTTCCTCTGAAGGCACTCGGGGACAATCTGTCTTTGCATCTTTGCGGTGATCTTCGGTATCCCTGGCTTGCGGCTATATCCCTTCAATTTCAGGCTCCGTCATCACAGAGCCTCTCCCCCGCGTGTCTCCCCTTTTAGAAGAACGCTAGTCTTTGCATATAGGGTTCCCCCGACCCCGCACGACCTAACCCAGGATGACCGTAACTTGATTATATCTGCAAAGTCCCTATTTCCAAATGAAGTCACATTCGCTGGCACTAAACACTGGGGATTAGGGCTTGAACACATCTTTCAGGGAGCACACCCTTCACCCTCCCAATCTGCTCTCCCACCCCCACTTTTTCACTATAAAAGCCAGGGTTCTTCATTTCAAACATTAGAGGTCAGTTCCGTCTGCCTCCAACAGAAAACAGAGCCCTGGGCGCACCTCCGTTGAGGAGTGGCTTTCCATGGTCTCCTCTGCAAATGGGCTCTGTGCCTAGCATCCCTAGCCACCCACGAGCACACGCCCGGGCTTCTGCCAGCCCACGACTACAGCGGCCGCCCACAGCTATTACTGGCGCCGCCTGGGCTCCACTTCCAGTAACAGCTCCTGCGGAAGTGCACAGTGTCCCAGGGAAGCCATCCCTCACCACCCCGGTTTCCCCAAGGCCGATCGGATTGCTGGCGTGCAAGCTTCTTTTTGGGAAGTCTATTCTCTCATTCGTGGCTACAACATTAGAGTCCCCAGAAGGCATGGACTCTCCCCACGCCTGCAGGAGCACGATCTCCTGTGACGTGGCTCCGGAAACCACCGGGAAGCAGCCTGGTGAAGCCAACACCGGGCCCCAATCCTGAGTCGCCACCACCAGCCACCAGGCTTCAGGAGCCACTAGGCTCCTCAGAGGCCCTTCGCTCCCTCCCTTACCCTCCCCCTCCCTGTAGACCAGGCAGGCTGCAGCGAGCAGAAACAGTTGGGTTCTTTTTTCTTTTCTTTTTCTTTTTCTCTTTCTTTTTTCTTCTTCTTTTTTTTTTTTGCAGTTGGGTTCTTTTATATCAAAACAGCAAAACACCAAAAAGGAAGTTGAGAGAACCCCATTCTTTACTATCCAAGCCACACACAAGCAGTTACACCCTGTAACTGCGTGCCTTCCACCAAGTGGAAACTAAACTCCAAGCACCCAAGAGAAAAGAATATTAATAATCATTTTGCTAATAGAATCACTTAAGATAGCTAAAGAATCACGCTTAGGGGGCACCTGGGTGGCTCAGTTGGTTAAGCGTCTGCCTTCAGCTCAAGTCATGATCCTAGGGTCCTGGGATCGAGTCCCGCATCCAGGTCCCTGCTCAGCAGGGAGCCTGCTTCTCCCTCTCCTCCCCACTTGTGCTCTCACTATCTCTGTCACTATCTCTGGAGAAAAAAGTTACCTAACAGGCACAATGAATATCTCACCCATCTGATTATCAAGAGCAAGATAAAAGTGGGATGCCTGAGTGGCTCAGTCATTAAGTGTATGCTTTTGGCTCAGGTCCTGATCTCAGGGTCCTGGTATCCAGCCCCACATCAGATTCCCTGCTCAGTGAGAGCCTGCTTCTCCCTCTCCAGCTCATGCGCTCTCACTCTTTCAACTAAAATCTTGAAGAAGGAAAAAAAAAGTGTAAAGAGTGAGATAAAAATCCTTGCATTCCAGATCTATCTGAAGAAGTCCATCCAGGGGCGCCTGGGAGGCTCAGTGGGTTAAGCCTCTGCCTTCGGCTCAGGTCACAACTCAGGGTTGTGGGATCGAGCCCCGCATCGGGCTCTCTGCTCAGCAGGGAGCCTACTTCCCCCCACTGCCTGCCTCTCTGCCTACTTGTGATCTCTGTCAAATAAGTAAATAAAATCTTAAAAAAAAAAAAAAATATCCATCCATATGCCTCCTCCCTAAAGTTCCTTGCACTGATTCTCTATTCTTGTTTCTTCTAAGTTCCTAAGCTTCTCTCCCAAAATCATTAGCTTCTGCCTGTGAATCTGGCCAGATCCTCACCTCAAAATAGCTTGCCTTCAAAAAAACCTCCCCAAAACCAAACAACAGCAACAACAAAAACTGACCATGAAATGTACCATTTAAAGCCCTCCCTGGGAGCACTTGGGTGGCTCAGTGGGTTAAGCCTCTGCTTTCGGCTCAGATCATGATCTCAGGGTCCTGGGATCAAGTCCTGCATTGGGCTCTCTGCTCAGCCGGGAGCCTGCTTCCCCCTCTCTCTCTGCCTGCCTCTCTGCCTACCTGTAATCTTTCTCTCTGTCAAATTAATAAATAAAATCATTTAAATAAATAAATAAAGCCCTCCCTGTTGAAAGAACTTTCTATCCTTACTATACCTCAGTGTCACCCCTAAACAGGGCTACCATCCCACATCATCCCACTCCTGCCTGGCTCCAGCATAGTACATACATAAACCTAACCTGGCTTTATTCATGCCTCAGACAACTGATCACCGCGAACTACTTTCTTTGGGACCTTTGGGGAGGAGTTGACGGAAAGGCCGCGGTACAGCAGGAACAGGCATGCTGAGGGCATGGGCCGCATTGCAATTTACGATGTGTCCTTCCTCAGGACCTGCTCAGATCTGGTCCTATATATACTCTTCAATTTCATAATGGAAAGCTGCAAACCCCTCACTCCATAGGAGGAATGAAATAATAAAGATAAAAGGAGAAATTAGTGAAACAGAAAACAAAATACAACAGCAAGTATCAACAAAGTCAAAAGGTATTTTCTCTTTCTTAATATAGGAAATTTATTTTTTTTATTACTTATTTTTTCCTTAAGTAATCTCTACACCCACCATGGGGCTCAAACTCTTAACTCCAAGATCAAGAGTTGGATCCTCTAAGCTCCCCAGATGCCCCCAGACTTTCTTTAAAAACTAATAAAATAGTAAAGTCTTTGGTGAGGTTGATCAAAGGGAGAAACAACCCAGAATGCATAAATACAAAATATGAGGTATAAAAATAATAAAATATATTTATAGTACAAGCTAGTATGAGCAATTGCTGATAAAACTGAAGCAGATTAGACGGACACATTCCTGAGAAAATACAACTTACCAGAGTGACTTAAGAAGAAATAGACATAATAATCTGTCCTATACACATAAAGAAATCAAATTATTAGTTAACACCTTTCTCAGATAGGAAATCTAAGCCTGGGTTCAAGGGTCCAATAATTCTAGCCTTTTATGTGAACCTCTCTATAGCATAGTCTCTTCTGCCTTAATATGTGTCTGTTAAAGGAACTATTTTATATGCAGTGGTCAATCGACAAAACACAAGTACACGCCAAAGAAAAACTGATAAATTTGGTTTCATCAAAACGAAGAATCTGTGTGCATATAAACACACACACACACACACACACACAAACAGGGGGTGCCTGGGTGACTCCATCAGTGAAGTGGCTGCCTTCAGCTCAGGTCATGACCCCAGGGTTCCTGGATCGCCCTGGAGCCCCACATCACGCTCCCTGCTCAGTGGGGACCCTGCTTCTCCTTCTACCCCCAGCTCATGGGCTCTCGTGCACTCTTTCTCTCTCTCTTTGAAATAAATAAAATCTTTTTTAAAAAGAGCCCCAGGACTTCCAGTTTCAGTCAACGAGAACAGAGAGCCAGAAAGAACACTGCTCCTACCCTTACACCAAGAAAAAAGCTGGAAAAAACAGAAAATTTATGACTTTTTTTGAACCACTGGAGAACTGAGATCATGGGCAAACAACTCTCCTGAAAAGTGGCAACAGGCAACTGTGGGGAGAAATGGGACACAAGCATTTGTGTGCACGGGACCAGGGTTTGGTAAGAAAATATGGTTGCTAAAGGCTGAGGATGGGCTACTGTGAAGCCTGGGGGGCTGCAGACATGGGAAGACCCCCCCACCCTGTGTAGGCTTTCTCCCGCCAGGAAACCCACCGGGAGCTCATGAGGATGCCTGGCGAGAACCCTGAGAAAGTTCTCCCGTGAGGCTGGCTAGGGGAAGAAAACAGTAGTCACTGCTGAAACTCCATACAGCCCCATGCCCACTAGGGGAAAACAGCCTTACTCCCCGGGAGAAGGTCAAAAAAATCTGTAGCCTGAGGAAGCTAGAGGAAACCCAACAAACCTGGGGAAGCAAAATGCCAGCCACCAATGAGACCCTGCCCAGATTCATCTCTCCTATTTCTTCGAGGAAACAGAAGCACTAAACTGCAGGAGAGAGCACCTGGGTGGCTCAGTGGGTTGACCCTCTGCCTTCGGCTCAGGTCGTGATCTCAGGGTTCTAGGATCGAGCTCCGCATCAGGCTCTCTGCTCAGCGGGGAGCCTGCTTCCTCCTCTCTCTGCTTGCCTCTCTGCCTGCTTAAATAAAATCTTTTTAAAAAAATAAATAAACTGCAGGAGAAAGGCAAAAATCTTTTAGCCAGAGGGTACGATGGAAACCCATTGCAGCTGGGAAAGGGAACAGGAAAAATAAAAAAGCCCTTCTCCCCTGGGGAGGGCAGGGATACGTGCTAAGTCCAGCATAGCTTCTAGAAAAGAGGCTGGGCACCAATGACGGCCACACCCTCAAGCCCCAGGTTCCAGCGCCTTTTAAGAATCACGTTTAAGCAAAACATCAGAGAATGTCCTTCTCCCTGCTACTAACGCAAAGTGCTAGCGATAGCAAGTGTGACATAAATATAAGTTGGATAGGGGTGCCTGGGTGGCTCAGTAGGTTAAGCATCTGCCTTCGGCTGAGGTCATGATCCCAGGTTCCTGGGATGGAGCCTGGCATTGGGCTCCCTGCTCAGCAGGGAGCCTGCTTCTCCCTCTGCCTCTCCCCCAGCTCATCTTCTCCCTTGCTCTCTCTCTCTCTCTCAAATAAATAAAATCTTGGGGCACCTGGGTGGCTCAGTGGGTTAAAGCCTCTGCCTTCAGCTCGGGTCATGATCCCAGGGTCCTGAGATCGAGCCCCGAGTTGGGCTCTCTGCTCAGCGGGGAGCCTGCTTACCCCTTCTCTCTCTCTGCCTGCCTCTCTGCCTACTTGTGATCTCTGTCAAATACATAAATAAAATCTTTAAATAAATAAATAAATAAATAAATAGAATCTTAAGGGGGGAAAAAAAAAAGATGAATACAGCTGGAGGGAATTGTGAAAGACAGACTGGTCCCAGCAGCAAAGGAAGACTTACAGCCAAACAGGGAGGCAGACAGAGGTATTACTGGGGGATTTGCAGCCTGTGGTGCAACAAGTTTAAAATGAAGGTCAACTCCTCACTGAATTAACACAAACCCTCACCCGGAAGACGCAGCAGAAGAAAAGCCGTGTGCTGGGCACACACCCATCCAGCCTTTGTCTCTGTGGATCTGCCTGTTCTGGACATTTCCCAGAAATGGAATCCTACAGTGAAGAGTCTCTCATGACTGGCTTTTTCCACTATAGTTTCCCCCAGGTTCAAGCAGGTGTCAGTCCTGTATTTCTTTTTATTGCTAAGTGACAACTCCATGTTTGGACAGACCACATTTTGTTTATCTACTTATCAGTCGATGAACATTTGGGTCGTTCACCTTGCGGTCATTTGAATAAAGCTACTACGAACATGTGTATACAAGTTTCTGTGTAGACACAGGTTTTCATTCCTCATGGATATGGACCCAGGACTGGAATTCCCAGATCATATGGTAACTCTGTATTTAGCATCGAGGAACTGCCAAACTGCTTTCAAAAGTGACTGCACCGTATTTCATGCCCACTTACCCACGAGCAGTGTATGAGGCCTCCAAGGTCTCCTCCTCCTCACCAACAACTGTTATCATCTGTCTGTTCCATTGCAGACATTCTACTGGGCATGACGGGGTATCCAGTTGTGGTTTTCATTTGTATTTCCCTAATGACTATCCAAACCCA
Organism: Mustela erminea; assembly: GCF_009829155.1. Classification (NCBI taxonomy): domain Eukaryota; kingdom Metazoa; phylum Chordata; class Mammalia; order Carnivora; family Mustelidae; genus Mustela; species Mustela erminea. Next base: position 20,814,893 of record NC_045624.1, on the reverse strand, counting down.
GCAATATATTACAAGGATACTACATCATGATTAAGCAAGGTTCACCTCACGGCTGATTCAGTACTTGAAAAGCAATCAACCCAATCCACCATATTAACAAGAAGAGGAAAAACCATATGATCATCTCAATACGTGCAGAAAAATCACTTGACAAAATTAACCGTTCACTTACGATTTTTTTTAAAAATCTGAGCAAACTAGGAACAGAAGGGAATTCTCTTAACCTAATAAGTGATATCTGCAAATTAAGCCAGTAGCTAACATATTTCATGTGGAGAGACTGATGCTTCGCCCTTAAATTTGGGAACAAGGCAAGGATGTCCCTGTCACCGCTCCTACTGAACACCATACTAGAAGCCCTAGCCAGTTCAGTAAGGGGGGGGGCACCCCTTAAATAACTTAAACTCAACAATACAGAGATAACTCAATTTTTTTAACATGCAAAAGATCTAGAAGAAGTTACCAAAGACGACACACAGGCAGCAAATAAGTATATAAAAAGATGTTCAATGTCATTAGGCAAATTAGAACTACCCTGCAATGTCATTACACACCTTTTTTTTTTTTTTAAAAGATCTTATTTATTTATTTGACAGACAGATCACAAGTAGGCAGAGAGGCAGGCAGGGGGAGTGGGGAGAAGCAGGCTCCCTGCTGAGCAGAGAGCCCGATGTGGGACTCGATCCCAGGACCCTGAGATCATGACCTGAGCGAAGGCAGCGGCTCAACCCACTGAGCCACCCAGGCACACCTTACATGCCTCTTACCTGGCTAAAAACAGTCTGACAAGCTCACATGTTAAACAAGAACTCTTACACACTGCTAGTAAGAGTCCAAAACAGGACCACCACTTTGGAAAACAGTGTAGCAGTTTCTTTTAGTTAGGCATACAATCACCGTAGAACTCAGCAAGTGTATTCTCCATATTTACCCCCCAAACAACTGGAAACTTGTGGTCACTCAAAAACCTAGCTGCAAATGTTCATCACAGCTTTATCCATCATTGGCTGGAAACAACCAAGATATCCTTCAGCAAAGGAATGGATAAAACAAACTGTCATACATCCATACAAAGACTACTTCGCAATAAAAAGGAATGGACTGACTCACATTGCAGGGAGGAATCCAAAAGATAAAATGTTAAGTGAAAGAAGACACAAGACTACAAGTGCTTGAGGTCATTTATAGGTCATTATGGAAAAGGCAAAACTGTAGGAATAGAAAAGAGGTCAGTAGTTGGAGGGAAAGAAGAAGTGACTTAGGACAATAGAACTGGGTTTTTTTGTTTTGTTTTGTTTTTTAAGTATCTCTACACCCAATGTGAGGCTTGAACTTACATCCTTGAGATCAAAAGTCGCATGTTTCACCTACTGAGCCAGCCGGGCAACCCCAGAACTATTCTATAGTACTGAAGTGACGGACACAAGACTGTATTTGCTGAAATGCACAGAACTAAATACCCCAAAGAAATAACTTTACTTAGCACAAGTTCAGAAGAAAAACAAAAAAGAGAGATATTAGGGAAATCCTAGGATGTAGCGAAGACTATGAAAATAAATTTAACTCTGTTGCAAATGTATAACATAGCCTCGGGATGGGGAAACACAGTTGACCAAAGTAACTGAAAAATACTTTATTGACTGGGTATTGTAAAGCAAAAAACAAAAAGAATAAACAGTGCTCTCAACAGGGTAAATCTCTTACCCAGAAGATTATGGGTTGTCAACTAAACGTTTACTTTAGAGAGAAGCCTGGGTGGCTCAGTTGATTGAGTGTCTGCCTTCAGTTCAGGTCATGGTCCCAGGGTCCTGGGATTGAGTCTAGCTTCAGGCTCCTTGCTCAGCACGGAGCCTGCTTCTCCTTCTGCCTACCTCTCTCCCTGGTTGTGCGTTCTCTCTCTCTCTCTCTTTGACAAATAAAATAAAAATAAAATAAATCTACTTTATGGGTATGCCAAGGTTGGTAAATAAGAAAATAAATGATGAATAACGTAAGCCAGATTTCTCACTGTCACAGAAAGAAGTTGCAAATAAGCAAGAGCAGGTGGGGAGAAAGCTATGTGAGCTCTGTGATGTCGGATTAGTGACAGATGTCAGGATGAACGCATATGTTAACACATGCATACAGACATATAAAGAAACACACAGATAGACAGGACACACATGAGTAAGTACAAACATTTATTTCTTTTCTTTTTTTTTAATTTTTTTTTTTTAATTTATTTGACAGACAGAGATCACAGGTAGACAGAGAGGCAGGCAGAGAGAGAGGAAGGAAAGCAGGCTCCCTGCTGAGCAGAGAGCCCGATGCGGGGCTCCATCCCAGAACCCTGGGATCATGACCTAAGCCGAAAGCAGAGGCTTTAACCCATTGAGCCACCCAGGTGCCCCCAAACATTTATTTCTTAGGCTCTCCACTGAGAGGGTCTAGAAGCAGCGACACACCAGTGGTATCAAGGATCCCCAACCATTCTCCAAAAACCATTCTCCTTGGAAAAAATAGCTGGATTCTAGCACTGAGGAAGGGAAAGCAAAAGATAAGCCTGGAACATCTTGTAATGCCAGAAAGTAAAGAAGTGCTTAAAAAAAGAAGTGGGCCAAATCCAAAAAACCTAGGGAGCAAACTAATATACATTTCCTAATGCCTATCGCTGTTGAATCACTGTGCTGTTCACCTAAAACCAATAGAGTTGTACGACAACTCTACTTCCATGAAAAATAAATAACACAAAACCCCAGTCCAATCATGGAAAACAAAACAAAACACCAGCAGACACACCTAAACTGAAAGGCCATTCTACAAAATATCCGGCTAGTACTCTTCAGACCAGCAAGATGACAGACAAGAGGGAAAGACAGAGTCACTGCCACTGGCTGGAAGAGACTAGTGAGACAGGCTGATGGAAGGCGATGGATTCTGGAACAAAAAAGACCATCAAGGGGAAATAATGGTAAAACAGGAATCAAGTCTGTAGTGTAGTTAACAGTATTGTACAGTGTCGGTCCATTGGGATACATGTACGGTGGCTGTGTAGGATGGTAATATCAGGTGAAGTTGAGGGAAAGGTACATCAAACTCTACATCATCCTTGCCACTTTCTGGCAAATCTAAAATTACTTAAAAAGGGGGGCGCCTGGGTGGTTCCGTGGTTAAGCCTCTGCCTTCAGCTCGGGTCATGATCTCAGGGTCCTGGGATCGAGTCCTGCGTCGGGCTCTCTGCTTAGCAGAGAACCTGCTTCCTCCTCTCTCTCTCTCTCTATCTCTCTTTCTCTCTGTCTACTTGTGATCTCTGTCAAATAAATAAATAAAATCTTAAAAAAAATAAAATTACTTAAAAAGCAAAGATTTTAAAAAAGAAACCAAAAGGAAAATGAAAAAGAATCAAAAGATAATTACAACATATATAAGCATAAAAGATTTGTATCTAAAATATATTTCTTGGGGCACCTGGGTGGCTCAGTCAGTTAAGAGTCTGTCTTTGGCTCAGGTCTTGATCCCGGGGTCCTGGGATCGAGCCCTGCATTGGGTTCCCTGATCGGCGGGAAACCTGCTTCTCCCTCTCCCACTCCCCCTGCTTGTGTTCCCTCTCTCGCTCTGTCTCTCTGTCAAATAAATAAAACCTTAAAAAAAAAATTATATATATATATATATATATATATATACACACACACTAACTAAAAGAACAGGAATACTTAATATGATTTATATAATAGTTTTGAAACATTTTATTTACTTATTTATTTGACAGAGAGAGAGTACAAGCAGGGGGAGCGGCAGGCAGAGGGAAAGAGAGAGAATCAGGCTCCCCGCGGAGCAGGGAGCCCAACTCCAGGCTTGATCCCAGAACCCTGGGATCATGACCTGAGCCGAAGGCAGACACTTAACTGACTGCGCCACCCAGGCGTCCCTATATGCTATTTTAATAGAGCTCAAAAATGGGCAAAGTGAAACCATATACTTTTAGAGTTGGAAACAGAGAAAATATTAATACTCCACAGACAATTTAATACTCATGTAGGACAACGGCTACTGCTAGAGGCCGGGAGGGAGGTACAGCAGGGCTCCGGGTCTCTCTTTGAAATGGGAAGAAGATGGGGAAGTACATTTGTCATTCTGGTAGCAGGAAGATTACAGATGAAGTCATGTGCAAGGGAAAAGTACCAAATTCTCATTTTGGAAAGGGGAATAGTGAACCTACCGGAAAATGGTTCTCGAACTTTAGTGATCATCAGAATCACCTAGAGGGTTTGTTAAAACCCCGAGAGCCAATCCCAGCCCCAGAGTTTCTGATTCAGCAGATCTGGGACACAGCATGAGAATTTAGGGGTGCCTAAATTTAGGGTGCTCAGTGGGTTAAGCTTCTTTCTTCGGCTCAGGTCATGACCCCAGGGTCCTGGGATGACCCCTGGCTGGGTGCCCTGCTCAGCGGCAAGTCTGCTTCTCCCCCTGCCTCTGCTCCTCCCCTGCCAGTCGGCTCGTGCTCTTTCTCTCGGTCTCTCTCCCGGTCATTCTCTCAAATAAATGAATAAAATCTTAAAAAAAAAAAAGAATTTACACGTCTCACAAGTTCCCGGATGGTTCTGCTGCTGCAGGTCAGAGGACTGCACTGTGGAACCAACCGTACTAAAGAACGAAAGGATGAATGCCAAGTAGTTTTGGTGCCAAACAGGGGCTTGGAAACCCGATGTGAAAATTCATCCCATCAGCCAGCGTGTGGTTTCGCCCCGGCAGTTTCCTGCTCGCGCACGGAAAGGAGACAGTGGAGGCAGAGTCCATCTGGGAGCGGGGTTTGTAGGTGAGCACACCGGCGGGACAGGGAGCAAGGAACCGGATATCTGGGAGGTCAAAGTTACTGTGGTGGGGAGGGAAGGGCAGGAGGGCAAGGTCAGACGGGGGCCGGCAGGCCACACGGAGGAGGGATGCTGTCTTCGGTTCAAGCATTAGGTCCCAGCACCTGCACAAAGATCTGGAAGGTAGAGAAACTGTGATCCAAGAATGCAATGCTTCAAGATTTCAGAGGTGGTGCAGTTTTGTGGGGGGTGGTCCCGGCCAGGGTGTGGAACAGGAATGACCCAGCGAAGTGGAGATGGGAAAAAGTCTCGAAAATGGGAGGCCAGGGTATCTCACTGTTCATACAAGTGGGTACGGAGGTCACCCAGAATCGGGGAGAGTGGGGGGGGGGGGGCTGCCGAAGAGGGCGGAGGTAACCGCAACCCGGAGAGACCCTGAATCGGGTCTGGAAAGAAAACGAGCAGGCGCTGGATGCTGTGCCAGCGAGACGCTATTCCTCCCTCCAACCGCCCGCACCGCCCCGTGCGCTGTGGGGTCGCGGGGAGGAGAAGCCAGGCCTGTCTCCTCCCCTGGCGAGAGAACACCGCTCCCAGCCTTTGGTGAGGGCCTGCTTCCTCCCATTCCTGGCTACTGACAGACCTGGGATGACTCGAGGCTATTAATAGCCGGAGAGGAAACTGGAAAGAATGCCCCAGGAAGAGGGCGTGAGGAGGGAGAGCAGGAAGGCAGGGGCCGGGAGCGAGGCCCGCCTGGACACCAGGGTCCACCCCTCCTTCCTTTGTTACCCCCGGCTCATCACCCCCAACTATACCTAAATCCGGGGAAATAACACCAAAAAGCTGGGGGGGGGGGGGTGGGGGACAGGGAGTAAAATGGCAGAAACCAGGTGAGATGAGCTGGTGTCTTCCCGGATGGGTGGGATCAAGGAAAGCAGGCCGACCGGGAATCCAGAGATCTGAGCTCTCTGGTCCCGGCTCTGCCTGGGATCCCCCATGGCCTTGGCCCCCACGGAGCGCTGGATTTCTCAGTTGGAGGCGCTCTCCTAAGCATGACCTAGGTTAAGTCCACCTTTGCTGGGACGACAGAGCCACCCTAACCAGCCCCTTCGGAGGCCTTGCTCTGGGCGTCCTTTTCCAAGAACAGACAGACCTCGAAACTCACGTTGCCGTCTGTGCCACCTGTCCTGAGCCTCTCCCCTCCCAGGAGCCCGATGCTACCGCAGGTGCAGCCCGGCTGAAGTCTGAGCCCCCGCCAGCCTGCTAGAGCCCACCTCTCTCGGACCCCCGATCCCGCTGCCCAGGCTGCATGGGCCCGCTTACCGCCAGGCGCCGGGGAAGTCGCTGGGACTTAGGGCGATGTGGGGCGAATGGGGAGCTTTAGGGGCATGCAGACCCAGACTCCGACACCCTCTCTCTACACCACATTCACTCCTTGCTCTCCTTGCTGTGCCCCCATGATGTCCCCACCTCTGTGCTTCTGGGCACCTGTCATTCCATGTGGGTCTTCACAAGGCCCCTTCCTCACTCCATCCCGTCATCCGTGCCTGTCCCTGCCTCCTCCCTGTCTCCCACTTAGCTGGGCGCGCACTGCCTTCCGCCAAGAGGTCCTTCTGGATGCTGCCCTCTGCCCCCACGTGGCTGCTATCCTTGGAGGCTGTTTGCTCTGATGGTCTGCTCACCTGTCCTGTGTCCATCCCTTCTAAATGCTGTGGCTTTCGGAATGCCGGTCTCCACTCCCCATCCCCCGCAAGGTCCTAAACAGGTGTTGGTGGGGGATGGGGAGGGCGGGGAAGCCTGACGTGGGTGAAGAGCACCAGCGAGGGGCTTATGGGCAAGAGGACGGCGGCTGCGAAAGGTCAGAGCAAAGCTGACTCCTCTCACCCCGACCAACCAGCTTCATCCCTCTCCCCAGGCGTGCAGTGGGCGCCGGGGAAGCCTGACCCTCTCTGTGCCTCGGGTCCTGGATTAGTTTCCTCTGGCTGCTGTAGCAAATCCCCGCAAACTGGGTGATTTAAGGTACTTAAGGTAGGGCAGGCCTTCACTCCCTCTGCAGGCTCCAAGAGGGACCCTCTCCCCAACCCCCCGCACCCCCCCCTTGAAGCCACTAGGGGGTAAGGACATTCCTGGGCCAATCCCTGCCTCCTGGTCCTGCTGCTGCCTCCTCTTCTCTGGGTCTCCTGTAAGGAAATCTGCTGTTGGACTTAGGGTCCACCCAGGTATTCTCACCTTAAGATCCCAAACTTAATTATAGCAGAGACCCTTTATCCAAATAAGGCGATAAGCACAGGTTTGAGAATTCCAAGTGCCTTTTTTTTTTTTTTTTGGCGGGGAGGGGGAGCGGAGGGTAGTGCTCTCTGGGGCTGTTCTCTATACCCCTCCAAACCACCCGCTCCTTGGGGCCAAAATGCATCTGGTCAACTGAGGGGTGCTCCGGACTGACTGGCTGTGTCCCCCCCACAAAGTCATCGGTTGAAGCCCTACCCACCCCATGGGATGGTACTGGGTGGGGGGGGGGGGCTTTGGGAGACAATCAGGATTAGATGAGGTCATGAGGAAGAGACCAGTGCTTCGCCTCTCTTTGCCACATGAGGAAATAGAACGTGGCCATCTAGAAGCCAGGAGAAGGGCCCTTACTACAACCCAACCCTGCAGATCGCAGACTTCCTGGCCTCCAGGACTGTGAGAAAGAAATGTCTGTTGCCGAGCCCCGCCCCCCCCCCGGGGCTGTGGTACTTTGTTGTGGCGGCCCACACTAGGACGAGGGGCTGGGAGCGAAGTTAAGAAGAACAGAGAACAGAAATGGCAAGAAGGGCTGCTCCTGCTGTCTGGGGAAGGGCAGGGTCCGCGTGCCCTCCCCAGCCCACTGGGGCAGGGTGGTGAGGCAGACATGCGGCCACGGGTCCTGGTCCACCCTCCCTGCTCCTGCCCGGGTCCCCACGGTTCTGTGGGCCCCGCTAGGAGCCTGTCTTCTTGGTGCCTCTTGACGGCAGGATGGTACCCCAAGGGGTTATCAGGCCTGGCTCCTCAGCACCGGCTCCCCCAGAGGGGCCCAGGGCTGCCCCCTCAGGGGAGATAATTCCGGGCATTCTTCAAATCTAGAATTGTTCTGCCCTTATCAGCTTGTTTCAGCTGGCCTGCCCCGACACTTGCGCTCAGGGTGGGGCCCTGTCTGGCTGTTTCCCTGGGCAGGAGGCTGCCACTGTCCAGCCTGGAGGTCTCGCCACGAAGGAGAAAGGCGGGCTTCACGTGGTTATACTCCTCCCCGCAGGGGGAGGCACCACGGCCAGAGGACCCCATCCCACCTCTTCTGCCCCAAGCCAGCGGATCTCTCTTCTTTCCCCTCCCCTATACCAGGAGCGCAGCCCAGAGCCAGAGGGTAGCCAGGTCCCGCCTACACCCAGTACGGCCCAGTCCCACTGTGACCCCTGTCCCCTCCCCGCCAGGCCAGCAGTACAGGCTGGTGCCTGAGGGCACGCACTCAGGGGCCGGACATCTGGATCCCGGTCCCCATTCCCCCGCACACTGGCTGTGCGCCAGGCAAGTGTCTCACTCTGTTCCTCATCTGTCCCAAGTGAAGAGGAGCGTAATCATAGTAACTAAATATCTGCAAGTATTCAGAGCAGCGAGTGCACATAGAAAGTGCTCGATTAACATTAGCAAAGATTATATTCTAAGGGACCCTGGGGTCATACCCACACCCTGACTCCCTGTGACAGAGCCACGCCATTAGCCTCTGGGGATGCTCGCCCCTCTAAGGCTTCGACACAGGGGAGGAAGACACAAGGCGTCCTCAGACCCACTGGGTCTCTTCCTAGGCTTCCCAGAGCAGCGTGGGCCCGCAGGGGACACCATCCTGGTGGCTGCAGACAAGGGGAAAGGTAACTGGAATCTTCCTGTGAAAGGAAGAAGAGCCTGGGGCCCAGGAGGGGCCCTGCTTTGGGAGGTGTCCCCCCTCCTCAGACAAGCCTTGGGGGGAGAGTGGGAGCAGGGCCGAGGGAGGGAGGAAAGGGCATTCCGGCTGGCAGCCTCCAGGTCTGCCCTGACAGTAAACCCAGGCTGGAGTCTCTCTCACCGGGTAAGGCCGGGCAGCCCAAGCCTCTTCTCTTCAGGCCAGCTGGGCTCTGGCACCGGCGGGCAGGGGACCAGCAGGGAGATGCCGGGTGTGCCCATCTCTCCCAGGCCTGCGTTTCCTCCTCAGTGAACCCAAACTACATCCCTTCTGCCTCCCTCCCCATCCATGCCCCCTTGAGGGGTGTGGGCAAAGATGGTAAGAGTCTGGTTGGGGGTCTGCCCCTGGAAGACGGTTGGGGACTCACACACTGAAATGTACTGACCACCTGCTGAGGCCCCAGGGCCTTTCACGTGGTATTGATGGAAAACTCTAGCAGTTTCTGCAGATCAACTGAGGTCAGAAGAGGTAACCTGTTCAACACCACAGAGTGCGAGGGGTCGGGGGCGTGGCACACAGTCAGGACCGGCATTCTTCCCAGGGCCTGCTGTGGTGCCGAGGAAGACCAGCAGGGTTTCCGAGCCTTAGCTGAGGACTAGGCCGAGCAGCTTGAATTTCTTGGGCCTTGCTCTCCGTTTGCAGAATAACGACACTGTGGGTGACGGCCTGGGTGGCTCAGTCCTTGGGCGTCTGCCTCCGTCTCAGGTCATGACCCCGGGGTCCTGTGATCGAGCCCTGCATCAGGCTCCCCACTCTATGGGAGTCTGCTTCTCCTTCTCCCTCTCCCCCTCCCCCTGCTCGTGTTCCCTCTCCTCATCTTTCTCTGTCAAATAAATAAATAAAATCTTTAAAAAGATAATACTTAAAAGAAAAAAAAAAAAGAACAGTGTCATCTTGCCACAGTAACGTCTAATGGGTCATTAGCAGGCTTTCCCTCAACGGCCACTACGCTTCACTATAGCCGGAATAGCACGCACAGCGGTCGGTCCGTGAGTGCCCAGGTGTGGCCGGGCCCCAGCACAACTGTATTTACACAAGCCGGCGGTGGAGCTGCGGTCTGTGGACCCCTGGTGTCCATGAGCCTCCTGGGTCTGGGGCGGGGTGCCCAGGTCTGCAGCCCACTGTGGACAGGAGGCTGTGATCTCCCCGAAGGATCCAATGAGAGCCGCCTGCATCAGCAGACTAGCAGAAACCAAACCTGTGATGGCAAACTGGCAAAAAGAATTTGCAGCGCGTGCCACCAAAAGTAACACCTGAATTGCTGCCTACTCAAAGAACAAAACAGAAAAAATCGGAGACAGCCCTGTCCTGGCAGGGTCCCCTTGCATCTGGAGCCCGCACAGCACCCATTCCAGGTGCTGGCCATGTTCCCGAGCCTGGGGCCACCCAGCCCCGGGCCCCCTCTGATCCCCGCAGGAATGGCCAGGGCAGAAGACAGCCTACAGACACGCGGATCAGGGCACCTACCTCCCTTCCCTTCTGCTTCTCCTCCGGGCTGGTTGCTCCTGGTCCACAGAGCCTCTCTCCCCGGGCCACCCCCTGAACTGTCTGGGATTTGGGCTGCAGAGGTGAGTCAGGAGACCCTCAGAGAACAGCTCCTCCTTTATCTTCACAGTGTTTCATTGAGGAATTAGAGAACTGCACACGTCACAGGCGTCAACAGATCACAACCCCGGCCCCAGATCACCCACCGAACAGGATGTCTGATCCTGGAAGCCCGCTGTTCCCTTCCAGCCACTCTCCATCCCCAAGGGTAAGTTCTCCTCTGACTTAAATATCCCGGGCTAGTGGTGTGTCTATCAATAGCATCGCACACCACTGACCAATGTTTGCGCCTGGCTTCTCTCCCTGGACGTTCTATTTGCACGATTCATCCTTCTCGTGTTCTGACTGTTCTGGCACGTGGACATCCCATAATGGGCTTACCCCCCTCTACTGCTGGTGGGCACGCGGGTGACTCACGGCACAGGGCCAATCCGCACGAGCTCAGTGCAGTCCATGCCTTTGCACAGAGCGGTGTGCAGGGGCAGGGCCCTATGGGCAGGGCCATTGTCACAAGTCCTGCAGAGTGTGGGGAGAGAGAGGAGCCAGCAGGGCTAGCCCTAGGCCCCGGGGCCTGAGCTTCCCCATCCCCTGTTCAGATGCTGCACCCAGAGGGAATCTCCCCTCTGCTTGGGCATCCCAGACCCACACCTGGGCTGGCCAGCTGTCACTCCCATCTAGAGCAATGCTACTCTCTCCTTCCCTAGGGGACCAGCCACGGGAGGCCTTAGTTTGCACACCATTCACAGAAGGGTGGCTCTAATGATGGCACATCCACACCCCACCCTCATCAGAAGCTCTCCAGGTGGGGGTCAGAAGGTGGAACCCCACCCCCACCCTGTACAGGACTGAGCTCCTCAGCAGGAAGCTTCTAAAAACATTCTTTGGATTACTCATTATTCTCATTCTGCGGCTGAAGGCAGAGAGGTAAGAGGAGAGCCTGGAATTCAGTCAACTGTGCTACCAAGACGGCAGCCCCACCTCTGCCCAAGCCCCCACGGCCCCCCCACCCCCACCCTGGTTCCTCTCCCTACCCACGCAGAGGTCCCTGTCCTGGGCCTGCTACGAGCCTCTCAGCCACCTGTCATGGCTGTTCCTGATGAGACGAGCACGCACATGCTGACCCCTGGAGGTTTGGGGCAGGGGCTTCAAGCTTCATGTGAGGGCAGCGAGGGCAGCCAGCCAGGCCAGGAAAGGGGCCGGGGCTCTTCCTGAGCTGGAAAGACAGTCCAGCCTCCTTAAAACAATACCTTTCCCAGGGCCTCCTAATCCCTCCGGCCGCTGCAGACCATGTGAATCCTGGTCTGTGTGAGCCGGCAGCGTGCCCGGGAGCTACCAACCAACAGGCCAGCGAGCAGGCGGGGGTGATCCCCAGCCAGCCGAGCTCACCTCGCCTGCCAGAGCCAGGAAGGGCTCCCGTGCAAAGGTCAGGACAACAGGACAGCATCCTGGGGAGGACACAGAGTGCCCTTTGGCCTGTCTTTAGTACTGGCTTCAGGGACCCTCTGTGTGAGGCCCAAGAAGCCCCCACAACAGGAAGACTGAGCTCTGGGGCCTCGGGCTCCTTGTCACTCCAGGGAGAGAGGAGTTACCTGGGGACAAAAGGAACACTCAAAAAATGTATATGCTTTGGGGGGAAATGGCAAAAATCTCCAAGTCTACAGAGGACCGGGTCTGGTCCAAGGAGAAGCCAGGCTGACAACCTTGCCGACCCCTCCCGTATGCCAGAGAGGCCAAAGTCAGCACCAGGGCCACACGGGAAAGCAGGGCAGAGCGCTGTGGGTCCCACTGGGCTCACGGCCAGCCTGAGACCATGGGCCACGAGTACGTGCTTCCTCTCTCCGAACACGGTGGCGTGTTCTGCAAACCCACCCATCAAAACCAGCTTATCACATCCCTCGAGCTTTTATCTAGCACTTAACGGAAGCCTTATCATATGGGCCAGACACTGCACTGAGAGCTCTCTGTTGGGTGAGCCCACTGGTGTCTCCCACACCCTCTGTGACAGTCCCATCACTGGGCTCCTTGCAGAGCAGGCGGGAAGGGCTGGGGCGGGGGTGCGGGGGTAGGAACAGAATCGGTTGGGGCTGTCCATGGAGGCAAGGGCCCAATGACGACAACAAAACACTGTCTAGGGCTCCCACATGCCTGCACAACTTTGCAACTGACCCCACCGCTTCCCCCGGGACACCTACTGTTCTCTAAGCGCCCGGGCACACACAGACTTCCCGCCAAAGCATGCGCACACTTGGCACCCGACTCTTCCCTTCGTGGTCAGTTCAAAAACAACCTTGTAAATATTTTTCCGAGGGAGCGCGTTGTCATTCCCACGCCACCTTCCCCATCCCGAAACCATGAAAATAACCAGATGTGTACAGTCTCCACGGCCCTTGGAAACCTCCACCAGGGCCCGGTCTCTCCGCTCCGGACGGGAAACAAACAAGAGCCAGAAGCCAGAGGGAAGTCCCGCATAGAAGGTGGGACAGCTGCCTCTGGGAGCGGAATGAGAAAGTTCTGGGCGACAGGGCCTGTGAATTTCCCCGGGAATGAACGGTTTCCGCCTGCTGGAAGCTGAAGCAGAGCCTTCCAAATTTCCAAACTACTGTTTTCCCCTGCCCTGGAGAGAACTCTCCCCTTCCAGGAATAACACCTGCGCCCTTCTCGCTGCAGAATGATCCGTGTCAGGACATGCCCCCCGTCTCACGGGAAACCCCACTTACTCCGCAAAGCAAGTTAAAAATAAAGCCCAAACTCCAAGACCCAAGACCTTCTGCTTGGCCCTAAGAAGTAGGGAAAGAAGCATGACGACTCCGCGGTCAAGCTCAAAATCTACACCTCTTTGGTGTTTAAGGACCAAGGAGGGCCGCTTGCCTGTGGGGACCAGGGGGTCTGGCGGGGGGTGTTGCTGCAAAAGAAACAAACGAACCTCATGAACAAACAGAGTTAAACAATTGAGGGCTAGCTCTCTTGGTCCCCCACCACTGAGGCCTGCAGTGCGGGGAAAGTTAAAAGCCGCATTCCTTTCAAGCAAAGCCAAGTTGTCCCCGTGTCTGAGATTTGTTAGAGCTCGTCAAGGAAGCGCCGCTTCCTATGGGCTCCGCCTAGGGAAGTGAGTGAACCACGAATCCCAGAGCCGGCCTGGTTGGAGCCAGGTGTCCAAACAGCTGAAAATTCATCCTCGAAAAGTAGTCGAGGAGGCTTGGATGACATCGGAGGGGGCACAGAAGGTGGGGGTGCGCCAAGACACACACACACACACACACGCACACATTTCAGAGCTCTTCTGTTCAGAAGAAACTTTAAGCAACATGGAACGTTTCCCTCTGAAGCTTTTTCAGGTCAGGAAAGGGGGTCAGGTTTGTTTAGGTCACACAAGATTGAAACCAAGGTCAGACCTGGGGCTCTGGAAGGGGTGGAGGCAGGGGAGGCACCATCTCCCGTCCAGTGACCTCACGTGTTCCCATCTCCCCTTGCCTTCTCCACTCTATTGTGTTACCCGTCCTGCTACTACGCGAGGTGGGTACAGAAGGGAGGGCTAGGTCAAGTTCATGTGGCCACTCCTGGGCCCAGAGCACTAAGGTAGACCTAAAAGTGAAGGGGCTGGGGCGCCTGGGTGTCTCAATCAGTGAAGCATCCAACTTTTGATTTTGGCTCAGGGTTGGGAGATCAAGCCCCACTTTGGGCTCTGCGCTGGGTGTGGAGCCTGCTTAAGATTCTCGGTGCCTGGGCGCCTGGGTGGCTCAGTGGGTGGAACCTCTGCCTTCCACCCCGGTCATGGTCTCTGGGTCCTGGGATCGAGGCCTGCATCGGGCTCTCTGCCCCGCGGGGAGCCTGCTTCCCCTTCCCCCTCTCTCTGCCTGCCTCTCTGCCTACTTGTGATCTCTCTCTGTCAAATAAATAAATAAAATCTTAGGGACACCTGGGTGGCTCAGTTGGTTAAGCAGCTGCCTTCGGCTCGGGTCATGATCCCAGCGTCCTGGGATCGAGTCCCACATCGGGCTCCTTGCTCGGCGGGGAGCCTGCTTCTCCCTCTGCCTCTGCCTGCCATTCTGTCTGCCTGTGCTCGCTCTCTCTCTCTCTCTCTCTGATAAATTAAAAAAAAAAATCTTTATAAAAAAAATAAATAGATAAATAAATAAAGAAATAAAATCTTAAAAAAAAAAATTCTCTACCCCTCTTTCTTCCCCCCACCCACGCACTTATTTGCTCTCAAAAAAGTAAAAATAACCCAAAAAACAAACAAAAAACCCAGAAGAGGCTAATTGGAACCTTGAGACTCCCAGATTTACCTCAAGACTGGGTAATTTACCATCACCCTCCCACCTCGGCGGTCCCATCTGGAATGTGGGTACAGTCCTCTGGCTTGTGGCCTAACCCAAGGCCACAGGACTTCAGAGACGCTGGCCCTAGAGACTGCTGCCTTTTTCATCTTCCCTGACAGCCTGGTCTTTGCTTTTCCAGTGAGGATCTCACACTGAAGACGCTGCCGGAAGAGGAGCTGATGTCCGCCCCTCAGCTGAGGAAGCAGCTGGGAACGCAGCGGCCAGAGAGGCAGTGAGCACTGAGGGCCAACGTGTGGCTGCGTCCACAGCCCTGCGCGACCAGTGGCGGAGCATGTGCCCCGCTCTCGAAGCCCCACGGACCTCACTGCCCTGCATACCCCTCGCTCATGACAGCAGAACTAAAGGGACCAGAGACATCACTTCATCCCGCCCCAACGAAGGAGAGACAGGTAGATGGTCACGAGTTCTGGGCACAGGGTCCCACCTTCCTTGGGTTCTAGAACGTTGCGGTCCAGCTCCTAAAGCAGGCTCTCTATCCTGTGGGGTACATATATGCTCCTGGTTCCAGCCCCTGCTTCCCCTTCTGTCCCTGGAGAGGGTTGGAGGCAGCTGACCCATACTGAGATGAAGAGGGAGGAGGGCCTAGGCCAGCAGGACCCCGAGAGCACCCGGTGCCCAGTCGAGGCACCCCTCCCTCCAATCCCCTTCCCCCAGGCCCTCCTAGATACATCCACACACGTGCACCCAGGGCCATCATGTTCCCAGTTCTGAGACCAAAATCATCAGGCAAGTCAGGTCTTTCAGATCACCTGAAATACTAAACAGGAGGGTCCTCAAGATCTCCTGGGTCAGGCCCTCATCCACAGATGAGGAAACGGGAGGCCCACTGGGAGGATTCCTGGCCCCGGGTGGATGGAGCCCCTTCCTCTTCCAAACCCATTTTCTTATTTTGCCTTCTCCTTATTCACCCCCCAACACAGGACCCTCCTGGGTACCTGCTCTCTGCCCCCATCATCCCTACACACAGACACACGCGTAAGTACCTACGTAGGCCACAGTTTCATTCACAGGAGGCCCCAGGGGCCACCGTAGCTCGTGTGCTGATGTGACTGACCCAGGGCACCCATGGAGTTCAGAGACAGTGTGCGGTCAGGACCAGACTTCCAGATTCTCCCCCGGCCCTGGGAGGAAAGCCAAAGTGTTTTTCTAGCCAAGTGCAATGCAGCCTCCCCGGATGTTGAGGGGAGAATGAGAGCCCGTGGACAGGCTCCCACCCTGCCTCTGCCCGGGAGCCAGCTGTAGACAGCGGGCACTCTCCAGAGCCTTGGCTCTCTGTGGCCGCTGAGCGGTGGGGACCGCTCCTTCCTGGCGGGGAGAAAGGGCGTGCTGGGGACCGGGCTGACAGCACAGGGCTGCTGAGTGCGAGCTCGGGCAGGCGGAGACCCAGCCACACGCTACTCAGCAGCGCCCCCTAGGCCTGGGGTGGGGGCTACATCTGCATGAGCAAGGGGATGGCGCCCTCCCGGACCCGCCCCTGTGGGGTGTCCTATGTGCTCACAGCAGTTTGGATAGCACAGGCGAGCTGGGGTCTCCATCAGACAAGATGCATCCCCTCTTTCCACCCTTCGGCTCCCTGACTCCCAGAAAAACGACAGCCTGATGAGATCTACGAGTAACCAGGGCTGAGAACAAAGCCCAAGTAGAACTGCCTCCGGTGAGCCACTCTGGGGGTGCGGGCTGACGGGACATCCTCCGGAAGCCCCTTCTCCAAGCCCCCAGGGACAGAATGACAACCTCAGACGGAATTTACAACAGAAATCACGATGCTGTCAGGAAGAGGGACCCAAAGCGGCAGGGGCAGAGAGAAGCACCACAGGAAAAGAGCAGCCAGAATCCACCCGCAAACCACGCATGCCCCCACCTGAGAGGAGATCCAATGTCAAAAACACGCACGCCCACCATGTTCTTAATAATGCCTTCGACTTCTTTCTGAGAAGCAGCACCGGTACCAAGTAGCCACGCAGGGCTGCTGGCCTGGAATGGAACCTGTTCCTACGCAGACGCTGCTACCAGCAGCTTTGACTCTGGCCACAAGCTTCCATGTGGTTTTCTGCAAATCCCTTCAAGAAGGAGGACGCGGTAAGACTCCATTTCCATCCCAAGAAGATCGTGCGCAGCAACGCTCCGCACCTCGTGTGCCTGTCCAGCTCCTCACGGAGTGTGCGGCTTCTAGCAGAGTCCCACGTCCCTGGGTCCCTCTCTGTCCTGGCAGACAGGACAGGGGGTCCCTCCGCCTTTATTTACATCTGCATTTCCCAGCAGAATGGAGGAGAAAAGGTAAAGTTTCCATGATTCAAGTACATCTGGGGAATGCTGAGTTAAGCGGAAGCAGTAAGGGGCCTTCGAGATCTGGGAGCATTTAAGATCATAATAGGCACTGATTTTCCAAGTAGGGGTAGAGTAGGCAGCCTTTCCCAAACTATTTGGAACATGTTTCTCTTTTATTCATGAAAAGCTTCCTATTCATTTATCAAACAATTACTGAGAGCCTGACTGTTACTATCTTAAGGACCACTGGTGTTCTCTTTAGGCGTACTCTGAGACACAGCTCACTTTACCGAGTTACCGTGTTTTTACCAAGTAAAAAACAAGGGTGTCTGGGTGGCTCAGTCGATTAAGCATCCAACTCTTGATCTCAGCTCAGGTCTTGATCTCAAGGACATGAATTCAAGCCCCAGGTTGAGCTCTAGCATGGAGGACCCCCCCTCCCCAATAAAAAGGTAAAGAAACAAAGCCATACCAAAAAAAACCAGGGTGTGAACCCTAGTTTACCATATGGGTAAACTGAGGCACAGAGCAATGCCCCCCTGGGGATTATTGTGCTGAAAGCCAAATGCAGTTCTGGGAGTAGTTCCTACCCTCCTTCCACTTGTCATCTTTAGGAAGAGAAACTTGGTTCCCTGGTTTGTATCTGCTGCCGGATGGCAACCTCCCCGAAGAAGGAAACGTGTAGAGAAGCTGTGAAGACCGCCATCACGCTTTGTTGCCCGGCCCAGATGGTGCCACCGGGAATTTGGCGCTGGAGTCAGGTAGGGGTGATGGAAGAGGAAGGAAGCTATTCAGAGGGTGATACTCAGATCCGTGGCCTGAACGGGGTCAGCGGAGCAGGCGAGGCCGGAGGATGTCGATCTAGGCAAAGAGCAAGAGGACGTGATTCTCCATTTCACCATGGAATGGGCAGAACCTCAGGGGCTGGCACAATCAGGGTCTTGGTGGCTTAAAGAAAGCCTTAACTTGCAACCTCAAGTGAAGGTCAGTGCGCCCAAGAAGCAGAGCGAGAAGCACCAGGCGGGAGCCAGGAACGCGGGCGGTGCTGGCCATGGACTGAAGCCCCTTCTTAGCGGAGCCCACCCCCATCTGCGGGTGTGGTCTACACACGCTCATCCTCAGGAACCCGGCCCTGGGCCAGAGACTAGACGGGCAAAGGCTGGGCCCAGAGAGGTCACCGCACGTGCTCCAGCTGGGGAAGGGGCACCAGCCGGGTCCCTTTCATCAGCTTCCCCCGGGATGAGAGCCAAAGCCAATAAAAGAAGGAAAACCAAAATGCACTGGCGCCTACTAAGTGTCAGGCACACCGCCGAAGTGACTGTCCTCACCCCTCCCTTGTGCAGGAAGGCGTCAGGCCTAGTTTACAGCTAGGGAAACAGAGGCCAGGGAGCACGCCTGAAACCACAGACTGGTGAACGTCAGAGCTCAGACTAAAATCCAGGCTTCTAACTTCAAAGCCTGGGGCCTCACGCCAACCGACCGCCAAATTTTTCTCAAAGGAATTCTTCTGTGGAGATCTACCCTAAGAACTGATAAAAGAGCTGCCCACAGGTGGGGGATGCAGAGTCCCCCCCAAATGGGCCTCCTCTTAGCTTTCCCCTCCCGGTGTACCACAGCCTCACGGTGGCCAAGGCAGCTCCACAGAGGCCCGCCACCGGGTCTGAAAGCCACTGGCCTCCAGCTGCTGCTCTCCTGAGTGTCCAGGAAGACAGTACCCACCTCCGCCCTGCACTCGCCCCTGCTGAGCTGGGAAGGGAAGGTGCCAGGTGTAGAACCACTTCTAAGGCCAGTGAGGGAAATAGGTCTCCTAGGGCCAACCCCAGGGAGGCTCGGCTCATGGGTGGTCCTCAGGCAGCCCGGCTCCCTGGTGCAACTCCAGGCGAAGACACCTGAGTGGGAGGTGGCCAGGTTTCCTAGTGTGTGACAAGGAACTCCACCCAGCCCACCAAAAGCCACAAAAAACAAGGGATAAGCTGCAACTGGCTTAGACAAAGTGGGGGCAAAGCCTTAGGCCATGAAGGACAAGTGCCTCTGCTTCCCTCGTGCAGAAACACTTGTGATTGACAAGATGAGGACTGCAGGCGGCTGCAGAGAAACCCAAGGTTTGCAGGGACCCGGCTACGGTAGTATTCACCAGTGACCTACTCCAACACCCATTCTTTGTGACTTCTTTATTTTTTTAAAGACTTTATTTATTTATTAGGGGTGCAGGAGAGGGACAAGCAGACTCCACGCTGAGCACGGAACCCACGACCCTGAGAGATCCCACGACCTCGATCCCACAACCCTGAGACATCATGACTGAGCCAGAACCAAGAGTTGGACGCCCAACCCACTGAGCCACCCAGGAGCCCCGTGACTCCTCCATAACTGAACCACTGACTTTTGGGTTAGCCATATGGGTGCCTGAAGTGAAAATGACTCTTCCCCAAGGGACGTATGCTTCCCTGCTTCCCTTGCAGCTAGGTGTGGCCACAGGACCAAGTTCTGTTCAACAAAATCACTGGAAGTGTGGCACATGGTTTCTGGCAGGTACCCTCAAAAGAGAAGCCACAGCCATCTTGTTCTTTTTTCCTGGTACCTGAAGCCCCAGGAGACATCTTGGACCACAAGGCAGCGTGCTCAAGATGGCAGACCCACCGTTCCTGCCCTCTGAACATCCATCATGTGAGAGAGAATGTCTGTCTGTCTTGGTCCACCCAGTGTGTTTTAATGGCTAAGAGCAGCCAAATCAAGTTCTAGTCACCAGAAGCCCTAACCTTCAACAGAAGGGTCCTCTGGGTGGGGGAAGCTCAGAAGCAGGTATGAGGCTGCTGCATGTCCCACGGCGCTCCTGCCTCCCCGCATCCTGCTCCCCCTTCATGCCCGGCATCCATCCCTCCTGGGCGCAGGGCTAGCCCCGCCGGCCACCTGCTTCTCTTCTTCTGGAAGAACTGGGTTTGAAAAGCTTTGCACGTGGACAGCACAGAACTGGCAGACGAGACTCTGGGTTCTAAACCAGCCCTTCCACTGACTCACTCGCTCACTCATTCATTCATTCACTCATTCATTCATTCATTCATTCATTCATTCAGCAGTTACTGAGTACTACATCCCAGATCCTGTTTCAGGATTTGTAGCAACACTGGCCAGAGGAACTTGCCGTTATGGAATTTGTCTACCCAGGGAAGAGGCAAAGAAAGAAATGAATATGGACAAGGTAATGAGTGCTTTGGGGAAAATAAGGCAGTGGGGTGTGTTTTACGAGGCAGCCCAGAAGCCCTCTCTGAGCTGGTGGCCTTGCGGCAGACAGTGGACAGAAACGAGGGAGTGAGGCATGTGAAAATTTGGAGAAAATCCAGTTGTGCCGCCTACTTTGAGTGCTTGGTGCTGTGCCTCAGGTTCCCTTCTCTGGAGTGACTGTGAGATAAGAGCTGTCCCAAGACCACCTCACGCTATCCAGTGGCTCCAGTGGGCATGTCCAAAGCAAGTTAGCATGGAAATCAGACTGGATGGGGACGAAGGGGCCCCTCAGACAGAGTCTAAATTTCAGGTAAGGGGGGGCGAGGCTCTAAAGTGCCCTCCTCCCCAGGCCTATCTTCCGCACTGTCCCTTCTATGCTGAAAGGTAGAGGTGAGACAGTTGTGGGCTCCTGGTCAGTCCATGTGTCTCCGGGGGCCTGACCCTGGGAGGGACCCCAGCATCCCAACCTGGGGCTGCGTGGTTAGCCTCAGTCAGCCGGTCCTCAGAATTCTCTTCCCCCTGGGCTGAGGCACACAGCCTTCCGGCCATGACAATTGGCGGACGGGGTGCCACCCAGCGCCCTGGCCATAGGGAAGTTCGAGGTGGCTGACCCGAGGGGGATAAGGCTATAAAGGAAGAGAGGGTGGTGGTGGTTTGTCAGAGAAAGGGGTGGGAACAGAAGGAGGATGGGTGGCCGGGAAGCCGAGCAAAGCGGGGCGTCTGCACTGGGGATCACTGGAGTGGTACGGGTGGGATCATAGCCCCGAGCCAATACGAGGGCTTGGGCTGGGGGCCCGCGGGAAGTGCCGAACCAGGCACCAGGCATCCAACAAGCATTGCTGTCCACTCGTGTTCCAGATTCTGGCTGGATTTGATGGGGCTCACAGACAATGGGAGACAGACAGGTACAGCGTAGCCAGCATGGGGGCCAGCACTGGGACATGGTAGGGACAGCCTTTGGAGAGCCTAACTCCAAGGAATAAAGTAGCTCCAAGCCTCAACTTACCCTGAAGATGGTGGTACGGGGAGAGTCTGGGCACAGTACAGTGTTGTCACCATCATGAAACCCTCTTTAAAAGGGTTTTAAGAGGTTTCCCCAGTGCCCAGGAGAGTATTAGCAGAGAAAGGCTTGGTCCATTTCCATGGCGGCATACCAGCGCACACAGATGGCTCTGGGGGCGCCATCACCGGGAATCTCTAGGACTTGGGCAGGTGACCCCACTCCCTGGTCTGCATTCCCTCATCTGCAAACTGAGTGCATATAGAAGATTTCCACAAAATTCCCAGCTCTAGGGGCACCTGGGTGGCTCAGTGGGTTAAAGCCTCTGCTTTCGGCTCAGGTCATGATCTCAGGGTCCTGAGATCGAGCCCCACATCGGGCTCTCTGCTCAGCAGGGAGCCAGCTTCCTCCTCTCTCTCTGACTACTTATGATCTCTGTCTGTCAAATAAATAAATAAAATCTTAAAAAAAAAAAAAAAAAAGATTCCCAGCTCTAGAATTCTGTGTTCTATGATTTTCTGGGTTATTCAGAAGCAGTGTGGCAAGTACCCTTGGCCAACCAATTCCATTTTAAACAGCCTGCCCAAAGAGATCTCATGGCAAAGGCTACTGCAAATACCCACAGGCTCCTGGCACAGTATCCTCCATGGAGACGCCTCTGGAAGGCTTTCCATAAGGGAATACCTACCGTCGTGAGGCTTGTGTGGCCCACCTAGAGTCACAACCTCCTTGACCTTCTAACTCCCTCACGAAGTGGACAGGACCCATGACAAGGAGGATCCCTGAGCAACCTCACCTGTGTTCCTGGGAATGGAACATGACAGGAAACGCTGCCAAATGAGCTCCCTGCCCTTCATCACACCCTCAGGTGCAAACCGGAAGTGAGCCCAGAGCTGAGGAGAGAGCTCCCTGGCCTCTAGGTGTGAGGAAGTCTCCAGGCAGCCCAGGGCCGGGGCTGGGGCTGGGGCTGATGGGCAGGGGATGGACAGAAGAGGGCCGTTCTCCTCCAATATGCAGCTTCCGTTCAGCAAACTTGCAGAAGGCTCCTGGGAGGCCTCCACACGGATAATGTGAAGGAGAGAGTATGTCCCAGAGTAGAACCTTCTAAATCCCGACCCCCTTCCCCAGAAATGCGGCGGGCTGCCCCGAGGGTTCCCCCCACCTTCCCGAGGAGTGCTTGGCCTTGAGCTAAGTGCTGAGCTGTCCTCACAGCAGCCACTGGTCCAGTCTGGGATCCCAAGCCCGGAAGCCCCGACCTTCAACAGTTGTCCCTGCCGGTTCTGGCTGCTGCAGAAGGAGCCCACCAGCCAGCGTCACTGTCCAGGCTGTAAACTGGTCTAGGGCTCCCTTTTCCGAAAGCCTAAAACCAGGGCCTAGGGTCAGCCCCCACCCCCACACGTCAAGTGAATGGTGCAGAAAAAATGTCGAGCCACTGCTCCATGCCCATTGCTGCAGGGTGCTCTGGAGGTGGAGACTGAGGCTGCCCCTGCCCTAGAGGGGCCCCCTGCATGTCAGCAGAAATGCCCAAACACAATCCGCTTCCATCTAGAAACACGGGAAACCTTCTCAGCAGAAACGATACCTGAGGACAGACAGGATTAAACCTCCAGTCTTCCCTGCTCAGAGGAATTCTAACCCGGTAGGGGCTGCTTCCTCCTCTGCTGGTAGGGGCCGCTTCCTCCTCAGCTTCCGGAGGGCGGAGGTCTCAAACCCCACCGGGCAGGAGCCCCTCCTCTCCCTTCAAGTATGGAGGCCTCAGGAAAAGGCAGATGTGGTGCCCTGGTGACCACCAGAGGACACCCCGTCCAACAAGGGCCAAGCCCCCCTCCTCTTCCCCTCCTGGGGTGGCCATGCCCTGAAGCTCTGGCCGAGCTGCCACCAGAGAGCTTTTTGACGCCCTGCCCCTCATCTTTTCCCACTTCTTCTCCCATGAGCTGAGACCAGTCTGCTCCTAACCCCCATGGCTTGCTCCCTCTTTCCTCAGAGCCACGCCCAAGCCCCATGATGCTAGGAATACCCACCAGCCCCAGCTTCATCCCATGGAACTTTCCCTCTGGGCTCTGAAAGCTCAGCTCCTCCTCCAAAGCCTTCCCACGGCTCAGCCCGCATCGTGACCCCCAGCCTGAGTCTCCCCTCCACCCTGCAATTCACTCAGCTCCAGCCAGCCCCTGAAATGGTCTCGCCACCCCACCTGACCCTTCTGTTTTCAAAGATTTGTTTGAGAGAGAGAGAGAGTGACCAGCAGGGAGGGGCAGAAAGAGGGAGAAAGAGAATCCTGAGCACGTTCCCCACTGAGCACAGAGCCCAACATGGGGCTCGAAGACACGACCCGGAGATCATGATCTGAGCCAAACCAAGAGCTGGACACTCAAGCGACTGAGCCACCCAGGTGGGCCCACAGTGACCCCTTTCATCTTAAAATCCCTGTATAAACAACCCCCCACCTCCTTCTGGAAGCCTGCCTAGATCACCGCTATACCCACATCTTACCGCTTCTTTCCCACAAGCCTCCTCCCCCCCCCCACCTCGTGGCTCGAAAGCTTCAGCCGTCGCTATGACATACCAGCCACCACCCACAGACACTAGCCGAGTCCTGCCGCTCAGCCGACTGAGACCCACCAAATTCTCGATGCACACACATGCTTTATTCACCATCACAGCCAGGACTGGCTGAGCTCTGTCCGGGCATCCAGCACACTGCTGAGCTCACTCCCTATGTTCTCCTTCATCTTCAGAGCTGACTACAAGGTCGCTTTGTCATTATTTTATGGACGAAGAAACTGAAGCTCTAGAAGTTCGCTATTTTGTCTACAGACTTGCGGGCGTGTCTGACCCAAAGTCCGCGTGTTGTCCACCACAGCAAGCCACTGTTCCCTTCCAGAGATTCATCCATGGACTAACCCAATCAGACCAACAGTGCAATCCAGCCTGTCCCATCTGCAGCTAACGGGGCAGAAAACCCTAGAAATGTCACATAACGAGAGACCAGAGGTGCCCTCTTCTCTTCTGTCTTATAGATAAGGAAACTGAGCTCAGAGGTGCAATGGGCCATGTGGCTCAACCGGATGGAGAGCAAACCAAAATTACTGAGAAGAGGTCTGTCTGGACTGCCCGGCCCCTGGATTTAATGCTGCATGATCTGCCTGTATTAAAAGGTAAGCTCCGTAGGGGATGGGGACGTGGGTGGGGTAATTCCTTTGTTAAGGAGCTGAGACCAGTCTGCTCCTAACCCTTATGGTTTAGAACTGAATCATAGGATTCCACCAGTTTGGGGGTTACCCCATCTTGCATGACTACAGCCCAGGCAGCTACACCTTCAGAAGGGCAGAGAGATGGGAGACTCCTTATTGACTCCCTCTAGGAAGGTATTATTAAATCAGCACAGCCACGGATATCAGGCGGCACCCCTCCTGCCTTTTCTGCCTCAAGGTATACAAATAATAATAATGAGACCCCCTGTGCTTTGCCAGTTTCCAGACATTTACCTTTAACCCCTTATTATATATCACAATAGCATTTTAGGAATTGGGCCCTGGGGGCTTGCAAAGGCCAGGAGACTTGCTGGGATGAGAGTCCGGTGCTGGTCATTGTTGTTCATTTGTTTCCCATGTATCAAGGTCTTTCCACATGCCGTGCCCCGTGCTGGAATTGAGGAGGGCTTCCTGGAAGAGGCATGGTTTCTGGACAATGCTCAGATGCTAGGGAAGGTAGTGCCAGCCTTGAAGCCAGCAGCAAGTTGGACTTGGAGCTTTTCCCATGGGTTGTTCCAGAGCTTCTCTTAGTGCAGAACAACACCCGGCTCCTCCGCAAAACCCAGTCTCTAGGTTCTGGCGCCGGGGGAACTGGCCTATCCTTCCGGACACAGCGCATCCCCGTTCTGGGTGGCTCCCTTCTGGAGGGTGCTCAGAGGCTCTCACCAAAAAGGTGCATGTCAAGGCCCACACTGAAGCCCAGCTGCTCTGAGAGCAGGATCAAGGAGGGGTCACACTCCAGCATCTTCTTAGTCCTCCCAGTCATGCAAGGTGACAGAGGCAACAATCATCCTCAGAGCTGTTCAGACCACTTTTCACATCACAACACACCCTTTGGAAGCACACACCTTCGCCCACAGAAATCACCCTCTCCTTTTAGGCTGAGCGGTGGAGTGTCGGGGCTGCCCAAGGCGGGATGCTTGCACCCGCGTGCCCTCGGAGAAGCGGCCCCTTCCCACTGAAGGTTCCATGCAGTGCCGCGAAGAGGCTGGGATTCCATCCCATCCTAAATTCCCCCTAAGAGGACAGCCCCAAATACCAGGGCCTGCCAGCAGCAGGGTCCCTTCCCTCTCTGAGCAGTCCCCAAAGTCCTCCTGGCCCTGGAGTAGAAGCACCCCCTCCACTCTTTCTCCCCGCAGACATGTGCTCGTGGGGGCCACAAAGAAACGCATGTCTTTCCTGGGGCTGACCCTCCAGCTGTTCTCAGGGGCTTTGGGACCCCTGCTTTGGCTGTGTTTGACATCCTTGTCCCCCTAAAAGAGTAACATTTCACCTTCAGAAAAAAATATAGGGGTTGTTTCTAAGGTGCACCCAAGCTTGTTTCAGGAGATAAGTGCATGTTTATAGGAGGGGAGGGTCTCACCTTTCTGGCCATGTGGTAGAAGGGAACTGTTGTTCCTTTGGTAGCATAGGAGACTGGGATCCAGCGGAGCCAGGTGACTGGGACTGTGGAAGGTCCACTTACTCCCCTTTTACCTGCCCCAGCACAGGCTCAGGTGAGCCGAACTGCTCACGCTGCTTGGAGAAACCTCTCTGCGAACGCGGAACACATCACCCGCGTGAGCCGTTGCCAGAGGCTTGTCACCTGCTTCAGGGACTTCCTCATGCGCTTCCAGCCTGCTGTTTTGCTGGAATAAACGACTGCACAATACCGTTCCTCAAACCCTCCGGCACCGAGAAAAAGAGCGATCAGACTTGAGGGGGTCCGCAAAAGCGTGGAGCCTCGCGGTGCCCCAACTCCCTGCTCGCTTTGCCAGCAAACCCATTCATGGCCAGCGCGCCACCGTTTGCCCCACCACGATCCACCTCCCATCCATCGGAATGGAGACCCGGGACGATCCGCGCGCGGGCCCGGCACCTGCAGTGTTCTCGGGTTTGGAAGAGGAGTAGATGGTTCAAGGTCAGGGCTCCGCATGTGGCCCCCACGGGAGGCGCGCGCAGGGGCTGCTCCGGGTCCCGCCACGAGGTGCGGCCCGGCTGGGGACGCAATGGCACTGCGCGGTCGCCGCGGAGCGCGGGCCACCACTCACCTCCCTCGGAGAATGACCGCGGCGGCAGCAGCAGCAGCAGCAGCGCCGAGAGCGCCAGCGCGGAGCGCATGGTGTCCTGGCCTCCGGCCGGGAGCAGGTGGCTGCGGGTCCGAGCGTCCGAACGGCGAGAGCGTGGGCGCCGCTCAGGGAGGCCGGGCTGTGGCTTCGGCGGCCGGGCGGTGACCCCGGCTTCCCGAGTCGCGCTCCAGCGGCCCCTCCTCGCGGCCGCTGCGGCAGAGCTGGGCTGAGGCGCGGCGCCAGGCGGCGGAGGAGCGGCGGGTGGCTGCGTCGCGGGCGGTGTCTGCGCGGCTGGGCCCGGCCCGCTGCTGCACCGACTCCCGTCCCGTCCGCGACGGCCCCCGCCCCCTCTCCTACCCCAGGAGCGCGCGGGAGGCTGCGGAGGGGCCGGGCGGGGCGGGGCGGGGCGGGCGCTGGACCGGGAACAATGAGCAGCGGAGGAAACTCCGCCCTGGAGCGCGGCGGGCGGGGGAGCGCAGGCCGGCCGCGGGCTCCGGGCGAGCGGCCCCCGGGCGGGCGGGGTTGTGAGTGTGTGTGTATGTGTGTGTGTGAGTGTGCGCCTGGGGCGTCTGGGGGGCTCCCCCGCCCGCCCCGCTGGTCAGCCAGCCCCGGGGCACAGGTGGCGCCCGCAGGGAGGGCAGAGGGACCCCCGCGGGTAGTGACCCCCGACACCACCAGGACCCTCGCACGCCCCAGTCCGGAGGAGGCGACCCCCAGCCTCCTTGTTCGTTAAGGATCTTTCGAGGCCTCCGGGCTGCGGCGCGTAGTGTTGCAACTCCGGAGAGACACGTCTCCCGGCTGCCAGGTGCAACTCACCTGCGGGCGGGCCAGCCTTCCGCACCGCTGGCGAGCAGGTCTGCGCCGCAGAGTGTGCACTGCGCAATCTGGACCCATTCGTTGCTTCATCTTTCTAAGCCTAGGTTCCTCATCTGTGAAATGGAGGTGATGGTTTAAAAAAAAAAAAAAAGGACTTTTTTGAGGGATAAATATGTGCCCGTCTGTGTTCTCAGGGCTTCACCAATATTATTTCATTTACTCTTCACAACAGCTATATTTTTAATCTCATTTTGCAGACAGGGAATTGAGTTAAAAAGAGGTTAAGAAATTCGCTGAAGACCCAGTAACTGGTAAGTGGCATATCTGCCTCTGAGAGTAGTTTGAAGAAATACTTGACCACAGTGCCTGGCAAATACTAATTGCTCCATAAGTATCCACTACCATCCTTATTCTTGCGGTATACAGAACAACAATAAAGATTTGGAACCTGATGTGGGTTCCAAATCCAGCTGTGCCCACCTAATGAGTAGTTAAGACCCTGGGCGAGTTGCTCTTGGTACCCAGTTTTCTGTATCTGTAATACAGGGACCACACCACCGATCTCAGAAGCTTGCCCTGAGATTTAACTAAGGCAATACGCGAGGAGCACTTAGCTCAGGACCGGCCCGGCGCAGTGATGCGGCCAGCACTTGACGGGATGGTGAGAGAGCTCTGCGTACTTGGGATGGGGGTGGGAGTTGAATTCTATAAACCGAGTTAACCCAGTGAAAGAACAAAGAAGAATCCCCTTCTTTTGTTGTTGTTGTTTTATGTTGTTTTGTTTCTGCAGAAGCTGTCGGTGGGCGTGTTGGGGAGGAAAGTGAAGTTCCGGAGCCCCCTACAGAGGAGGCACAGCGGCGGCGCCTGGGCGGGGAAGTGGGGTGAAGCGGCCCTAGAAGGGGGGGGCTGATTAACCCTGGAGGCTGGGGGGAGGGGGAGCAGCCTGGATCTGGTTCACGAGACTCCTGGGCTGATCATCTGGAATGTCTTTTAGCTGCGTCTGGGAGGGAAAGGAGTGCCCCTGGCCCTAGCTCCGTTGTAGGGACCTTGGACTCCTTGAGACCCTCGTGTGGGATGCACGCAGGCGCTGCAGGATTGGCACAGAGTCTTCGCAGCAGCGAAGGAAGCTCTGGAGCCCCGGCTGGAGTTCCGCCCGAACTGGGTTCAACCTTGGGAACGGCTGACCATGCTGTTTTCATCGGGAAGTTTCTGCAGGATCGTTCTGACCCTGTTTTCCACGCCGCATATGGGAAAGACAGAGGGTGTTCCCTGTAAATACCGTGGGATGTGTATGACTATCTTTGATGTATTTTAGTACTGTTCCCCTAATATCCATGTCAACAAAAGCTTGTTTCTCTGTCTGAAACCAAGCAGTACAATTAAAAACCTGGGAATTTAAAAACTTGCATTATAGGCTCTATGATTTAAACAGTGTTTTGCACTCTGTGAATCGATTTCTCTCGAAACCTGGAAAGGAGCATGTTAGTTTTGTAAAGGGAAAATGTATATTTCAAAACTTGGGGCATTTTAAATTCCTATGATTTGGGATGGGATTACCAGATCATGCAAAATTTAAAATGAGAGCACACATCCGGGTTTAGGAAACAGAACCCGTTCTTTGAAACTGAAGACTTAGCAAAATAAGAATGTTCTGGACCCTCCCAAGTATCCAACACTCCGCCCCTCCCCCCCACACACACATATGCACAATGGGACTTTCAGGAGTAAGGCCTGAAGCTGGCTGGGCTTGGGGGGGCGGGGGTCACCTATGGTCACTGAGCAGATCTGTCCCCAGGTAACTGGCCTGTGTCCTTGGTCCTATTTAGCAGCTTGTTCCCACTGGCAAGCTCACTGGCCCAGATCAGCTGAGCTTACGGTGGAAACTCAAAGCACTTTACAAATGCTATTCGACAATCCTTCTGGGATTTATTACATTTTGGTTATATTTATGCATGAGTTAGCTCCCCTAAAAGATTGTAAACTTTTTTTAGAAAAATTTTTTAAATTTATTTGACAGACAAATATCACAAGAAGGCAGAGAGGCAGGCAGAAAGAGAAGGGGAAGCAGGCCCGCTGAGCAGAGAGCCTGATGTGGGGCTCCATCCCATGACCTGACCTGAGCCAAAGGCAGAGGCTTTAACCCACTGAGCCACCCAGGCGCCCCGATTTTAAACTTTTTTTTTTAATTTTTGTTTATTTATTTGACAGACAGCAAGAGCAGGAACACAAGCAGGGGAAGTGGGAGAGGGAGAGCAGGCTTCCTGCTGAGCAGGGAGCCTGATGTGGGGCTGGATCCCAGGACCCTGGGACACGACCTGAGCCAAAGGCAGAGGCTTTAACACACTGAGCCACCCAGGCACCCCCCAATTTTAAACTTCTTAATGTGAGGTCTTTCTTATTCAACTGACACTTTTTTAGACCACCCAGAACAGCCTATCACATCACAGATGTAAATCCAGATACAGATAGAGATCATCGAATCCAAACACGAATGTCACCTGGGAGATATCACACAGGGGCCTGCAGCACAAGGTGTAAAAGGCTTTTTCCAGTAGTTCCTGTTAGGGTCAGGCGGCACCATCTGCAATTCGGTGATGCTGCTGACCACATTCTTATGGCAGGTTTGGTAAAGTCCTCTTCGTCCTCATAGGAAATAACTTAAATCCCCAGTCACAGATCTCAGTAGAGGGATGGGACAGAACCACAGCCAACAACCCCTCCCCCCGCCTCAATAAGAGTCAAATGCATACAGTTACCCATCCTGAGGCCGTAGGATCTGCTCATAGGTGCTAAGGATGCCCTTACTTTGGTTTTCCAAAAGGATCTCCAAGTTCCTTGGGGGCCCAGAGTGGTATTTCATTCATCTTGGAATCTCAGTGCCTCGTCCAGGGCGCCTAACTCTCTCAATACACAAAAGCTGAGTAGATAAAGTGATTGGATTATAGCGACAAGGTTGGGCTTTATCTCTGACTACCAAGTTGTATGATTCTGTGAATACCAGCTAGGGTTCAAGTTGGGCACCTCTCCCCAAAGTCATGTACTTAGCATAATTATTCATCAATATCTGCTCTAACGTGCATAGGATGCCGGGCTCTGTGCACAGTGCAGAGCAGGCAAGCCTGATGCCCAGCCCCCGCCCTCTCAACACAAACACAGCTAATGTGGGGTAGAGGCTATAGTAAGTGGCACGGAAGAAGCACAGGGCAGGATGGGCTCCCTTGGCCTGGGGAGGTCCTGGAAGTCTCACAGGAAGAGCGGGACTTCCCCAGGGGAAGAGCAAAATAAAAGGTATTTGGGTGCAGGTGGAGTCAATAATTTTGCCTTAACGAGAGGGCAAATGCGAGACTGCAGGTGGTCCCAGCACTTGGAGAGGCCAGTGCATCTGTCCCTGTTCCAAAGGATCTGAGCTCAGCGGTGCTGGGAGGGAGGAGGAGGGATCTGACGCTAGAGGGACTTGGAAGTCAGAACTGATAGCGTTGGCGGCCCTTTGGATGTAGACATGGTGCATGGTGTGGCATGTGTGGTGTGCTAAGGGACTGAAGGCATGGCAAGGTGCCAAGGGCTCCAAGCTTCCCACTTGTGTTACTGGGTGGATTGTCTGAGAGCCATGGTTGAATGTCACTAACCGAGACGGAGAACACAGAAGAGAAGCAAGTTTAGGAGAAGAAAATGATGAGCCCAATTTTGAACACGCGGACTCTTGAATACCCATGGGGCACTCAAGGGCCATACCTAGAAGTTATACCTGAGACACCGAAACTCCGACCTGAGAAAGGACTAGAAGTGGAGACTGAGGAGCCATCGAGGTGCGCTGGAGCTATGGCCACGCACCTAACTGATCCCTTGAATTCCCAAACTCCCGAGACTCAGAGATAGCCTGGGGCCCAGCGGATGGTTGAGCCCACCAGCAACCTCATCACGCAGGAAGTAAAGGCCAGGAGAGTTGGGCTGCCCTGTCCCCACTCACACAGCTAGTAAGCAGGGCTGGTTCCAGAAGCCGACTAGCTCTCCAGCCCCCTGTGTCCCTTGGCGAGATTATCTGCGTTCGTGCATCAGCGCATCTGTGTCCTGGGCTGTTGGTCTCTCCACTTAAACAACCACAGGTCCTGTGGCAGGAACAAAAGAAGATGAGCTGGGGAGATGGAACTGCTAGTTAAACTGGAATAAAAGAAGCTCAAGTCATCAGCTTTAGCTGCCTTCAGGACATGTTCGCCCCAATCTACTTTCCAATCTCATTTCCCACTTAGCTCCTGCCCACCCCTCATGGCTGTGCCCCCCTGTGTGATAAAAACAGCATGCAGTCAGCTTCTTCCGCCCTGGAGGCTGACCAGGGCCCGAGCAGACAATTGGACAGCTACGCCTGTATTCTGGGCATATGGGAAACACTTTAATCTCCCTGCTCATTGGGGAGCCTGCTTCTCCCTCTCCCTCTGATCCCCCCAAAGAGGGCCCTCTCTCTTCCTCACTCTCTCAAATAAATAAATAAAATCTTTAAAAATAAATAACTAATAAATTAATAAATAAAATTATTTAATCCTCATACAACCTGGAGAGAGAAATATATTTCTATCACCCCATTTTATTTTATTTATTTTTAAAGATTTTATTTATTTATTTGACAGACAGAGATCACAAGTAGGCAGAGAGGCAGGCAGAGAGAGAGAAGGGAGCAGGCCTCCCGCTGAGCAGAGAGCCCATTGTGGGTCTCGATCCCAGGACCCTGGGATCATGACCGGAGCCGAAAGCAGAGGCTTTAACCCACTGAGCCACCCAGGCGCCCCATACCCCCATTACAGATGAGAAATCAAAACCTTTATTTCTCAGGCATCCACCTGAAGGCAGAAGGAGCTCTGCTACGGGGCCTGGGTATTGACCTGCATATGTCTAATTTTCCTGGTGAGCTCTGAAGTCCTTGAGGAAGGAGCTGTGTCCTTCGGTCCCCTGGCACCCTTGGAAGCCTCCAGCTCAGCATCTCGCACCCTCCCCTTCTTCATCTCCTGTCCTCCCTCCTTTTGCCCCCAGAGTAGTATTTTCAGAATCAGGGGTATCCTGCCCCTCACCCACTCACATGCCTGTCTGTTTTCTGGTGAACAAAATCCCGGACATAGTGTTCAAGGTCTCCACAGTCTGGCTCCAGCTAACCTTGCCACCTTCATTTTCCACTGAGAGGGACAAGGCTCTCTAGAAAATGACTGCGACGGTCATTTTCATCCTCAAGTCTTTGGTTTGCTTCTCCTTGTGCCTGGAATTTCTACCTGTCACAGGTTGGAAGGCTCCAACGTCCTGCAGCCCTATTCTGGTCTAACCTCCACCAAGGTCATAAACACATCCTCCTCTGGGTTCCTGTTGCCTTGAGGTGATGCCTTCATTCGCTGACTTCGAATGGTTTTTACCAGTTACAGACACAGGCAGACCACAAGTCCTTTGAGGGCAAGAACCTTACTTTATTTGTTCATATGTCCCTTCCATAGTTAGCATGCTTGCAGATGATAAAATGGGATATGAAGAGCCCCCGCAGCCTGCTGGTCTTACCCCACGGGCTAGCACAGAGCTGGGTGTTTCACGCATACAAGCCTCATTTATTCTTTTACTGATTAGGGAACCGAGGTGTTTCCGGAAATTGAGTAACTGGCCTAAGATCACCCAGTTATTAAGTAGTGGAGTCAGGATTCCAATCTGGCAGCCTGACTCCCAAACCTACACTAAACCCATACTATTCAGAGAGAGAATAAATGCATGAATGAACAGTGATATTCGTTATACTATAATTTTGCCTGCTGTGTTTCATAAACATGGTTAAGATGAAATGTCTACCCCAGGGCAATCTGGAATAACAGCGCACATGAGGCAGAGCACTCGTGTGTTTCTCAGTTCAAGAAATGATTGTTCACCCACACAACCCCTCCTACACTTGTCAAAGCCCCTACTTTCCCGCATCCCCAAAGAAGTCCACCCCACTCAGAAACTGACATAGACTGCCTTCACAGATTTCAGTCACTGAGACTTCATTATTCCCAGAGCTGTAGACTATGCCCTGCATTTAAGTGAAATACACCCAGAACTTCTCACTGACTCACATCTCAGGGTTACTCGCTCCATCTGCAAAAATCAGAATTGCTACACACCACCTCCCTCCCCACCCAGGGTTTTAAACCCTTGTGTCCAGCTCCTCCCTTTAATGCTCCAAAGATCTTGGCTGGGATTTTTTTTTTTTTTTAAGATTTTATTTATTTATTTGAGACAGAGATCACAAGTAGGCAGAGAGGCAGGTGGGAGGGGGAGCGGGGGGGGGGGCGGGGGAAGCAGTCTCCCTGCCGAACCCAATGCGGGGCTTGATCACAGGACCCTGGGATCATGACGTGAGCCAAAGGCAGAGAGAGGCTTTAATCCACTGAGCCACCCAGGGACCCCTTGGCTGGGATTTTTAAGGGTTTTTATTCACTCTACTTCGCTGCTTGATTCACAAAAGCCCAGGTTTATCCAACCCCAATATTACTTCTGCTTCTTGGTCTTGTTTCTCCAAGAAAAGTATATAGTCCAAGTGTTTTTCCTTTTTTAAAAAGATTTATTTATTTATTTGTATGACAGAGAGAGATCGTGAGAGAGAGAACGCAAGCACGGGGGAGCTGGAGAGGGAGAAGCAGGCTCCTAAATGAGCAGGGAGCCCGATGTAGGGCTCCATCTCAGGATGCTGGCCTCATTACCTGAGCCAAAGGCAGATAGATGCCTGATGACTGAGCCACCCAGGTGCCCCCCCAACTGTCTTTTCTTGCCACAGAATGAGTAAAACTACCGCGGCCCTCCCAGGACCCATGGGGACAGGACTGCAGACCCGTGAAGATAAACAAGCTGGCCCAGATACGGATGAACGGCAGACAGGGGACAGGGCCCGGAGCGGCTCTGGAGGTTCCCATGACTTCATTCACCTCTGAGGCATTGTTCTCCCCTGTCACCAGGGCCTGTAGATAACATTTACACACTCAGTGCACAGCTGGGGGTGTGCGCTCGGCCTCTAGGCAGCAGGGAGACCGTGCAGAGTCCCGAGCCCAGAAAGGGCAAGTCTACGCAGGGGCGGATGCAAGGGCTGAAGACAGAAGGGAACCTCCCCACTTTGCACAATCATCACAGACTCTGGTTGGTGAGGCCACATGGGAACTCCTGAATGCTCCAGCTGGAAGGAATCCCGACAGTCCTGTAGCCAAGAGGCTTGAATAAAATCCCACATTCAGGGAGTCTTAGAGTATAAGGAAAGGGTCTCCCCGGACTCCTTCTGTTCCTTCATCGCAGGGATGGTTGGGGCGGTTCTAGATTTGTTTTTCTCTGTGAATGCAGATCTGGCCTTGCCCCTGCGCTCAGAGCTCCATGAGGACACAGGCCTTTCCTCTGTGTTCACTTTTGCATTCTCAGGGCCTAGCACTGTGCCCGACCATAGTAGGTGCTTGGTAAATACTGGTTGTATACATGACTCCTTCTACACCAGCAATTTAAAAAAGTTGTATTTCTATTCTCTGGTCTACCATCAACTAGCTTATGACACTCTCCAAGTGATCGTTTCCTCAACGGCTAACAGGAATTAAAAAAAAAAAAAATCTGGGGCACCTGGGTGGCTCAGTGGGTTGGGCCGCTGCCTTCGGCTCGGGTCATGATCTCAGGGTCCTGGGATCGAGTCCCGCGTCGGGCTCTCTGCTCAGCAGGGAGCCTGCTTCCTTCTCTCACTCTCTATCTGCCTGCCTCTCTGCCTACTTGTGATCTCTGTCTGTCAAATAAATAAAATCTTTAAAAAAAAAAAAAAATCTACGTAACTCCTTTTCAGAGATAATTCCAAACCCTGGAAGCAAAGGGCATATGTCTGGCTCAGTCAGTGGAGCACGTGACTCTTGATCTCAGGGTTGTAAGTTCAAGCCCCATGTCAGGTACAGAGCTTACTTTAAAAAAACAAAAAGATAAAACAAAACAAAACAGCTCTTGAGGCAAAAATTTTTGACGAGCTTTGAAAAATATAATACTCTGGGGTGCCTGGCTGGCTCGGTCAGTAGAGCATGCGACTCTTGGTCTCAAGGCTGTGGGTTCTAGCCCCACGTTGGTTGAGGAGAATACTTAAAAACAACATCTTAAAAAAAGAAAAAAGACAAATATAATCCTCTTTGTAGTTATTTCTCCTGCTCCCTTCCTCTTCGGAGTTATTTTCTCAGTCTCTCGTAGCCTTTGGACAGGCTGGTATCTCAGACTGGCCGTGGTAAATCCTTTGAACCCCAGGAATGAACACTCCATGTTATCTCGTGGAGCACCTTAAGTCTGTTGCTTTTTTAAACCTCCAAATCTCAGGGGATAATTTATGGACACCTTCCCCATACCGCTTTTTGAGAAGCCCTGTAACTGCTCCCTCACCCCAGAGATAGTGAAGGATGTAGGAGGGCATGAGGGTCAAGACCTAAGGCGGGGAGTCAGTCCACTGTGAATGAGGCGGCTTCCTTCTTACCCTCCTACGAGACACCGGAGAGGGACTCTCACGCATTCCTTCGGCCCTCAGGGAGGGTCCAGCAGTCCCGTGGGCACCGAGTTCTTGCCTTCGAGTCTATCCAGAACCTGAGCTTCATGGGCAAAACTGTTCAGACTCTGTAGCAAAAGGCCTGGGCCAAAATAGAGGGAGAAAATGTCCCTGGGGACAACCTGTCACAAAGAACATCCCCCTTCCCCGAGGACTCAAGGGGCCTTGTTCTGTTTGTTTGTTTTGGGTTTTTTGTGGTGTTGTTGTTTTTTTAAGATTTTATTTATTTGGGAGAGAGAGAGCTGGGAAGAACAGAGGCAGAGGGATAAGCAGACTTTCCACGAGCACGGAGGCCCACACGGGCCTCTGCGATCACGACCCCAGCTGAAGGCAGACATTCAAAGGACTGAGCCACCCAGGCGCCCCTCAAGGGGGCTTTATAACAGCAAACTCCACCTACAGGGTCAGAAGACCAGACTGTGGGGGGTCTGAGTGGCGCAGTCAGTGGAAGCTGCCACTCCTGATCTCAGGGTCATGAGTTCAAGTCCCACACAGGGTGCAGAGATTACTTACAAATTAAAAAAAAAAAAAAAAAAAAAGATCGGATTTTCTACGTAGCTGTTCCATGCTGCCTGCCCCTGTTTCTGGACACACAGACCTAGGCTCCTCTGTGGCCTGCCTTTCTGTCCCGTGCCCCCACACCCCCAAACTCCAAGCTCAGCGTCCTCATTCTCCTCCAGGGGTCATCTGTGTTTCTGTCTCCACTTTTTTTTTTTTAAGATTTTAAGATTTTATTTATTTATTTGACAGAGATCACAAGTTGTCAGACAGACAGGCAGAGAGAGAGGGGGAAGCAGGCTCCCCGCTGAGCAGAGAGCCCAATGGATGCAGGCCTCAATCCCAGGACCCTGAGATCATGACCTCAGCCGAAGGCAGAGGCTCAACCCACTGAGCTACCCAGGTGCCCCTCTGTCTCCACTTTTTTTTTTTTTTAAGATTTTATTTATTTATCTGACAGACAGAGATCACAAGTAGACAGAGAGGCAGGCAGAGAGAGAGGAGGAAGCAGGCTCCCTGCTGAGCAGAGAGCCCGCTGCGGGGCTCGATCCCAAGACCCTGAGATCATGACCTGAGCCGGAGGCAGAGGCTTAACCCACTGAGCCACCCAGGCGCCCCTGTCTCCACTTTTGAAACCAAAATCTGCCAAGGCGTCATGGTGTTACTTGGGAACCCAGGTGCACGAACAGCACGGGGACTCCTTGGTCCTCAGAAAGTCGGGGAGCCTGGAACCGCCCACATTTCTAACCAGGACTCAGTCTTTTTTTTTTTTTTTTTTTTAAAGATTTTATTTATTTGTCAGAGAGAGAGAGAGAGAGAGCACAAGCCAGGGAGCAGCAGGCAGAGCGAAAAGCAGGCTCCTCGTTGAGCAGGGAGCACAATGCAGGACTCCATCCCAGAACCCCGGGATCATGACCTGCTCGGAAGGCAGCCTCCGTCCTAAAGATATTTTCTTCTTCCTGCATCGAATAGGTCTCAAATCATAGGTAAAGTTTGCGGAGCCCTTACCTTGAGCTCTTACTTTGTGGGAGGCCTCGTTTGGAGTGCTTAGTAAGCATTATCTTATTTCCTTTTCTCCACAGACCTGTGGGTCTATTGTCTTCCTATTTTGTGGATAAGCAAACCCCCTGATTAACTTGCCCAGAGGCATACGTCCCATTAGTGGCTTCCTACCCCACCCCGGGGCAGACACTTGCGCATGCTCAGAACCGTTCTGCCAGGGCTATCCGGAAGAAATGCGCCTTCAGGTGAAAACCTTTTACAGGCTTTTTCAAGGCGGGTTCAGAGACACCCCTTCTGCAAGCCTCTGAGTTTTTCCTCCCCTGTGGCACTTTATTCACATGCCACCGGAGCTCTTGCCACACTATGATAAATGGGGGCACCTGAGGGGCACCTGGCCGGCTAAGTCAGAAGAGCAGGCGACTTGTGGTGTCGGGGTGGTGAGTTCTGGACCTGTGTTGGGTGTAAAGATTACTAAAGAAATAATAAATTGGAGCACCTGGGTAGCTCAGCCAATAAGCGTCTGCCTTTGGCTCAGGTCATGATCCCAGGGTCCTGGGTGGAGCCACACATTGGGCTCCCTGCTTGGCAGGAAGCCTGCTTCTCCCTCTGCTTCTCCCCCTGCTTGTTCCCTCTCTCGTTGTGTCTCTCTCTGTCAAATACATAAGTAATATCTTTAAATTAAAAAAAAAAAGAGAGAGAAATAATAAATTAACTTTAACAAAATGGTGTCAACCTGAGCCTTTCCCTCCCACCTCCGCCCTAGCTTTAGAGGAAGGGTGTTACCTTGTATCCATCACGGGCTTTCCAGCTCCTAAAGATGCTCCACTAGTGTTTCCTGATAGAAACAGAGGGCAAACACTGGTGGTGGATTCTGTCACAAGCAGTTCTGAGGACCAGGGGAAGCGTCAGGCTTAGGGGCCCCTGGAGGATAGAAATTGAGTGAAAGAAATGATCTCAGACTTACAGAAATTTACCGTCAAGCAGTGCCTGGCTGGCTCAGTCGCAAGAGCATGACTGTTGATCTCTGGTTTTAAGTGCAAGCCCCGCACTGGGTGTAGAAATTACTTAAATAACTAAAAACTAAAAAAATTAAATAAAATTGAAAAATATGATCTAGGGGCACCTGGGTGGCTCAGTGGGTTAAGCCGCTGCCTTCGGCTCAGGTCATGATCTCAGGGTCCTGGGATCGAGCCCCACATCGGGCTCTCTGCTCAGCGGGGAGCCTGCTTCCTCCCCTTCTCTGCCTGCCTCTCTGCCTACTTGTGATCTCTCTCTCTCTGTCAAATAAATAAATAAAATATTTTTTAAAAAAGAAAGAAAAATATGATCTAACTAGGAAGTTACATGGGCACCCTTGAAATACAGAACTTAAGGCTTGTGAAGACACAGCAGCAAGGGCAAAGAATGGATATCTGGATCTTCATTATGGACATAGATAAACTCAAAACATTTTTTAAAAGAGTTACTTATTTATTTTAGGGGGGCAGGACACAGGCAGAGAGAGAGAGAGAGAGAGACTCTCAAGCAGAAATTTACCATCACACACACCTTGGCCCCCAGCTCAGAGCCCTAGGCAGGGCTTGATCCCAGAACCCGGAGATCATAACCTGCTCCAAAACCAAGAATTGGATGCTTAACCAACTGAGCCACCGAGGCACCCTGACATTTTTGGAAATAGGTAACAAGTCGTGTGAATCAAAAGTCTTAAATTGATTATAACGACTACTCTCCTCTTCCTCCTACCCCAGCTACTCAACCTCTTCCATGCAGATAACCAGCTCTATTCCTTTGTGTTCTTCCAGAGATGTTCTATGCATGTGCCAGAAAAAAATAACATGTTTTAGTTATAATTGATTGCACATATATGTGTATATATTACCTATATATTAGTTATCTATATTATAGCAAAAATATATAACATAGGTAATATATATGCCTTTTTATGAGTAGATTTTGGCTGGGATGCCGATCATATACTAGGCCATCAATTAGAACCCATCAGTGATATAAGCTTACTATGTGCACAGGCTTCGTTTGAAACCGGACCCCAACATGAATATAAGAGAAAACTTAAACCCCATCTGTAAATAGCTCCCACTTAGGATAGTGGAGACCTGTCCTATTTCAGCCTGCATCCGGGAGTGGGCTGGGCAGGGACTGGGGACCGCGGAGGTCAGTAGAGGAGGTGGGGTGGAATTCAGCTTTAAAGGAAAATTAACCATTTTTCTCTACTTTGTGCCCCTGGAAGCTCACCATAAAGTGAGTAATTATTAAAGCAGATCATATTTTCTTCATAAAAATGATGAGGCAGTTGAAGGGTACATCCTAAGTAGGGTCTTGGCATCCAAAAACACAGGTATGACTGGAGATGTCATAAGAGCAAAGAACTAGAAACCTTCATAGTCATTTAAAGTAATAAAATTATGCTCCAAAGTATTTTACAAATGTACATAAATGTACCGATCATATTGATTACAAAAGGGCCCCAATGAACCATAAAATGTACATAAAAAGTACAGCATTTCTGCCTCATAAATCTTCCCTAGGACTGATATATTGCTTATGATAAGCATTAATTTAAAAATTAATTAACAATAATTCTCCCTGCCCTTCACAGATGTTAGAAAGGCTTTTGAGAATAATTTGAAGATATTTTGAGATAATAATTAGGAGACATTTTTGATTTAATAATTCAATAAATTTTGAGATACCTTTCAGGCATCCAGAGCTCATTAAAAACTTATCCAAGAAGGTTTGAACCACTGCCTAATTGTTCTCCTAGTAAATCTTCTTTGATGGAAACAGAGATGTTCAAAAGAACCCCTTTCATCTGAACACTGCCCTCAAAATGGTAGCAGCTCATTCAGCAGGCAAAAATCACGAGCACAAACTGCGTTAAGCACTAAGGGATTGAAAAGAAAAAGGAGTAAGGCGAGGTCTCCACCTGGGAGACCTCAGGGTGGGCTGGACCCTGTAACAGCAGCCGCCGCCTTTTGTAATGTTTATTAGGTACCCTGCTATGCTAGCCGTGAATTCATTCCATTTTCACACTAGAAGGAAGGTTCTCCTTTGTATGGGATTCGGAGAAGAGGACACAGATTCAATTTACCCAGGTGTTATGGGTTGGACTACATCTCCAAAAAAAAAAAAAAAAAATTTTTTTTTGGTTGAAGTCCTAACCCCCGGCATCTGAAGATGCAACCTTATTTGGAAATAGGGTCAATGAGGATGTAATTAGGTAAATTAAAAGGAGTTCACACTGGAGTGGGCTTGGCCCTTAATCCCATCAGCCTGGTATCTGTATAATAGGACAGAGACCCAGAGCAGAATCCGTGTGAAGACCGAGATCCTGCGGGAAGGCAGTGTGAGGAGAGACACAGAGATTGAAG
Source organism: Mustela erminea (assembly GCF_009829155.1). Taxonomy (NCBI): domain Eukaryota; kingdom Metazoa; phylum Chordata; class Mammalia; order Carnivora; family Mustelidae; genus Mustela; species Mustela erminea. Next base: position 20,774,227 of record NC_045624.1, on the reverse strand, counting down.
CATAGTGACTGCAAGTCAAAGATCGCCAAGGATAGCCAAGGATAGCCAAGGATGGCCAAGGACGGCCAAGGACAAGTAAAAATCACTATTACCAACGCCCTGATTTCAGACTTCTGGCCTCCAGAACTATGAGGCAAGATATCTCTAGTGTTATTAAGCTGCCCAGTTTGTGGGCAGCTAGTGAGGCGGACCCAGGCTGGGTCTGCCTCTCAAGCCCATGCTCTTAAGTGCCATCTTGAGGGTTAGGAGAATCGGGGCAGAGGGGGCAGAGGAGGACAGAGAGGAGCAGCCTCTGCCCAAAGACAAGAATCTGGGAAGGCTTCTCAGAGGAGGGAAATTTGGGGCTGGATCTCAGTGGTTAAGCAGGGCCAGCAGGGGGGCACTAGGTCATGCTGGGCAGAAGGGTCAGCATGTAGAGGGAGAAGTGACTGCGCGGGAGGGAGCTGGGGAGATGGCAGCAGGTGCGCGTTGTTGGTGCAGGTGCTAGTGCTACTTTTTGCTCTTAAAAAGAACTCCTTAGGGGTGCCTGGGTGGCTCAGTGGGTTAAAGCCTCTGCCTTTGGCTCGGGTCTTGATTCCAGACCCTGGGATCGAGCCCCACATCGGGCTCTCTGCTCTGCAGGGAGCCTGCTTCCTTCTCTCTGCCCGCCTCTCTGCCTACTTGTGATCTCTATCTGTCAAATAAATAAAATCTTTTTTAAAAAAAGAACTCTTTGTAGGGGCGCCCCAGGGGGCTCAGTGGGTTCAGCGTCTGCCTTCAGCTCAGGCCCTGATCCCAGGGTCCTGGGAATGAACCCCACATTGGGCTCCCTGCTCAGTGGAGAGTCTACTTCTCCTTCTCCCTCTACTGATCCCCCTGCTTTTGCTCTCTCTCTCTCTGTCAAATAAATAAATAAATAAAATATTTTAACAAGAAAAAATTTGGAGCTAGAAAAAAGATATTTTTTTAAAAAGATATTTTAGGGACGCCTGGGTGGCTCAGTTGGTTGGGCAGCTGCCTTCGGCTCAGGTCATGATCCCAGCGTCCTGGGATCGAGTCCCACATCGGGCTCCTAGCTCGGCAGGGAGCCTGCTTCTCCCTCTGCTTCTGCCTGCCATTCTGCCTGCCTGTGCTCGCTCTCTCCCCCTCTCTCTCTCTGATAAATAAATAAAATCTTTTAAAAAATAATAAAAAAAAATAAAAAGATATTTTACTTTTTAATTTATTTGCACAGAGAGAAATGGCGAGAGAGGGAACACAAGCAGGGGGAGTGGGAGAGGGAGAAGCAGGCATCCTGCTGAGCAGGGAGCCCAATGTGGGGCTCAGTCCCAGGACCCCGAGATCACGACCTGAACTGAAGGCAGCTGCTTAAGGACTGAGCCACCCAGGCGGCCCCTGACTTTATTTTTTGAAGTAATGCCTACACCCAACACGGGACTCAAACCCACAACCTGACATCTGGAGTCACATGCTTCACTGACTGAGTCAGCCAAGCACCTGGGTTGTAACAGATTTAGAAGTTACAGACTTGAAAGAGAGTTGCTACTCTGGATGGGTCTATAAAGAGTGGTCTAAAATTAGCCTAGAAAGGTAGGAGAGAAGGAAATCTACCACAAATGGTTGTGAAAGAGTCATCTGTGATTTAAGTTGTGGGGGAAATGACCTTATCTTCCTCAATAACTTTTGTATTGACATCGCTGTATGACCCCACGGTACATAGGCCAACCCCTGAGAGCCAGAGAGGGAATGTAACTTGCTCAAGTTTGCACAGCTAGGCAGGTGGACGGGGTGGCACCCAGATCTCCTGGCCCCACCTGGCCTAGGGTTCCTTCCACTGTTCACACTGGGCTCCTAACCAAGACTCCAAGTTCCCGAGAACACCTCAAGGTCTTTTCAAGATCTTCTGTCCGAAACACCGGGAATGTGTGTGACTACTTTTCAGATGAATTCCATCATAAATGATGATGACGGAGTAGAGATTGGGACGTTCGAGGGGTCCCGTGTGCACTGTTGCCCATAATACACCAGCGATCTGGAAGCAAAGATGAACCCTGAGGAAGTGCACGGCAAAGGTTTTGCTCTGGGACAAAGAAAGAGTCCCCTCCTTCTGACTTTGAGGGTCAGGCCAAGGCCGGGAACCAGAGCCAGAGGGTGGTGTCCACAGGAGCGCTGATGGTGGGGCAGGCTCGCGGTCCCCTGCGATGTGCCAGGGGTGCGTGCGGAACATCTCAGGTATATAAATACCAGACCGGCTTATTATTGGGTGTATACGGCCACATTATTTTAATTCAGCGCTCCTGCCCCCAGGGGTGGGCATCCTGCCAGTCTGCGTTCCCACATCCTGCTGCCGACTCTGGGCCCACCCGTTTCTATATTGAGGAGCTCGTCTCCATAAATAAAAAGCAGGAGTCAGGCACGAAAGAAAGGCCATTTAGAGCACTGGGAAGGCTGTCACATGGGCCAACAAAGGGCAGGAAGTGCCGGGCGGTGGCCCTATGTCGGTCCCCGGGCCCAGCTCACCTGGCTGGGCTATAGGGTCTTTGTGCAGCAAATGTCAGGCCCAAGTCCTGAACTTCCTGCCATTCGTCAGGCTGTGCTGTGACCCAGAGTTCACCAAAACGCTTGCTGCTCCCAACAATACACGCATACATCCTTTGGAAAAATTCTCTCTCTCTCTCTCCTGTCCAGGCAGTGATGGCTTTTTATGGAAGTGGCTGGGGGGGGGGGGTGGTGGTCCAGGGCTGAGCCACGGAAAGTTTTGGTTGTATTTCTTTTCTGAAGAATCCGGGCTCAGACAGAGCAGGGGAAGGGCAGAATCCCAGGGGCAGGAGACAGAAGTTCTGGGGTCTCACCCCAGCTCCGCTCTGGGCTGGTTCAGAGCTGTGAGGCCATGGGGTAAGGGTATCTACATCTGTGACCCATTTGTTTTCTGCTCCTGAACAAGACTCCAAAGTCTCCATCCCACCTACCTCCCCTGGGACCCCAGGACTTCTCTGCCCCCAAGTAGGCGGCAGTCAGTGTTCAAGATACCTGTGTGCCTACGGAGGCGAGCTTCCTAGAGCAAAAATCAGGCCAGGTGTCTGAAGCAGAGGAGACAGGATTGGGAGCCACATCCCTGGCTCCCAGCTGCATCTTGTGTGAGGAGGCTCGGGTTGCTTCTCCCGGCAACAACCAAAGACATGAACCACCGGTTCTACTCACTGGAGCTGTGCTCAGCCGGCAAGGGGCTGGAGACTGGGGCTCCCAGACGCCGGACGAACATTGGTAAAGTGGTCACCTGTCCCCTGTGAATTGAAAAAAAAGAAACGTGATAAATCCTCCACAGGAAAAAAAAAGAAAAAAGAAATGTGATATATTTTCCAGCTTGCTAAATTTATTCCATTGAAAGCACTGCCTCTCGTTTGGACATAATATTCTGAAATGGAGAAAAAGAAAAATGTGAATTTCCCCATACGGCTAAGCGTATTCAATTTTAAAGATCATCCTTTATGCTACCATTATGTTCTTCCTTCTTTCCTAATGTTACTTACTTCGTGTTAAAATGTACTTTTGGGGCACCTGGGTGGCTCAGTCTGTTAAGCATCTGACTCTTGATTTCAGCTCAGGTCATGATCTCAGGGACCTGGGTCAAGTCCCCAAGTTGGGCTCCCTGCTCAGGGAGGAGTCTGCTTGTCCCTCTGCCACTGCTCCTCCCGTCACTACCCTCCCCCAACATGCTCGCTCTCTCTCTCTCTCTCTCTCCCCCAAATAAATAAATAGATAGTCTTTTTAAAACTGCTTTTGTTTATGACATCACAGATATTTAAAAGTGTTTTTAGTGGGGCGCCTGGGTGGCTCAGTGGGTTCAGCCTCTGCCTTCAGCTCAGGTCATGATCCCAGGGTCCTGGGATCGAGCCCCGCATTGGGCTGTCTGCTCTGCGGGGAGCCTGCTTCCTTCTCTCTCTCTGTCTGCCTCTCTGCCTACTTGTGATCTGTCTCTCTCTCTCTCTGTCATTGTCAGATAAATAAATAAAATCTTTAAAAACAATTTAAGGGTGCCTGGGTGGCTCAGTGGGTTCAGCCTCTGCCTTCAGCTCAGGTCATGATCTCAGGGTCCTGGGATCGAGTCCCGCATCGGGCTCTCTGCTCAGCAGGGAGCCTGCTTCCCTCTCTCTCTCTCTCTCTGCCTGCCTCTCTGTCTACTTGTGATCTCTCTCTGTAAAATAAATAAATAAAATCTTAAAAAAAAAAAAAGAATATTTAAAAACAATTAAAAAAAAAGTGTTTTTATCTGATGAAACAAAGAGTTGACAATTCTGTGCTAGGCCTCCAGACAAAAACAAAACCCCAAAAACCACCCCTGCCTGTAGGTTGCAAAGTTTGAAAGTCTAAGGAGCCATCTGGGGCGGAGAGGTGGGTGGATGGGGTGGTGCACGGGAGAGGGACGCTGTGATGGTGACACCTTCCAAGGTCTCAAGAGATTCGGTGCCAACATGTGGGGCTGAAGTTACTGGTGCTGTTGGAGCTCGGAGGAAACGCGGGTCAGAGAGAGGCTGTTCTGTCGCACAGTAAGTGCTCAGTTAACATTGGCTGAGCAGGTGAATGACTGGGAAGCACTGATGGAGCAGACTGAACCCAACTGGAGCCGGGAGGGAGAGGACATCTTGGCGATGGGAGGAGGTAGGGCATGGTGGCGCCAGTCAGAGGTGCGAGGCCCCGCAGAGCGTGTTTGTACGGGAGCTGCGGGGACGGTGCTAATTGGAGTAGTAGGCTACGATGTCAAATAAGTGGAGATGCACACCGAGAGCCGGACAAGTGTGTTTAGACTCTATGCAGGCATTAATGGGGAGCCATGGCAGGTTCTTGAGCAGGACAATGCCAGGGTCAAATGCTAGAGGAAGGCTATGACTCTAGCAGCGATGTGTAGGATGCTTGGAATCCAGAGCCCGGGGAGCAGCCAAGGGATTCTGACCTGCAAGGGCAGGGGCTGGGGGTGTGGGCAGCAGAGCTGGTGAGGGCACTGTCAGATGGGAAGTGTCCAGGAATAAGGCTGAGATTTTAATTCAGGAGTCTGAGAAAGTTTTGATATCCCCGAACAATGGAAATTGGGAGAGCTAAGAGGTCTGGGGTGAGACAGGTGAGCTTGCCTCTGGGTTTGCCAGTTTTGAGATGGCCAGACTTGCGAGCACAGGTGTCCAGCTGCCCAGGGCTGGGAAGGGGACCCCCAGCTCACTGACCCCCGGCCACCTTCCCAAGGGAGGGGAGAGGAGAGGCCACCTGGTGCTTCCATGGCTCAGGCTGCAGCTGGAGGGACCCCAAGGGGGTGCTGGCCCTTTCCAGGAAGCCCTCCGGCATGGCTCAATAATGTGTGGAATTTGGGCCTGGATTAAAGAGGTTGAAAGTGGCCACTCTCTCTGGGAGGGGGACGGTCAGGCAGGCCAGACTGCCCACTCCAGCAGCTTAGATAACCCTGAGCTATTTCAGGAAGAGAGCCCTAAGAAGATAAACAGGCTAGTGGCCAGCAGATGGACAGATAACCTGTGCTTCCCCGAAGAAAGGCCAGAGAGGGCCCTCTGGGACCGGGTCCTCCGAGACAGGAAGGTGCCAGAGTGCGTCACAGGTGGGGGATGTGGCTCCCCCTGGGGAGGGGGCTTCTCATCACCCTGGCCCTGTCACACCCCAGGAGCAGGCAGAAGTCCTGTGATTCTGATGGGAAATGGAGATGGGGAGTTCCTTCAAATTCAGGAGCCTTGAACCTTATTAGGGGTCTAAGTGCCCAAAACAGCCCGGGGATGGCGGGCTCTTTGTTTTTCACACTTCCAAATTTTTCACAAGTCAGTTGCCTGCCTGCCTCCGTTTACTAGAGGCACAACCCCAACGTGGTGTAGTTTGTGCACGTGTGTGGTGTGGTAGGTGAGTGTGTGGGTGCCCGAGGTAGAGGGGCGGTTGGTGGCTGTAGACACTGAGTGTGTGTGATGTGTGGGTGTAATGTGTGTGTGACATGGGGGGTAGTAGGGGGTTGTGGTATGTGTGGTGTGGGTATGTGTATGTGCAGTATGTGTGTGCATTGTGTGGGTGTGAAGTGTGTGTATGCGGGGGGTAATCTGTGGGTCCAGTGTGTGTGTGTGGACTTTGTGTGTGTGTGTGCAGTGTGTGTGTGTATGGTATATGTATGTGTATATGTGGTGTGTGTACATTGTATGCATATGGTGTGTGTGTGCACTGGGTGTGGGTTTGTGAGCACAGTATATTGTGGGGTGTATGTAGCATGTGTGTGTGGTGTGTGTGTGCAGTGGGTGTAGGTGTTTTTTTTTAAATATTTTATTTATTTATTTGACAGGGAGAGACATAGGGAGAGAGGGAGCACAAAGAAGGGGGAGTGGGAGAGGGAGAAGCAGGCTTCCCGCTGAGCAGTGAGCCCGATGTGGGGCTCGATCTCAGGATCCCGGGATCATGCCCTGAGCCGAAGGCAGATGCTTAACGCTGAGCCACCCAGGCGCCCCTAGGTGTGGGTTTGTGGGGGCAGCATATTGTGGGGTGTGTGTAGTATGTGTGTGGTGTGTGTGTGCAGTGTGTACATGGGAGCGTGTGTGTGCAGTCCATGTATATAGTACGTGTGGGCAGTGCGGGACGTGTGCACGTGTGTACAGGTTGAGTGGCCCGAGTGTGCAGTACCTGGGGGTGGGAGCCGTGTGCTCATGTCGTGACTGGAGAGGAATAACTGGGGGGACCGGCTCCTGGCTCGGCTCCCACCCTCACCCCCTTGGAAACAGAGCGAGCGGTCCCTGTCCTGGGGTAGCAGGGCCTGTCAGTTACTGTAGAACGTGGGCTGAGGCGGGAAACCATCACGGAAGGCCTTCAGGGTCCAGTTCCAAGGCTCTCGCAGCCACGTTGCCCACCTTGCCCTCCCAGGGACCTCGTCGTCTCTGTGCCTTCCTGTCTCTGGGCCCTGTTTACGCTATTTCCTCTCTGTGGAAGGCCCTGCCCATCCTCTCCACCTCAGAAAGCATCTTTGTCCTTGAAGGCTCAGCTCCCAGACACTGGACAGTCTTCTGACTCAGGCCCCCTGCCCACTGACCTCTGCCAGCTCGAGACTCAGAGCTTCCTGTAGAAGCCCGCGCACCCTCCCGAGGCTCACGGCGGTGGGCAGGGGTATGGCCCTGTGTTGCCCGCCCCCCACCCCCCTGCAACAAACCACCACAGGGATGAGGATGGGGAGCCGGGCCCAGGCTCTGCCCCCGCTCAGCCTAGGATTCCTTCCTGGGCTTCCTGACAAGGCTTGGCTCCGTCCCCACAGGGACCTCACTGCGGGCACATTTTCCCGTGGCTGTCTGGACAGGACCTCACACCGCATTCCGCACCCAGTCCCTGACCTTCCTGCTGGTGTCACCATCCTACCCACATCCAGACTGGGAAACTGGGCCTCCTCCCACCACCCTGAGTGTGCGTGTGTGAGAGAGAGAGAGAGAGAAGGAGAGAGAGAGTCTCGTCACTGACCGTATCTGTTCTTGTGGTCAGCGGCGAGACTCATGATAAGGAAGACGATGTCATGACGTCTGTTCTCACGGTCCTACTCTGCTTTAGGTTTTGACGATAACGGTAACAGCAAATATTGATGAAACATTGGGTAGATTCAGGGGGACAGGTTGAGGCCCCTCCAACTCCCTCACCCGTGGGGATGAGGCTGCAGGACATCCAGAGTGTGTCCCCCCCTCCCCCGTGCACCTGGGTGGGTGAGGACTCCTTTGGGCAGTGGCGACTGGGTGCTGCCCACGCACTCCGCAGTGCTCTCCGGAATGGCGTGCTGCTCCTGTCCCACCGTGCGGGTCTTGTTACCAACTGAGCCCTGCATGTGGCCCTCAGCTTTTTCCTCCCGTAGAGTCGGTTCACAGCTTCGGCCTGTCTTCTGTTGGGCTTCATGCCCTCTCCCTGCTGATTTTCAGGAAACTTCGGTATATTCTACATTCTACCTAGCATTGGGATAAACACCAGGTTTTATTTATTTATTTATTTATTTATTTATTTAAAAGATTTTATTTATTGGGCGCCTGGGTGGCTCAGTTGGTTGAGCGACTGCCTTTGGCTCAGGTCATGATCCCGGACTTCCCGGATCGAGTCCCGCATCGGGCTCCCAGCTCCTTGGGGAGTCTGCTTCTCCCTCCGACCTTCTCTTCTCTCATGCTCTCTCTCACTCATTCTCTCTCAAATAAATAAATAAAATCTTTAAAAATAATAAAGATTTTATTTATTTATTTGACAGACAGAGATCACAAGCAGGCAGAGAGGCAGGCAGAGAGAGAGAGGAGGAAGCAGGCTCCCTGCTGAGCAGAGAGCCTGATGCGGGACTCGATCCCAGGATCCTGGGATCATGACCTGAGCCGAAGGCAGAGGCCTTAACCCACTGAGCCACCCAGGCGCCCCAAACCCCAGGTTTTAGCCCTGGCAATGGCTTCTCCCATTTTGTCATCTGTCTACTAAGCTTGTTGATAGCATATCCTTCATTGGCCATGAGTCCTTCATTGTGATGTAATGAAAATCAAACTTCTAAAATATGGTATGTGCTTTTGAAGTTTTAAGATGTCCTTTCCGGCTTCAGGTTTCCTTGTATGAGCCTTACAAGGTTAATACATTTCTTGTACTGGGCTTATACTTCAGTATTTTCCAAAGTGACAGGTACTCAGCAATGCTTTGCAGACACTATCTTAATAGCAGGTGACTGCTTCAAATAAACTTGACGTGTATGAACTCATTTAATGCTCACAACCCTGCGAGATGCTGTACCATTACTATCATCCCCACGTCGTATTTGAGAAACTGAGTCACAGAGAGGTTAAGTGACTTCTCCAGGGTCACTCAGGTGGCCAGTCGAAGAATTGAGGAGTCTGGCTCCAGAGACTGTGTCTTCAGTGTCAGTGCCAAGCCGTCTCTCTCGCGTGACCTTCATAGCAACCCTCAGTGTGATGATTAATTTTTTTTGTCAACTTGACTGGCTGAGGAATGCCCAGAGAGCTGGCAAATTGTTTCCGGGTATGTTCCTGAGGGCCTCAGACTGAATGACCCCACTGGCTTTCCTGGATTTCTAGCTTGCAGACGGCAGATGGTGGAACTTTCTGGTCTCCATCCTAGGACAAGCCAACTGCAACGGTAAATCTCCTTTGGTATATTTCTCTATGGATCTTATTGGTTCTGTTTGTCTGGAGAGGCTTGATTAGTACACTCAAGAGTACCCGAACAGGTGCCACCTGGGGGCCTGGGAAAGCCTAGCCCCAGCTCACAGCCCCAGCCAGGAGCAAAGGCATTCTGAGCTTCCGGACTGTGCCTTGAGCTGCTGCACTGTGGTCTTCACTTCTTTTCCACAGGTGAAGAAAGCCTGAGATGAGGGCCTGCATCCAGGAGCTCATCATGTAAAATGATCTCCCCCTCCAAAATAAAATAAATTTGAAAAAATAAATTAGGGGCGCCTGGGTGGCTCAGTGGGTTAAAGCCTCTGCCTTTCGCTCAGGTCATGATCTCAGGGTCCTGGGATCGAGACCCGTGTAGGGCTCTCTGCTCAGCAGGGAGCCTGCTTCCTCCTCTCTCTCTGCCTGTTTCCCTGCCTACTTGTGATCTCTGTCTGTCAAATAAATAAGTAAAATCTTTAAAAAAATAAAAAAATAAATTAAATTATCCTGAAGAATAGGAGTGGAGTTTGGAGAGAGCAAACTGAGAAAGAGGGCAAGCCAGTCCCAGGATGTATCCAGAGTACCCATGGGGGTCACAGAGGAGCCTTGGAGCAGAACAGTCACAGGGGTCACAGCACCTGTCAGATGCCTCCCCCACCTCCAGCAAAGCTGGATGCTGCAGCCAAGCCTGGGGCAAGGGTGGCACAGAATACATGAGGCCCAGGTGCTGCCTGCAGTTATCCCTACTTGGCAAGTCCCTCCTAGTCCCCAGAAATTTCTCTCCCTGCAGGCCTGTCTCATTTCTCCAAGCAGCTCGGTGGCTTCTGGGAGGCAGGTATGGGCAGATGAGCTTACTGATCTTTATTTCGATGGGGCCCAGTGAGGAGCTGGGGACAGAGCACACTCTGATACAAAAGCCTCATCTTTTACCGAGCACCTTTTATGTTCCTAGCTGGTTCCTGTGGGTTTCTCTAGCTGTGCCATTGCTTTAATCCTAGGGACAGCCCTGCTTTAACTGCTTTTCGGATTGGGATATGGAGGCTAAGAGGTTTAACCTAGTTACCCCGCGATCTCCTTGAGGACAGGAGAGAAGCAGAGAGAAGCCGCCTTTCTCTGCCCACATATGCATGTAGGTGTGTGTACCCTTTGTCATGGTCATGGCCGGTGGAAGAGAGGTCAGGCGGTCAGCACTTCTCAGCATACGTGCCTGGTTACATTCTCTCGCCTATCCTAACCCACCCACCAGACCTATCCGTAGCCTCTCTGCTGAGGGGCTGCTCCACGCTTCTGTGACTGGTTTTCAGCAACGAGCCTCAGCAGTCCTTGGGCACGCTCCTCCTACAGGTCACAGGCGAGCAGCATGGATGCTTTTTTGGCAGACTCCCACCCGCTGTCACCCTTCCCAGGCTTGCACAGTTCAGGGGCAGCAGGGATGGATGAAGGGAAAAAAGATGTCCCAGAACTGTGGCCTGGTCAGCGCTTGGTCATTGGTGTCCCTCCCGAAGGCTCCTCCCCTGACTTCAGCGAAATCTCTGTCTGTTCAAGTAACTGACCTGCCCCGCCCTCCTTTAGTCTGGCCCTGGTCCTGGGGTCCTGTCTCACTCCACACTCCCCTCTAATGCCACCTCTAGAGGTGGCCCCTGCCAACACTGAGCTGTTTATATTAGTGAGATATATATAGATATATTAAAAATATTTAAATATATTTATATAAAATATTTAAATTTATTTTATTTATTTGACAGAGAGAGAGAGAGAGAAAGAGCGTGGTAGGGCGAGTGGCAGGCAGAAGGAGAGGGAGAGGGAGAAGCAGGCTTTCTTCCAAGCCAGGAACCCCCGACTCAGGGCTCCATCCCAGGATCCCAGGATTCCAGGATCATGACCAGAGCTGAAGGCAGACCCTTAACCGACTGAGCCACTCAGGTGACCCAATATTGGTGATATATATTAAGAAACAGGATCAAACAATGTGTGTCACTGTTCATGTGGCTCCGCTACCTCAATAATGTCATGACCTTCTCTCTACAGACTGAAACTGGATCCACCTCTTTCTTTTCAGTGGCCTGCGTAATGTTTCAGTCCATGCATGTGCCATCATAGTTTCAACAGGTTCTCTTCCCGTTCTTTACTGAGAAACTGTCATGGGTAAAGCTTTGTTCTGGGGACCAGAATTTACATTCAAGTAAGGAAAACAGAAAATATACAAGTCATTTTAAAAAAAATTTTTAATCTATTTATTGGAGAGAGAGAGTGAGTGAGAGAGAGAGCACACAAGAAGGAGTAGAGGGAGAGACAGAGGGAGAAGACTCCTCTGCTGGGCAGGGAGCCTGATGCGGGGCTCCATCCCGGGACCCTGGGATCATGACCTGAGCTGAAGGCAGCGGCCTAACCGACTGAGCCACCCGGGTGCCTCAGTATATAAAGGTCATTATAGAAATAAGCAGCAGCACCACGGATGGTGTTAAGCGTTACAGAGAAAATGAAACTAGGGGGGTTGGAGCAAGAGTCACTCGGAGGTTATATTTGACAACTCCAATACAAACGTCTGGGTAACAAGAAGGATGCAGAGTTTTGGGCCAAGACACACGCCGCTGGCAAACCCTTTAAGCCCACATGCTGTGGGTAGTGGAGACAGAAAAGGGGTGAACCCTGCGGCACTAGTCTCCCCTCTTCCTTGGTGTCCTCAGGGGCAGCAGGTGTGGGCAGCTGCCAAGGGACAGGTGTGCAGCCTGGTCAGCAGGCAGCCCCCATGCCCTGTGAGCGAGTCCCTTGTCACAGACCCAGAGGCTTGACAGAGCCCTGGGCCAGGCCCAGCGAGGCGGCTTCCTCATTCTTGTGATCTCTCAAAGTAATAACGCGACTTTTTTTTTTTTTCTTTGTTAAAGATTTTATTTACTCATCTGACAGAGAGACAGCAAGAGAGAGAACACAAACAGGATATGTGAGAGAGGGAGAAGCAGGATCCCCACTGAGCAGGGAACCCTATGCGGGGCTCGATCCCAGGAGCCTGGGACCATCACCTGAGCCAAAGGCAGATGCCCAACAGCTGAGCCACCTGGTGCCCCATAAGGGGACTTTCTTATTTGTAAAACGGAATGCAATGCCTCGTCCGCCTCTGCTTCCACAAGATCATGTAAGTGAAGTTGCTTTAGAGAAGGAAGTTTCTAGATGAGTGTCCTACTAGAGTTGCTGTAACAAAGTACCACACACTGGATGGCTTAAAACAACAGAAATCATTGTCTCACAGTTCTGGAGGCTACGAGTTCAAAATCAAGGTCTCAACAACATTGATCCCTTCTTAGGGGCTCCAAGGAAGAATGAGTTCCAGGTCTCTGTCCTAACTTCGAGTGGCTGTCAGCCATCCCTGGTGTTCCTTGGTTTGTGACATCCTAACTCCAATCCCATGGCAATCTCCCTGGGGAGTCTGTGCCCAAATGTCTCTCTTATAAGGACACCAGTTATTGGATTAGGGGCCATCCTAATGACTGTGTCTTAACTCCACTACATCTGCAAAGACCCTATCCCCAAATAAGGTCACATTCACTGGTACCAGGGGTTAGAACTTGAACTTATCTCTTTGTAGGGACACAATCCAACCCATTACAGTACCAATGTCCCTTTCAGCAGCAGCCTTGCCATCATCACCACTAAAAATCAGTGTCAAAGACCAAACACACCATGGTGCCTGGCTGGCTCAGGATGCAACTCCTTGATCTTGGGGTTTCAGGTTCGAGCCCCACATTAGGTACAGAGAGGACTTAAAAATAAAGTCTTCAGAGCAAACAAACACACCAAAAATGCATTATCCGCAAACAGGATATGCCTGCTTTTGTGTGGGAGAGTCACCTAATTTTAGCATACACTTTGACACAACAAAGGTAGGTCCTGGCACTTCTCAAACCACAGTTCACACAGGAATCCCCGAGTCCCCTGGGGGTCTCAGAATGCAGACTTGCTCAATAGGCCTGCAGCAGCGGACATTCGCATTTCTGTTAAGCCTCCAGGTAATGCCTCTGTTGCTGGTCCGCTGGTCCACAGAGATGGACTTCCACCATGCAGGCCTCTGCCCTGCCTATGGCTATCGGTCACAGGTGAAGAGACTCGCCCTCTTCCTCCAGGGACCTTTGGATTTCAGGAGCCAGCCTGACCAGCTCTGTGCGGGTCACTGGCGCATAAGTGGTCCCTGCTCTGACGTCCTTCCCTTTCCAGCCCGTCTTCCAGGGCAGATGCTGCCTTTTCTTAGCTCGCCCTTAGTATGCCAGTGGGCGACCCTCACGATGCAGACCCCGCTGGGGAGCTGAGAGGAAACTCTGCTGGAAGGTGGGCTGCAAGCACATCAGAACACAAAACACACACATTCAGCCCAAAGCCCCCTGTTCCTGGATCCCATCCAGACTCGTCCCTTTATTATTTTTGTTCTTTTTTCTCTTTAATGAGATCTTGCCTGAAAACAGCCTGGGCGTTGCTAAGGTAACACCGTAGAGGCTTCCCGAACACATTATTGTTTAAGGCCTGCAGCTCAGCCTGGAGGAATTTGCTATTTGTTTAAGAGATGAAAGCCACAAACTTCCCCACATTCTTCTCCAGTTTCACTCACTCCGCTTGGACCGTAGGGCCCAGGCAGAGAGCACGCATTGGGTGGAGGGGCTCCTGGGGAGCCATCAAAACAGTGGGGATTTGTGAGTGTTCCTCACCACCCAGACACGGAGATCTGGGATTTCTCTTGACGGGACAATGTGGAATAAATGTCCTCACTGAGGGTCTAAGAAGGACATGATGGGGAAGGAAAGCCTCTCACTGGTGGTCCCTCCCAACCTCGAAATCTGGAAATAGTGATTAAGCCACACTTTCCCCAAGGCCTTAGGTTAAGAGATTATATCACTGGGAAGGGAGCCAGAGGTCCTGGGGAATAGTCCACCTAACGCACATGGTAATGCATGGGATGTGGCTCTGGGGAGGTGTTTCAGGAATGCATCTAGGCCCCTATCAGATACGAGCTCTATCAGGACCCCTCTGAGGCCTGCTGGGAGCGGGCTGGGCACCGGCGATGCACAATGCATGTTGACAGGCCCGCCAGGGCTTTGCATCACCCTGGATCTCCACCTTCTTGCCAGGAGGGCACTGACTCTACACAGCCACAGACCGATCTCCATCGCTCTTTGTCCTTGCCTTTCTTTCTGTCATTCTGCTTCTCCCACTGACAACCTCCGGGCTCCCCTTTTATGTGGACCCTGACTCCCTAAGTAATGCTTCAGGATTCACTAGCTTTTGGGCCTAGTGACCTCGTAGGACCTGACTGGCAGGCCCCCGGTCAGGTGATCACCCTCGGTCCGCAGGCCCCAGCTCACAGGGCGAAGGGCCACGTTGTTAAACGGGAGCTGCAGCTGTGGCAGATCTTCTGAGCCACGCATCCACCCAGCATAAAGTATGTGATGAAGTGATGCTGTCAGAGGAATTTTGGAGAGAGAAACATGTCTAATGAGAAAGCTTGATTGAATGGTGTATGGTATCGTCTCTCCTCTGTCACCCATGGAGACTTTGGTAAAATGTGCATCATTCATCAATACTTCTGGCCTGGGGCGCCTGGGTGGCTCAGTCGGTTAGGTGTCTTCGGCTCAGGTCATGATCCCAGGGTCCTGGGATCGAGCCCCACGTCAGGCTCTCTCCTCAGCGGGGGGCCTGCTTCTCCCTCTCCCACTTCCCCTGCATGTGTTCCCTCTCTCACTGTGTCTCTCTCTGTCAAATTAAAGAAAAAAACAAAAAAACCCAAACTTCTGGCCTTAAAGGCACCTGTATGGCTCAGTCGGTTAAGCATCTGACTTTTGATTTCCACTCAGGTCCTGATCTCAGGGTTATGAGATCTAACCCCACAAGGGTTTTAAGCTCAGTGGGAAGTCTGTTGGATATTCTTGGTCTTCGGCTGCCCCTCCCCGCAAGTCGCACTCTCTTTCTAAAATAAATCAATAAATCTTTAAAAAGTACTTCTGGCCTCAGCCTTGTGTTTTTGGAGGGAGGTTGGCTATGCTGACTCTAGTCTCTGGGAGGGCAGAGGTTTAGAACAGAGGCTGGTCTTGGGGCCTCAGCCACAAGGAGTTACCTATAGGAACACTTGGGAAGTTTGGCAGTGAATCACCGGAGTAGGAGGATTGATGTGGGAAATAAAGGCAAAAGAAAAATTAAATTTCCTTACTACCTACAGCCCACTGACAAGTCCTTGAAACAAGCAGAGTGACATTCCTCTAAGGACTCAGCTGCCTTGATGTTCATACTTGGCTAAGGGCAAAAGGTAATCTTAGCTCTATTGCCAGGATCCTGTAAGTTTACTTTGACACATAAAAATTCCTTTGGAAACTTCCTTTATCTCTACCCCCCAAGATACGTGTCGGCAATCATCCTCCAAGCATATGACCCACTGATCCACATTTGGAAGGTCTCATGACTGAGTTTTTACTAAACAGTAATAAATGACCTTTTCCCAACAATAACTAGTCCCCTCAAGACCCTAGGAAACTTGCTCCCCAAATTCCTTACAGGTTATGCTACCCCTAACCTCCTCCCAACCTGAAAGTGTATAATCGGCCATTCCTCAGGAGCCCAGTGCAGTTCTTTCTGCCCATGAGTCCCGTCCCTGGGTTTTTTTTTTTAAGATTTTATTTATTTATTTGACAGACAGAAATCACAAGTAGGTGGAGAGGCAGGCAGAGAGAGAGGGGAGGAAGCAGGCTCCCTGCTGGGCAGAGAGCCTGATATGGGGCTTGATCCCAGAACCCTGGGATCATGACCTGAGCTGAAGGCAGAGGCTTTAACCCACTGAGCCACCCAGGCGCCCCTGTCCCTGGGTTTTCAGAACACCACCTTTTTGCACCAAAAAAGATATCTCAAGCATTCTTTCTTGGCCATCAGCTCCGGACCTTAACACTCTTCCCTATATCAGGATTATGTGCACAACGAACTGACCTAGAGATATGAATGTGAGATGCCAGGGAGATAAGCACACATACACACACACACACACACACACGCAGAGAGTGAGGCACACAGAGGGACACACACCCGGAGAGATACACAGAAAGCACACCCACAGCCACGGACACAAGCAGACATCTAAAGAGAGCCTGAGGCTGAAGTAGACCCAGGGTCTCATCCCTCCACACAGAAGGGTGAGGCATCCAGCACGAAAGGGAAAAAGGGGCCATCTTTGTGGCTCCATGACATCCAGGATGTCATGGTGAAGAAGTTGCTGAGCTCATTTCAAGAGAGGAGAGGGTGAATGCTATGACTAGCAATTCAATATAATCCCTCATCACAGGAAAATGTGTTCTTTGAGGTTGAAAAGGTAAAAAAAAAAAAAAAAAAAAAAAAAAAGAAGGCAGGAGTAGACATACTTTTGGCAAAGTCTCCAGAACCCAGATGAATTCTGAGTGGACTTTATCTGAGGCCCTGGCACTCTGAAGGGACCCCCTCAGGAAGCAACTGTAGGCCCTTGAGTGTCTGGAGAAATGGTCAGTCTGGGCTGGAGAGCCCGTGGTACCCAGAAGGGTGGCCACTGGGTGCCTGGGGTTCTCACTGCACAGGCACCGACACCAGGGGAGAAAGGGATGAGAGATTGTGAAGGAATTGGACGCTGGATTCCAGCCACAGCTGGTCCCGTGGGGCAGGGCCGGCACCTGAGCAGCTGTGTGGGGAAATGGAGGAGTTGCTCCCGGGGTAAGATGGGGAGCTCACAACTTGAGCCTTAGGCCATCACATCTGCCAGGGACAGCGGAGACCTTGCCAACCTGTTCATTTTCCAGAAAGCACAGAGGCTCGGAAGTTAAGTAGTCCGCCTGAGTGCATGCACTGAGTTACGGTGGCCTGGAATTCTGGCCCAACAATGACTGTTGCTACAGAGGTCAGTGTTCTCTTTACTTCTTGGAGATCAAGTCCGCATGGTTGGGCTAGTGGGGAGAAAAACTGACAGTAGGTACAAGTGTCTCCGAGAAAGCCCCGGGGACCTGTCACATTAGTTTCTGCTTCATTTGCTCGGTGGGCTCTCTACCCCTTTGGGCCAGCTCTCCTTGAAGACTTCATTTTGGTTACAAAAGGTATGTAGTGTAGGTATGTGTGTAGGTATAATAATGTATATATGTATAACAGGGACTCGGGTCCTTCAGAGCGTGGGTGATTTGGACGGATTCGGGAAGGCAGTGGACGGAGAAGCTAACTGATGGCTTTCGGGAGCAGCTGTGACCTTCGTCCCTGTTATGCCCCAATAATGGGTCCGTGATTAAAGGAGCGAGACTGATATAAAGTGAAGGTCAAGCAAAGCTTTATTTCACGCCAAGCATCAAGACTCTAACCGAACGTTCAGGGACGCACCTCTTTCAAGAGAGGGCGACCCTTCTCTGTTTCACAGACTAGATTTAAGGGCAAAGGCCATGCGGTCGGGCCTGGCCATGCACAGGTGGCCAATGAGATTGTAACACACACAGGAAACTCCACAGTGATGCTAGGTGACCAACTGAGTTACAATTTACCCTAGTAGACATTTGAACCAGCCTATTACACCTTGGTTGGGATTGGCACCCAAAAGGCTCCCAAAGGGCGGAGCCCATACTCCTTGGTAACCGGGGAGACAGTATGCATCCCCCCACTGATCGGATGTCTCCACCTGGCCTGACCCACCCTTTGTATCTGGGCTTTGTTCCCTGAAGCTGGTTTCCGGGACTGGTCTCCAAGTAAATCCCCTGGGGGAAGGGGAGCAGGGACAGTTTCTAAATAGGTCCTTACAGTCCCAGGATGGAGACTCCCTGGCCTCCTCTCCTCCCCACCCCCCTGCTGCTTGCGAATCCGCTGCCTTGCAAAGTGGCATCTGGTGGGAGCGGGATGCCAGTTCAGCGGGAGAACGGAAGGCCAGGATCTCAAACTGGTAACGGAGGGATCATCCTTCACAACGACTTCAGAAGACTTGCTGGACCCAGAGGTCGGTAGAAGTCTGGAATTGGGGCCAGCGGGGGCTTCTGGCTAATCTCTTCATGGATACTTGCTCTGGCACTCGCTGTGGCATCTGTGTCCTTCATTCATGTTGGGTCTCCCATTGAGCCCTGACTGTCGCCTGTGGTGCCCTGACCACTCCTGGGATGGGAAATGGGAGGATGAGACCAAACTCTTGTCCACATGGGGCCAGGGCGGGAACCAGGCATCCAAGTCTGTACTGGCTTGCTTCGGGTCTTGCGGAGTCCACAGGACCTAGGCATCCTGCCTTCCAGTCAGACCTTCCGGCCTGCAGGCGCCTTTGATGTTCCCCAGAACCCCGAGAGCGCTGGAGGGCAGCTCCTCTTAGAAAGGGTGTCACATTTACATCACTTAGGACTTGGGCCTGGCGCTGGGGCCGGATGGCAGTGAGGGAAAAGCTGTGAAGAGCGGCAAATGAAACCCCATCTCCCCTGCCGCATCCCTCCTACCCTCAAGGGACTCCATTGGTCACTGAGATTTGAAAACAGTCACGAATTCTTTCAGCGCCCAGCTAGGAGCTTCCTTTTGAATGCAAAGGAGAGACTGGGAGTTCTCCGCGGAGTCAAACGTGGATCTCCATCTCAATGCCCAGAGACAAAGGCCAAAAAATGCGAGGAATTTCCAAAGCGCCTCTTGCAAACAGCATCTCCCCCACCCTCTGGCTCTGCTCCACGGGCACCACGATGCGAATGGCGGCTTTCTTCCGTGGGCCTGGCCTGGCCTGCTGCCCGCTTGCTAAAAGATTGGCTCTGAGGACAAATGAAATTAGGAATCTCCCTTCCGCAGCCTCGTGTTCTTGTGCTCCTGGAAGAAGACACTTCTGGGCACCCAAATAGTGGGTGGGCCTGGTGAGGGGGCACGGTGGGGGCAGCCCACAGGCTCCCTTGCTCACCAGCCCCCTCCCCGGTGGGCAGCCCCTGTGAGGGCGGGTGGAAGAGGCGGATGCACCCCACCCACTCCAGGGCAATGAGAATGTTCTCACTTTCGGAGGGAGGCCTTTAAAAGGAGCCTCACTGGGCTAAGGGTTCTTTTGTTCTCCTTCCCCTTCCGAGGCTGAACAGAAGGGAATAAGCTTCCAGGACGTCATAAGGAGTGAAGAAAGAGACTGGGAAAGAGTCCACAGAATTCTCATTTTAAGACACCTTTGAGTCACAGAGAGGGACGCTCGCTGTCCAGAGGCCCTTGGCAGTCTCGGAAAATGTCTCCAGGCCTGCACTGACCCATTTATTTAACATCAATATTCCTTCTCTTCCCTGCAGGATGCTGGGTTATTTGGGGGTCACTGTGACCCCTCAGAAAGTGAGAAGGAAAACCTAGAAGATGATGACCCATAGATAATCTTGGGTGTGGGTTGGTTGAGAGTGGGAACAGTGGGGGCGCCTGGGTGGCTCAGTGGATTAAGCCTCTGTTTTCGGCTCAGGTCATGATCCCAGGGTCCTGGGATCAAGCCCCGCCTGGGGCTCTCTGCTCTGTGGGAAGCCTGCTTCTCCCTCTCCCATTCCCCCTGCTTGTGTTCCCTATCTCACTGTGTCTCTCTCTGCCAAATTCTTGGGGTTGTAAGTTTGAGCCCCATTTTTGGGGTAGAGATGACTTAAAAATAAAATCTTTATAAAGCAGAAAAACAAAACAAAATAAAACCCTACATTTGTTTGCAAAACCTATGCAGGACTGTTCTACTTACCATATGGCAATATTAGGGAATGACCTTGTTCCCTGGCTGCACTGACCTACAACTTGGTAGGCTTGCTTCAGGCTTTGCTTACTTCTCACTGGCTGCCAGACTAGCTTCCTCAAGCCCTGGCCTAGTCATGCCATTGTCAATGCTAGAGCCCACAGGTGTACCTGTTGACCCCTGTATCTGGCCCAGGGGTCTTGGTGGGACACTCAAGTTCTGACAGGAGCCTGGAGTCCCCTCTTCCCAGTCTCTACAACTCAACCTTCACTTCAGCAGGGCCAGCCCTGCCTGCCATTTGTCCTACCCTTCCGTCAACAGTCTGTTCTTACCTTCTCAACTCTTACTCTATCCACCGTGGAGGACACCTTCCTTCCTCTCCTTCTCCTCTTCCCCATTTTAATACGGCATTTCACAAACTCCCCGACCCTCTTCATTGCTTATCACATTCACCATCTAGCTTGAGTTACTTTTCCTTTAGGAATGTCCTGCCACCTGGCCTCCCAGTGTCTGGCAGGCTTGGCCTCCAGAGTGCTGAAGAGCCTGACACTCCTGCTCGCTTGCCCTCGGGGAAGTGATGGACCTTTGGGCTTCTCATCTGTGAAGTAGGGAAATGCTTACCCACCTCATAGGCCTCACCGATTGCGTGAGATGATAAGAACACTGTAGTAAGGGCTCAACACGGCTCCCTCTTTTTTTTTTTTTTAAAGATTTATTTATTTATTTGACAGACAGAAATCACAAGGAGGCAGAGAGGCAGACAGAGAGAGAGGAGGAAGCAGGCTCCCCGCTGAGCAGAAAGCCTGATGCGGGCTCGATCCCAGGACCCTGGGATCATGACCCAAGCCGACGGCAGGGGCTTTAACCCACTGAGCCACCCAGGTGCCCCCGTCTCACTCTTTTTTCCCCCCAATTCCCTCAGTTGTGATGTGTTCAGTGTGCCTTGCCCTCATGGGTACTTTTTGCTCTGGGGCCGCCTTTGGGAACTCAAACTCCTTGAGGCCAGGGGTGCTGAAAAACAAAATTCAGCTGAATAGATGTGAAGATCTTACTGGCTCTCTTCAGTGACTCATGAATCCCGACAGCATCCTAGCTCTAGCGAGTACGAAGGAGCTCTGAGAAGCTGTGCAAAATGGAAGACTTACAGGAAGAGGGAGTCAGGGCAAAGCAGTGATTCTTGCAAGGAGTAGATTGTTTCAGGCAAGGTCACCTTCCTTTGGAGGACACTAGGGGTCTTTCAGGAGGATTTCTTCACTGGTGTTGACCAGGAAATTTGAGACTGACCAGTGAAAATCAAATTCCTAGGAAAGGCAGAAACTGCAGTTTGGTTAGGGGACATGGGCCTTAGCACAAGTGACTCCATGTTGGTATTTTTGTTTTTGTTTTTGTTTTTTTAAACAAGGGAGACCCTATTCTGATGGTTCTTAGAGTGATGTCCTCTGACCACAGCAAGAGAACCTCTTGCGAACTTGGTAGAAATGCAAACTCCACCCCCCCCACCGCCCATGAACCACTGACTCTGGTGGGTGGTCCAGCAGTCTGTGTTGTATCAAATCTTCCAGATGATTCTGGTGCACGCTCAAGTTGGAAAACCACTGCTCTGTTCCATTGCCTGGAGCCTACACGCGCTGCAGGACGGTACAGGACTCATGATGCTCCATGAGCTTCAAAAAGCCAGTAAACCAGCTCTCCAACCAAAAACGCTGCCCTATTCCCCAGAGTTGACTCTCTTCCTTCAGTCCCGGAGGGAGGTACCTTTCAGACAGCTGGTTTTCTTCCTGTCTGTGCTTCACTGTGTGTGTCCTGTCACTGACATTTTGGGACAGCCAGGAGCTTGGATGGTTTTAACAGAGAGGTCCAGGCCCCCCCCAGACCCTGTGTGGTGTGCACTCCTGGGCCCTGCTTTTCCGAGCCTGTGTCAGGGTTTCCCAGAAGGCAGAGAGCGGCGATGCTGGGTGGAAGGCGGGAACACAGGCAGCGTGCGCTTGGCCTTTGTGGAAGCTGGGGGGAAGATTCACCCTGTACCCCCGGCAGCTTTCCTCAGGGAGCAGGGGCTGCCTGTGCAGCCAAGGAGGGCCAGCTTGGCATGAATGGAGACCTTGTATTGAAGACCTCGCTGGAGCCAGGAGCCACAACACAGGGGCTTTTCACGAGCAACCTTGCAACAGAGGCGGCATTGAGCGTGACTGGTGGCTTGTGGGCAGACGTAGGGTCTGGTGGACGCGTGGCATCATTGGAATAACATTGTTGTTCCTGCTGACCCTGCCCTGGCCGGGGGTGGGGGTGCTTAGATATCTCCTTTCAGAGGGGAAGACTCCAAGAGTCCTACTGTCCATAGCTGAAGCTGCTCTGACATGCCCCTCCTCCCATGAGCCATGAGTCAGTGTGCAAGGCTGTAGCAAGGGCCCAGAATGCGAACAAGGGGGTCCACGCATGCAGGGAGTACGCCGGGATGCCGGTCAGGAATGGGTTAAAGGCAGCTGCCCGGAGACATTGCCAAAGTACAACTCTGGGGGCTTGCTACAAGGCCAGGGAGGATGCCAGGTGTGCTCTTATCTATTAAAGGGGGATGGAAGCCCAGTGTGCCCCACCAAGGGGTCATTGAGAGGTGAGGAAGCACTGCTGGGGGGCTGTGAGGAGTCTGCTAGGCAGGGACAGATGCCAACTGCCAGGGGCATTCAGGACAAGGTGATGGTGAGGATGGGGGTGTGGGGGGGTTAATGCTACCAAAGGAGATTCAGTCTGTCATGTACAGACTCACTGTGTCACCTGCCTCCAACACCCACCTCCCCAAGGTGGTTAGTGGTAGTTGATTAGCTAGCCAGCTCCCTGGCTTCTTCTCTCTGCTTGCACTGTCTTTCCTTTGTTTCTTTCTTTCAAAGATTGTATTTGTTTATTTGATAGAGAGAGAACACAAGCTGGGGAAGCAGCAGGCAGAGGGCAAGGGAGAAGCAGTCTCCCTCCTTAGCTGCCTGATGTGGGGCTCCATCCCGGGACCCTGGGATCATGACCCAAGTGGAAGACAGATGCTTAACCGACTGAGCCACCCAGGGGCCCCTTGCACTTGTCTAGGATGACCCATCCTCCTGGATGACCTGGGACCAAGGATTTCCCGGGAGGCAGAACATTTGGTGCTAAAATTGGGTCAGTGGATCACCCTGCTTTCATCTTGGATAGCTTTTATTCAGTTTGAAACTTCTTATACTGGGATGCCTGGGTGGCTCAGGGGGTTAAAGCCTCTGCCTTCGGCTCAGGTCGTGATCCCAGGGTCCTGGGATCGAGCCCCGCGTTGGGCTCTCTGCTCGGCGGGGAGCCTGCTTCCCCCTCTCTCTCTCTGCCTGCCTCTCTGCCTACTTGTGATCTCTGTCAAATAAATAAATAAATAATCAGGTAAACAAGTTAAAAAAAAAAACAAAAACACTTCTTATACTTATCTCCTGTGACTCCCCCACCAAAATGTGGTAACAAAAGGGGATGGGACTGTTTCTCCACTTGCAAGTGGGGTTAATGGTGTCCTGTCTGCGGATCTGGTAGGTGTGTCCCTGGGTCAAAAGAAAACGGGGAAGCAAGTCGTGGCTTTAGTGTACTTCGACTGAGGAGGTGGCCATGCTTCCTCCATTTTCACTCTGTGGACACACTGATCCCCCACTTTTTTGCTCCTTTATAAGGGCTCTTGCACTTGGCCTGGCAGATCACACTCATCCCTCCAAATGGCCCATGCTGGGCAAGGTGGCCTCTGTGCTTGTAATGTCATATGTGAGATGTGTACACACACACACACACACACGTAGCTGTGCCTAGCACTCCTCATATTCAGTTACTAATCGGCTCCAGGAGATTGCGATCTCCTTAAAGGAAGGATTGTTTTCTTTGCTTTTTTGGAATCTGCTGCCACATGGAAGGCTCAGATTTCCCATCCATGAGAGAACTGCAGGGTAGGGGGATAGGGGTGGTGGCCTTCTGGGAGGGAGCTATGCAGCGCCTGGGAGAGCCGAGGCCTGAGTTTCTCCGGGCTGCTGCCCCTGCTGCCCCGTCTCCAGAGCAGTCTTGAGTCAGTCCTCCTGGTGTCTACTGTCAGTCCTGGGTGGCGGTGGCTGTCAAGCAGGGGGAACTCACTGCTCCCTGGGGCTCAGTTTTCTTCTTGAGCTCATTGACAGGCTGGCCCAGGAGAGTCGTGCATGCACAGCCCTCTCAAAATGACAGCTGTCTCAGGGACCACCTGGTTTTCAGGGAAAATGCTATTCTGCTTTAGGTCTTCCATCAGAAACAAAGGATTCCACCCAGGTCATCTTGGCGACCCCGTGGGCTTGTGTTTTGTGGTCATGCTTGGGGGGTCCTCCTGTCTCCTTCAGAGGTCTCCCCTGGAGCCCAAGCCAGACTGTCACAAGCTCTCAACCTTTGGGCAGGAGGCCAAGGTTGGAGAAAGCCTGGGGGGCAGAGAGTATGAACTCAAGGTGAGCACCAGGAAGGCCAGGGCCCTGGGCCACCAGCAGCTTTTGGCACCCACAGGGGCTTAGCTAACCAGCAGGCCCCACCACACTGCGTGAATCACGGTCTTCCTCTCTTCCTTCTCTTTTGTTCTCACTTTCCCTATCTGTACCTCTCTCCTCCCCAGCGGGCAGTCCTTGCGCCTTAGTCCAGGAGAGGATGACGTGGCCAAACGAGTCTCTTTCAACCACCCTAGCGAATCCATTACTGCTTTGTTTTCCTTTGTGGTACTTATTACAACCTGAAATCGATTGCCTCTTTTGTGCTGCCTTCCCAATTTGAATGGATAGAGAGCAGAGACCAGCTCATTCACTTAACTGTGCCCCAGCACTAAAAACAGTGCCTGGTACATCATAATTAATGACTCAATGAACAAGGCCCAGTATTTGATCAAGGCCCCAGGCTACAGCAATTTAGTGCAGGATAGTGCCAAGTACTGTGTTTAGAAGTTTCCTGGGACATGGGGGGTCTGGTTGGCTCAGTTGGAAGAGCATTAGATTCTTGGTCTTGGGGTTGTGTGTTTGAGACCCATGTTGGGTGCGGAGGTTACTTAAAAAAAAAAAGTTTCCTGGAACAGAGAGCTGGGAGCTTAGAGTTAGGGCAAGCCCCCTGCGGTTGTAAACCCACATTTTTTTTTTTTTTAAACCCAGGGGAGGGGTGCCTGGGTGGCTCACTGGGTTAAGCCTCTGCCTTTGGCTCAGGCCCTGGTCTCAGGGTCCTGGGATCAAGCCCTGCATCGGGCTCTCTGCTCAGTGGGGAGCCTGCTTCCCCTCTCTCCCTGCCTGCCTCTGTCCCTACTTGTGATCTGTCAAATGAATAAATAAAATCTTAAAAAAAAAAAACAACAACACAAAAAAAAACCCCAGGGGAGTCATAGGAGGCTAGAGGAAGTGTCCATGTGTCCCCCACCCCCCAATTGTGTGCCTTACGTTCTGAAAGGGGAAACCTCTAGACTCTCTCACTGTGCTCTCTGCATCTTCTCAAGAGTCCTGCTCCACTAGTGCCCACACTCCTTTGGTCCAGAGCACTGAGTTTATTTTTCCTTCTGTCCTCCAGCTCTGTCTGCTCTGTGATCAGGGCTCCTCTGGTGACATGGAGACTAGTCCTAGGAGGGACATCGAAGATCCTGTGCCCAGGCTCCTATGGAAGAACAAGTAAGGCTCAGACGTGTGAAGTCATTTGTTCAAGACCACACTGTTCTTGACAGAGCCCAGAATTCGTTCATTTATTCATTCACTGGAAGAAAAAAAAAGGTCAGTTTCGCTTAAGAATTTTTTTTTTTAAAAGATTTTATTTATTTTTTTGAGAGAGAATGAGAGAGAGACTTCACCAGCAGATGGGAGGGGTAGAGGGAGAAGCAGATTCCTCACTGAGTAGGGAACCTGATGTGGGACTTGATCCCAGGACCCTGGGAGCATGACCTGAGCTGAAGGCAGAAGCTTAACCAACTTAGCCACCCAGGTGTCTCAAGATTGTGTTTGATGAAGCTGTAAAAGGTTAATTTTGTTGAATCTGAACCCATTTTTTTTAAATTCTGTGTGATGATATAGGAATTATGCATGAAGAACTTCTAGTGCATGCTCAAGTATGATGATTGTTTTAAGAAAATGTATGCGCAGTTTTGAGTTGTGAACTAAACTAGCTGCTTTCTTCACGGAACTCTTTTTTTTTTTAAATTCTTTACTTCAAAGAATGACAAATTGTTTCTTAGACTTGGATATTTTGCAGACATTTTTGAAAGTGATCAAAGTGAGACTGTCACTTCAGTGAAAACAACTGATAGTAATTGTTCCCAATTATAAAACATGAGCTTTAAAGTAGAAATTAGAATCTGGAAACCTTGTATCCACCTCCGTGAGCTTGACAACTGCCTAATACTTTAAGTCTTTTCTGATGGGATTGGTGTTGAGAGTAATTAATGTACCTTTTGATATTATATGAAACGGGCCCTTGCTTGGAAGAGTTGTATGATTTAATGAGCCAATATAAATATATTTTTAGGTAGGCTCCATGTTCAATGCGGGGATTGAACTCACGACACTGAGATCAAGAGTCACATGCTCTATCAACTGACCCATCGGATGCCTATCAAAATATTTTTTTAAAAGATTTTATTTATTGGGCGCCTGGGTGGCTCAATGGGTTAAGCCGCTGCCTTCGGCTCAGGTCATGATCTCAGGGTCCTGGGATCGAGTCCCGCATCGGGCTCTCTGCTCAGCAGGGAGCCTGCTTCCTCCTCTCTCTCTCTGCCTGCCTCTCTGCCTACTTGTAATCTCTCTCTGTCAAATAAGTAAATAAAATCTTAAAAAAAAAAAAGATTTTATTTATTTATTTGACAGAGAGAGAGATCACAAGTAGGCAGAAAGGCAGGCAGAGAGAGAGGAGGAAGTAGGCTCCCTGCTGAGCAGAGAGCCCCATGTGGGGCTCGATCCCAGGACCCTGGGATCATGACCCGAGCCGAAGGCAGAGGCCTTAAACCACTGAGCCACCCAGGTGCCCCTATCAAAATATTTTTTAAATATTTTATTTATTTATTTGAGAGAGAGTATAGAAACAAGGGGAGGGGCAGAGGGAGAGAGAGAAACACACTCCCCCATGAGCTGGGAGCCCAACATGGGGGTTGGTAGCAGGACCCTGAGATCATGACCTGAGCTGAAGGCAGCCACTTAACCAACTGAGCCATCCAGGAACCCCCTCCCCTACCAACACTTTTTAAATGACCATCTAGGAGACTGCAAAATCATGAATAGATACAAAGATCTATTCAAAATTAAAGAGAGACTAATGTATTTCATTGTAACAGAATAAAAGTTCAGTGTTAGGGTTTCAAATTCCATATTGCAAGTTACCTTTAAGAAACTATACCACCTGGGGGGTGCCTGGGTGGCTCAGTTGGTTGAGCAACTGCCTTCGGCTCAGGTCACGGTCCTGGAGTCCCGGGATCGAGTTGTGCATCGGGCTCCCAGCTCCATGGGGAGTCTGCTTCTCCCTCTGACCTTCTCACCTCTCATGTTCTCTCTCACTGTCTCTCTCTCAAATAAATAAATAAAATCTTTAAAAAAAAAAAAAAAAAGAAAGAAACTATACCACCTGGGACGCCTGGGTGGCTCAGTTGGTTAAGCATCTGCCTTCGGCTTGGATCATGATCTCAGGGTCCTGGGATTGAGCCCCGTGTTGGGTTCCCTGCTCAAAGGAACCTGCTTCTTCCTCTCTTCCCTTCTCATCCTCTTTCTCACTCTTTCTCTCTCTCTCAAATAAATAAATACATAAACTCTTAAAAAAGAAGAAGAAGAAGAAAAAAAAAACAAAAAACAAAACTATACCACTTGTTGAGTATCAGAGAAGAATATCCACAATTACTAGAAAAAGCTATGAAAGGAACCTGGGTGGCATAGTCAGTTAAGCATCCGACTTTTGGTTTTGGCTCAGATCATGATCTCAGGGTGGTGACTGAGTCCACAATCAGGTCAGGCTCCATGCTGGGCGTGGAGGCTTTTTAAGATTCTCTCTCCCTTTGCCCTTCTCCCCGCCTCCCTAAAAGAAAGGAAAAAAAAAAAGTCTATGAAAATATTATACCTGTTCTCAATGGCAAATCTGAGTGAGGCCAGAATTTCTTCATACTTCTTCAAAACAACATTTCACAGTAGACTGAAAGCAGAAGCAGACACAAGAATTCAGCTGCCCTTTACTCATCCGGACAATAAAGAGATTTACAGACATGCAAAACAATGCTGCTCTGCTCACAAGTATATTTTTGTTTTGTAATACAGCTTTTAAAAATAAAAATCTTATTTATGTTAACATGGACGGGGTTATTATTAATTGAAAGGAATCCATAGTCTTTTATTTTAATTTCTTTCTTTCTTAAAGATTTTATTTATTTATTTATTTTGACAGAGATCACAAATAGGCAGAGAGGCAGACAGAGAGAGAAGGGGAAGCAGGCTCCCTACTGAGCAGAGAGCCTGATGTAGGGCCCGATCCCAGGACCCTGAGACCCTGACCTGAGCCGAAGGCAGAGGCTTTAACCCACTGAGCCATCCAGGCGCCCTTTAATTTCTTTAAAAAAAAAAAAATTTAACTCTAGGCATTCTTCATTATTTTTGTTTATTTTTTAAAAAGATTTTATTTATTTATTCATGAAAGAGAGAGAGGGGGGCACCTGGGTGGCTCAGTGGGTTAAAGTGGGTTAAAGTGGGTTAAAGCTTCTGCCTTCAGCTCAGGTCATGATCCCAAGGTCCTGGGATTGAGCCCCGCATCGGGCTCTCTGTTCCTTGAGGAGTCTGCTTCCTCCTCCTCTCTCTGCCTGCTTCTCTGCCTATTTGTGATCTCTGTTGTTGGTCAAATAAATAAAGAAAAGAAAAGAAAAGAAAAGAAAGAAAGAGAGAGAGAGGCAGAGGGAGAACCAAACTCACTGCTGAGCAGGGATCCTGATGCAGAACTCGATCTTAGGATTCTGGGATCATGACCTGAGCCGAAGGCATGTGCTTAACCATCTGAGCCACCCAGGCGCCCTTATTTTAATTTCTTTCTTTTTTTTTTTTTTTTTAAATAAGATTCTTAATTTTTTTTTTAAAGATTTTATTAATTTATTTGACAGACAGAGATCACAAGTAGGCAGAGAGGCAGGCAGAGAGAAAGGGGGGAAGCAGGCTCCCTGCTGAGCAGAGAGGCCGATGCGGGGCTCGATCCCAGGACCCTGGGATCATGACCCGAGCTGAAGGCAGAGGCTTTAACCCACTGAGCCACCCAGGCGCCCCCTATTTTAATTTCTAATGGGGCCAGTAGCAGTACATAGAATCCAGCTATCTCATGTCTCTAACACAATACTCTGCACCCAGTCCCAGTGTGTGTTTTTCCCAACTGGCAAGCAATTCTCTGACACCAAATGGGTGTCCTACAACACAACTCAATTCTGACACTGTCTGCTTGGCGCTGGCATCAGAGCCCACAGGTGTAAGGCTCAGTCTTACAACACTGCCCTCTACCTCCCTCCACCCCTTCCGAACCCTCTCACAAGCCCATGTCACCGGTGTTTCTCACCAATGGGCTAGAGCTCAGAGGTTCCAAAGATCCCCTCCCTGGATTCAGTTAATTTGCTACAGTGGATCACAGAACTCAGAGAAACATTTTGCTTCCTAGATTGTCGGTTTATTATAAAAGGTTATATAACTCCAGAACAGAGAGATGGAAGAGATGCATAGGGCAGAGTAAGGGTGGGGGGGGGGGTGCGTGGAGCTTCCATGCTTTCTCCTTGGTCTCCATCTCTTCACCAACACGGAAGCTCTACTCTCCCTATTTTTGGGGGTTTTTATAAAGGCTTCATTACATAGGCATGATTGATTAAGTCATTGGCCATTGGTGACTGAACTCAATACACAGCTCCTATCCCCTCTCCGGAGGTTAGAGGGGTAGGACTGAAAGTTCCAGCCCTCTAATCACAACATTGGTTGTCCCGGCAACCAGCTCCCCCATCCTCGGAGATTTTCCTAAGTTATTTCATTACCATAACAAAAGACACCTTCCAGGCTCTCAACACTTAGGAAATTCCAAGGGTTTTAGGAGCTGTGTGGCATGAATGGGAATGAAAACCATATTTATCTTATTATAAATCAGCATATCAGCAACGATATTTAAGACTATAAAGGAATCCTAAATCCAAAAAAATTCAGAAGCAATAGAGGGAACATAATGCAGCTAGCAAGTCAAAGGATTGTTGGAATTGCTGAAAGGCCAAACAGTGGCAAGGAAGCCAGAGGGTGGCTTCAGTGGGCCCTGCTACTACCCTTGCGACGGAGGATGATTGAGGGGGTGATGTACCAGTGACCAAGAGCGGGAGCTTTCTTTTGGAACTTGGCATTAAGAGGCACTAGAGTCCAGGCGCCTGGGTGGCTCAGTCGTTAAGTGTCTGCCTTCGGCTCAGGTGCTGGGTCCTGGGTTCGAGCCCCACATAGGGCTGCCTGCCTGCTTCTCCTTCTCCCATTCCCTCTGCTTGTGTTCCCTCTCTCGCTGTGTTTCTCTCTGTCAAATAAATAAAATCTTAAAAATAAATAAATAAATAAAAGGCACTAGAGTCAGGGATACCTTCTGGGAACCAGAATCATGTCAGGGATTCCTTGACAGTAGCTCAAAATATGAAGGAGGTGAGCCCTAGTTGGAAAACCCACCCGGAGCAGAGAGAAGTGGGGACAAGTGTCCTGGTTTCTCTCTTTCTCCTGTTATCCAATTTCACTGGACAATCCTGCCTGGAAGCTACTTCTCGGCACACTTTGGGGAACTTTGGGGAGCACAGCTTGTCAAGGTCAGTCTTCCTGTGTCTTCTTGCAATATGGAGCAGAAGAGAGCAGGAAGCTGAGAGCAACAGGCTCATGGCTGGCCCAGAAAAGGAGGGGGAGAACCAGGATGTTGGCTGGAAGGAGCCATAGGGATGAGAAAGTCTGCTCAAGATGGGAGGGTCTTGTACTGTTGCGAGGGAGGTGGGCAGAGTAGAGGAAGAAGAGGCCAAACCAGCCCAGGTGGGGGATAAGGGCAGAAGGGAGAGTTGGCAGACTCCAGGCACAATGTTAGCCAATTTCCCTTAGTAGAGCCAACTGATTGGAGCTGGAAATAAGGAACTTATTTAGAAAGTGCTTGCATGCCACTCTTACGTAGGGTCTGCTTCTTGGAGAGATTGCTGGATACTGGGCACGGAAAGGTTACTGTCCTCTTTCCCCAGGTTAATAATTTTAAAGTTTTCTACATGCCGTCTAGACCCCTCATATATCCAACAGCCAGCTCCAGATCTCCACCTGGACGATGTGTTTTTTTCCTGTGGCTTGGGTCTCACCTGACTTCTTCCCAGAATGCTACCTTGGTTCCTAAAGGATACTCCTACAGCTCAGGCTTTATTGTCACTAGCTCATTAACGTGTTTCTTCTGTCAGTCCAAATAAAAGAAGTAAACCGAGGCAATCTCAAATTACCAGAATTCTAATAACTGGGGAAGTACGCCCCGTAGCAAGCCAGAGACAGTCCCTCCAGGGTCTGGGATGGGCTGTATTTACCTGCAAGGAGCACAGATCCGGGAGTCCAGCCAGAGTCCAAGCAGTACATTCATTGGCTTAGGACTAGGAGGGATTCTTGCCAGATGTTCATGGATCAGGCACTAAGTCCCCCTTTTACTTAAATCAGCCTAGAGCGGGAAATCAAGCCGAGTCCTTCATCCTTCTTAGGGCGCATGCGTGAGATTCTCTGTGGCCTGATCTCTGATTCCATTTTATTTTTTTAAGATTTTGTTTATTTATTTGACAGAGAGAGATCACAAGTAGGCAGAGAGGCAGGCAGAGAGAGAGGAGGAAGCAGGCTACCCACTGAGCAGGGAGCCTGATGTGGGGCTCGATCCTAGGTCCCTGAGATCATGACCTGAGCCGAAGGCAGAGGCTTTAACCCACGGAGCCACCCAGGCGCCCTCGGGTTCCATTTTAGACTGAAATCTTTTCTCACATCCCACCAGGGGTAACTGCAACTCCGTGGCCAGCTCCTGGCACAGTACAGTAGTACCCGTGCCCCAACCTCCGTGTCTCTTTCCGGGGTTCCATTCACCCGTGGTCAGCCACACTCAGGGAGCAGAAGGTCCTGCCGAATCTGCCGAAGGTCAATAAGAACCTGACTCTAGGTCATCACCTTGCTCCGTCCCCTCGCGGTTTTCGTCTCCCATTATCCCGAGAGGAGGGGTGAGTGGAGTACAGTAAGATATTTTGAGACATTTGCAAAACTTTTGCAAAACATCTTTTGCAAAACATTTGCATCTTGCAAAACAAAACTTTTGTTAAAGTATATTGTTACATATTCTTTGTAGTATAATTGTTAATTTCTTACTGCACCTACTGTATAAGTTGAACTTTGCCATACGTTTGCGTGTATAGGTACCATCAGCAGTCTCAGGCATGACGGGGAGGGGCGGGTCTTGGAACACTCCCCCGTGATGGGGGGGCATTGTGTTTGGTACAAGGTACATACTTTTTAAAAAAAATTAATTAATTAATTTGACAGACGGAGATCACAAGCAGGCAGAGAAGCAGGCAGAGAGAGAGAGAGAGAGAGAGAGGAGGAAGCAGGCTGTCTGCCGAGCAGAGAGCCCGATGTGGGGCTCGATCCCTGGGCACTGGGATCATGACCTGAGCAGAAGGCAGAGGCTTTAACCCACTGAGCCACCCAGGCGCCCCATACAAGGTACACACATAATAAATATTTGATGAGTGAACAAATGGCTGGTTGTTACAGGAATATGGGGGTGCATCCCCATCCTTGAGGTTCGTCTTGAAGAACTGTCCCCTCCCTCCTGCCTTAAGGGTCCCAAGGAGGCAAAGAAGAGACCTGTGCTAGGAGATCTTTCCTCCCTAGTGTATGCAGCTCACAGAAAAGAGCCGGGAGCTTGAACTTGAATTCTGGTTCTCACACGGTGGCTGTGAAGTCTCCGGTGACCCATATAAGTTTTCTCAGTCGGTCTCCATCTTCTGGATAAATTAGAGACAGTAATATTTGCTCTCCCCACCTCTGGAGGTTGCTCTGAAGGTGAGAGATGATGTTTCAGATAGAGTAGCACCAACGCACCAACCTGAATTCAGAGGAGCCCTTGAACAGTCCTCCTGCTTTAAGCCCTAGGTGGTCACACTGATGTCAGCAGCCCTGCTGTTTTTGTCCTCCATAAAGGAAACCTTAACTGGAAGCACTTCAAGGAACACAGCTCTCTGTGGAGCTGGCTGCATCTTCACAGGATTCTGAAAGCTGTGGTGGAGAGAGCGTCAGCAGGTGCGTGTATGTGGGGGGTATTGGCCCGCCAGGGGGCCCAGCGCCTCTCCCTCCACCACTGCCACTGTGGGACTCACACATGGGGCAGCTCATGCAGAGAGCAGAACAGGTTAGACCCAAGAGTTCCGTTTCCTAGATCGGCTCTGGTCCTGGACAGGCCCTCGTGCCTCCAAGGACAAATGAAAGAGAGGTCAGGAGCAGAGAGAAGCCTCCTGGAAATGCACGTGTCCCTTTTGTGCATAAAGCTATGCCAGATCCTAGGATATAGGAGCTGAAGGCATAGCTTTGCCCTCAAAGAGCGTATGGTTGAACAGGCAATAGATGGATGCCCTTATCCAGGGCAAAGCTCCTGCCTTGTTACGGAGCAGTGAAGGCTGAGGCTTGTCGGGGCGGAAGCCGCTGGTGGGTGACCCTGTCCCACTGCTGCTAGCTGGCTCTTTCTCTCCTGGAACTGCTGAGGTAGGTCTGCCAGGCACGAAGGAGGGTGCTTCCTGGCTCCAGGCACTGGGGGTTGACTCACACGGATGCTATTGGAAAGGGCTTGTCTCAGAGGAAGGCCTGAAGTTCCTGAGGAGAAACAATCTCACTTCCTCATTTCTCCAGTTGAAATGCTACACAGTTTTCCTCAGGGACCATTACAGCCCCTGGGCCTGGCTCACAGAGGCCAGAGAGGCCCCACCAGCAGGGATTGGAGGTGAGGTGGTCTGTAGGAATGCAGTTGCCCCCCCTCCCCCATGCCTTAATCCCCAGGGCCTGGGGGAGGGCGTGGCTGGTACCAGCTAGGACTGCAGTTTCACCACCAAAGCCCCTCTGAAGCCAGGAGGCCAGAGTATATGAATTATAGGTCTGGCCCGGCTGAGCTGGGGAGCCATGGGCCTCACACTGCTCTAGGCTAGATAAGGATGGATCAAAGTGGCCAAACCCTCCTACACCCCAATGTCAGGATCCACCACCCAGTGGCTGGAGTGACAAGACAGATAACATATATACAGGGAGGGGATTTTGTGTTTCCTTTTGAAGTCCTTTGCACAAACATCTTCTGTGTGAAGCAGCCGATGCACATCTCCTGCACAGCCCCTACCCTTCTGGTGTTGGGTCTTACACCCCGCTCCCCCCGCCCCCCCCCCCCCTCCTCTGGGTCTTCCTATTAGGTCTGTCCTGTGTCCTTTCTGGTTTATCCTTTGCAGCCCAGGTTGGCTTGAAATGAAGATGAACAGTAGCTTCTGTGAGCCTCAGTGAGACCCCTGGGGGGGGGGGGGCTCTGTGCCCAGCCTTGCCAGTCTTGGGGTCAGCAGACATTTTGTTACAGTCTTTAATCTAGCCTAAGTCCTGGAGGAAGAGTGGATTTTCCTGGACGTTTTGTGGAGGTCAAGAAGAGGGCATTTCTCACATCTATCCCCGAGCAACACCTCCCTGCCCAGTAGACAGCCTGGCCCACTCCGCATCCTTGTTCTCAGTGCTGGCTGCCAGCCCCCTCTTCCCTTTCTGTTCCTTATTCAGACTCTAAAAACCCCTCTGTTGTCCAGTGCAACGGGGCCTTTCCCAGGTCCTTCCCTCAGGCCTCCTTGGGGTTTCCCTGCAGCTTACAGACTGCAGCTTTCACCCAGCACACAGTCTCCAAGCGGCCTCAGCCGGCAGCTGCCACGGAAGAGCTGTGCTGTGATTGCCTTCTTAAACCTGCTTCATCCCCTGACTCCTTCTTATTTAAAACAAAACCAAAAACAACCCCCCCATATATGTATATTTTTCTTATTTTTATTTTTTAGTAATCTCTGCTCCCAGTGTGAGGCTCGAACTCATGACCCCGAGGTCAAGAGTCACATGCTCTGCTGGCTGAGCCAGTCAGGGGTCCCCCTCGTCCCACCACTTATATAGCAG
Organism: Mustela erminea; assembly: GCF_009829155.1. Lineage (NCBI taxonomy): Eukaryota > Metazoa > Chordata > Mammalia > Carnivora > Mustelidae > Mustela > Mustela erminea. The sequence goes on along the minus strand of NC_045624.1, from coordinate 20,739,287 downwards.
AGAAGAGTTTATTTATTTTATTTTTTAAGATTTTATTTATTTATTTGACAGACAGAGATCCCAAGCAGGCAGAGAGAGAGAAGCAGGCTCCCTACTGAGCAGAGATCCTGATGCAGGGCTTGTCCCAGGATCCTAAGATCATGACGTGAGTGGAAGGCAGAGGCTCAACCCACTGAGTCACCCAGCCGCCCCGCAGAGAAGAGTTTAACTGTGAGTTGTGCAGTCCCCACTGCAGGGTGGAGGGCCCAGGTGGGTGGGTGGCTGTCGCAGGTTCCTGTGTGCCCTGGGGTATTTCCAAAGCCCAAGGCTGGGGTCTTTGTCTGCTTTCAGGATCCAGGAACTCATCACCGCCTCCCCCAAACCCTAACAATCTTTCCTTCCTCCAAACAAAGAACCCTTTTGATCTTTATCACTCTTTTGCAACATACATGCCAGATGTCTTGGGTAATAAAAATAAGATTATCAGCAAACACTCGAGAGCACTTACTAGGTTCTAGGTACTATTCTAAGCACTTTATCGTTATTAGTTCATTAAATCTCAGTGGTTGGTGTGAGGGGGCTCTGTCTAATATCTTTAATTACACAATGAAGTCCTCAAGGGTGGAGACTGGGGTGACACATCTTTGTATCCCCCGAATTCCTTGCACTCCAGGAATGTTTGCTGATTGACTCAGTCTGCCTGTGGGAGGTATCATCCCATCCTGGTTACTCACTTTCCCTTTCTCTTCAAATGGAACTAGGATTTCCGTTTTTATTCCCTTAGGATAATGGAAAGTGATAAAATGACATGGGGTTGTTTTGGGGTCTTTGGGATTTTCTCCTCTGACTGAAGTTGGGACACCTTGCCTATCAACAAAGACACCTGCCAGAAAGGAGCAGAGGAAGACACAGTCGGGCTTTCTAAGCAAGAGTGGAGAGAGGCACCCTCTGTGTGTGTGTTCAGGTGGTTGTCTCTGGATGGTGGGTTGTGGATGATTTTTGGTGTTCTGCATTTTCTACTATGAGCAAACACTACTTTTACACTCTCAAAAGAGGAATTAGAAATGTAAAAAGTGAAATGTTTATTGAGTATTTTGTTGAGTAGTGACTGTTGAGGTGAGTTTTTTTTTTAATTTTAATTTTTTAAAGATTTTATTTATTTATTTGACAGATAGAGAGTGATCACACACAAATAGGCAGAGAGGCAGACAGAGAGAGAGGGGGAAGCAGGCTCCCCGCTGAGCAGAGAGCATGATGTGGGGTTTGATCACAGGACTCTGAGGTCATGACCTGAGCTAAAGGCAGAGGCTTAACCCACTGAGCCACCCAGGTGCCCCTAGAGATGAGTTTTAAAGGATGAATACAGAAGCCCCAGCAGCTGGGCTGGCCTTCAGCAGGCATCCATCCTGATGGCCACTGACTTATTTTCACAGGCCAATACCTGTGCCACACCCATTAATAAATATTTGACTATCTCCCCTGCCCAGAAGTCCTGTCACTTCTTTGGCTAGGAGGAAGATTGCATTCTGGGGTCACTTTCCTTCCCCAAGCCAGCAACCCCGATCCAGTGATGGTCTACATTGCTCTCTTTGCTTCCTCTAAAGGTGGCTGCAGGAGGGGTTTCTACCACCTCTTCCCTGGATTATCTGCTTCAACCTCCCCGCCCTTACAGTAAGCAGTCTTGGGTTCCAAGCTGGTGTCCACACTCTAGAGCAGGGATCCCCAGCCTTGGCTGCATGTTTAGAAAGTGCCAAGATCTAAAAAAAAAAAAAAAAAAAGCCAAGGTCTGACTCCCATCCCATCCCACTTAAATCAGAACCTCTGGGGTGAGCCGTTGAATTTTTAGGATCTCCAGATGCCTCTAATGTAGAGTGAGGGTTGAGGACCACTGAGGCAGATGCAGAAAGTTCCCCAGTGTGGACAGAGGGACCAGCATGGATTCGCTTGCCCTGCGCTGGGAACTGTGGAGGAGGACACACAGAGGGCTGCACACAGAGCTGCCTGCCTGCTTTCTGAGGGCTTGTAGTTGATCACAAAGTTGGTGAACAAGCCAGAACCTGTGCACAGAGAGGTGGGAACACTCAGTGTGATGCCCATTGTGTCTAACCTGTGCCCGTTCTGACAGGGCTGTTAAAAATGCTGAGGAAGGAGGCATTTCTGGTGTCCTGAGGATAATCAGGGTGATCTTCCTGGAAGAAGTTCTGGAGGCAGTTTTTGTGGGGGAAGATTCCTTCACAATGGTGCACTGACACTTCTGGTCCTTTCTAAGGGTTTTCTCTCAGGCTCCTTATCTGATGAAGCAGCTTCTTTGTAACTCTGGGCCCTGTTAGGTGTGGCTGGCCACTCTTCAGTCACTGCCCCAGCTCTCCAGGACACCCCGGCAGGACCAGGCTCCGACAGATAAGAACCGTGCTTGTTAGCACAGCTGTTCTCTGCAACACCCAGTGTTGTTTTCAAACCTACGGAAATTTGGGTGCGGAAGTGTGGCTACATCCACCCAACTTCAGAGTTGGGCTTGGTTCCAAATAAAAGGAAATTTAGTCAGTTTTCCCAGACACAGGGACAAAAATAGAGTTGACAGGAACCTCAAAGGGTCTGCTGAGGTACCAGGGTTACACCTAGAAAAATCAACTGACTTTTTGGTCTAGATGCTGTCAAATGGCCAGATGAGACTTGAACTTTCAGCATCAACAATTACCTCTGGAATTTGTCAGTACAGGTTCTTCAGAGACAGTGCTCCAAAGGTGATGTCTTGCAAGAAGGCGATTTTGTTTCTTCTGCTGTTAATAGTTCTAGAGGTCCCTGGGTTTTCTGGGCTCCTTTGGCCAATAACCTGAATTCTGGGGTTTATGAGGTTCAGATATGTTATGTGTGCAGTCAAGGAGATTGTGCCTGAGGGGGAAGGAACCGAATGGCCTAACTCATGTTCAGATAAATTGATGATTTGTTATGTTCAGCTTTAACTTTGGATCTTGTCTCGGGTGTATGTGTCCTATGTATGCTCTGCTGCAGAAGGGGGCCTCCTGGGAGAACTGGTTCTGCCTGGACATCCCCAGCAGGACTATGCCAAGCCATTGTCAACCTCACTGCTCTCCTTCCTCACACTCTGGACGGCATGCTTCTTTTTCCTGCTCTTTCACAAACTCAGCTCCAAGGGCGTTATATAGCATGGCAGGGTGGGGGTCTCTAGGGCATCATGGCCCTTGCAAAGTCTCCAGTGTGAGCCAGTTTCCCAGCATCTGACACATGAAGGTCATGCTGCTGTTGAGGGGCAGAATTGAGCCTGAAAGTCAAAGTTTTGGATCCCCACCCTGTCCTTCCCCATGTAGTGAGATGACCATGTCCAGAGACTCCAGAAACCGGACATTGCATAAAGAAGGAAGTGTGTAATCAGGGTTGGAAAAGGACAACAGAATTCCCACATCTCCATACAGTTGTCATTGTGCCCATGCTCTGTGTGGCTTAGGCGGGCCAGAGGTGGTCCCTGTAGACAATATAATTATCCTCATCCTACGGGAAGGTTTCACAGAGCTCCAGGCTCTCGGTTTTGTTGATGGTAGAGAAAGGGTGTAAGATGGCAGGGCTGAACTCCTATTCCTTTAAAATTAGAAATGCGGCGTGGAAGTGACTGGGGTGAATGATTTGATCTCTTTGAACTTTATTTCCTTATTTGTAAAGTGGGAACAAGAAAGGGACCTACCCTCAGGGCGGAGGGTCAACTGAGATAATATTTACTAAGTGCCCAGAGAGTACAGTACACGGGAAGCTTACTAAGGCTGAGAAACCATTTTTCCTAAAGGGTGCTCCTTCTGAGCCAACCTTCCTTTTTCCTTTCCCTTGTCCCTCACAGGCTGTGAAGATGGGTGTGGGATGACTCTGTCTCTTTGAGACAAAGCTGTCCCCAGGCGAAGTGACTTGACCCTGAGACGTGCAGTGAGTCAACAGCTTGGGGGTCCTGGAGCCCGCCTCTCCCTGCAGACTGGACTGTCACTAGTGCACTGAGTTTCTGCCTTCTGCAGGCCAGCCTGGGGCCCTGCCTCCCATCTTGCTGCAGTCCCCCTGCAGGAAACCCCGCCCCATTGTCCCAGGCAGCCTCGGCCTGGGGAGCTCAGCTACTGCTGGGCTGACAGTTTCCTTTCGTGGCTGAGATAACTTTGGGAGATGTCTATCGGGCTCAGGGAAAGGGTGGAGGGTCTGAGTGAGCCCTTTGCTGCCCTGAGATATCTGGTGGGCGGCATATAGAGAGGAGCTCATTTAACCTCGTAGCCTTGCCCTTTGCCACTTTCTCCCTTCCTCCTCCCCCCTCCTCTTCTCCCCTCATCCTCACCCCTAACTCTCAAGGCTTTGATGAGTTTCTGGGAAGCTTGGTGGGAGGCCAGACAAGCTCATTAACTCCTTCAGTGCTGTCAGTGCTATGGGTAGGGAAGGTGGAAAAGTACCTGGGCCGGGGGAGGGGAGGGGGGTGTTGGTAGGGATGGTCCAGTGGCCCTAGTTTTGTTTTGTTTTTTTTTTTTTAATTTTTATTTTTTATTAACATCTAATGTATTATTTGTTTCAGAGGTATAGGTCTGTGATTCATCAGTCTTACACAGTTCACAACACTCACCATAGCACATACCTCCTGAATGTCCATCACCCAGCCCCCCCCCCCCATTTCAGCAACTCTTAACTTGTTACCTGAGGTTAAGAGTCTTGTTTCTCAAATTCCTCATGTAAGTGAGATCATATGATAATTGTCGTTCTCTGATTGCCTTATTTTGCTTATCATAATACCCTCTAGTTCCATCCATGTTGTTGCAAATGCCAAGATTTCAGTTTTCTGATGGCTATACAATATTCCATCATATATAGGTAAGTGGCCCTAGTTTTGGCCCAGAAAAAAGCTTTAAGAAGCTTTTTAAGTCCAGGCTCTGTCGTGGATTAGCTCAGTGAGCTTGGGAAACTTATTAAAGTTTCTTCTCCGGGCCCTGGGTTTCTCAACTGTTTTTGTTTTTGTTTTTGTTTTTTTTAAAGATTTTATTTATTTATTTGACAGACAGAGATCACAAGTAGGCAGAGAGAGAGAGAGAGAGAGAGGAGGAGGAAGCAGGCTCCCTGCCCAGCAGAGAGCCCAATGCGGAACTCGATCCCAGGACCCTGAGATCATGACCTGAGCCGAAGGCAGAGGCTTAGCCCACTGAGCCACCCAGGCGCCCCAGTTTCTCATCTGTTAAACGGGGGTGAAAATGCCATATGCGTAAGGTGACTGCAAGGAGTAAAAGATCTAACACGTGTAGGGAACCTGTCAGAGGGCCTGGCCCTGGAGACTAGTACGATGGTCATTTCTGTGCTGCCGTCTGATAGGTGGCCTTGAGATACCAGTGAGTAGGAGCTCGCCCCACCTCACCCTTTACTGGAAACGGTAGCTCTTCTGATAGTAAATCAGATGGGTCATCTTGGCATGGAAGCAAAAACACTTCATTCATTCATTCATTCATTCGCTCACTAAACACCTATTTATTGAAAGCTTACTATGTGCCAGGCACATTTCAAGCATATTGGGAAACAACAGTGAGCAAGACAATTCCTGTCGTCGGAGTGAAAGAATGTGCAGGGTGGTGGTGGTTGGGAAGATAGGAACAGATAACAGATTAGCAAAACATAAAAATATAATTTCACGTAGAGGTGGGTGCTTTGAAGAAAATGGAAATAGAATAAAAGGTTAGATGGTGATGGGCTGCATGTATGCTATTTTAAATAGGACAGGCCTTTCTAAGGATGTGATCTTGGAGCAATTTTTGAGTGGAATGAAGGGGTGAGAACGTGGCAGTGGTGTTTTCCAGCCATTGACAACAGCAGATTTGGAGTCCTTGAGGTAGAGACCCCGCTTGGGAGGTTCTAGCAAGAGCATGAAGACCAGAGAAGACGGAGGTAAAGGGAGAGAGGGTGCATGGGAGCTGTGGGCACACATGGGTCCTGGGGAGCCCTCTCTCTTGAGGCTGACCTCTTTCCCTCCACAGGTGGGCTGTTGCCTGTGTGTGTGTGGATCGGGTACCAGGGAGCCGCAGAAGACTGACGGACCATGGTGGACTGCGTATTTATTTTAATTAGGGTGATGGCAGGCAGCTGTCACTGGTCTCTTTTTATTTATTTATTTTGTCCCTGCTTTCTGATGGAACTTTCTGGTGCTATTTGCTGATGCCAGAGGTAATCCTGAGTTCTGAAAACACAGCAGGGCCCAGCTGCTCTGTTTGGGCCAACCTGGGTTTGGGATGAGCTCCCTGGTCTAAGGGAAACAGCAGGCAGCCAGGGCAGTGTCCTCCACGTGATACTGCTTTGTGTGCCAGCCTAGAGCCTGCATTAGGACCTTAGTTCAGGGTCCCCACAGTCAGTCCCCACATTGAGCCCACTGCTTAACTCACTGACGGATATTTTCTTCTGTGCTCACTCTGATCATTTCAAAGCAACAAATATTTCCCGAGACTGAGCTCTGCTTGGGATCCAAACCCAGCCGGTAGTCACGGGGTATGGTGTGCTGGCTGATAGCTGTTCTGATGGGTTTTATATATATAACTTAAAATCTCTAAAAGCCCTTCAGAACAGGATGAACAAAAGATGTACTCTGCCCTCAACGAGCGTGCCCCGTGTCAAACCACTCAACTGACTGCCAGTGGGCCTGGCTGAAGTGGTGCTTTTGACAGTTGTGTAAATCAAGCACGGAGACACAGAGTACATCAAAACATCAGCTTTGCTCTGTATTTAGCTCCCTGAGCTAAAACCACACGTTGCCTGCCCCCTCTGCCCCTTACTTACCCAGGAAAACCCATTTTCAAAACCTATACTATTTTCTTTAATTTCTTCTGGGTCTTTCCACCTCTGGAAATCTGGTATTTAGCCTGGCTTGCCAACTGTTACCCTCCAAGGACCTCTTCTTGCATAGAGCTCAGGGTCTTTTGGGGTTTTCATTCCTCAGAACCCCCACTCCTACCACTCCCTCCACCTTCCTACAGAACTTCATGTTAACAAGATTCGGCTTCTGGACCTCTCTGTGGCACTTCTGGCCTCTTCCTCCTCTTGGTATTCCTCTTCCTGGCCATTCCGGCCCTTGTTCTGTTTCAGGATCTCCTTGTAAAGTCCCGTGGTCTCATGGGACTGTCATGGCCACTATTTTGCGGATGCCGCCTCCTGCTTTCAGGCTCCAGCCTTTTTTGGGCTCCCAGTGACCTCCTGGGATCCCCTCTTCTGCTCAGTGCCTCAGCCGTGCCTTTTGAGCTCTGATGAAGTCAAGTGACTTTGTGCTCTCTCAGCCAGCTGGGCCAAGGAAAGAGCAAAGGGGACAGTGGAACATGCCCTGGGGGTTCTAGACTCCCCCAGTTGCAGGGTGGGTGGAGTGTCCCTGCGATGACCCCCCCCCCCCAGGCCAGGCAGACCTGTGCAGGGAAGGGGGTGGGTAGTGGTTAAAATTAGAGCCTGGATTCACTCTGGGTCATCCATGGAAAGTGTGGTGGCGTGGAGCAGGGTGGACCCGCGTTTCCCTGATCTCATCCAGTGTCTGTTTTCCTTTGTCTCCCCAGGGCAGGGCTATCCTAGCCGACCTTTATCATCTCCTGCTCACATGGAGAAGGCTATGGGCTGCCCCTTTTCCTGTCTTTTTTCTCAACCTGGGCCCTGGGGGCCGGTGGGGTAGGACTGGACCGTCCCCTAAGAGTGGGGACTCATCAGAAAGCCCATTGTGGCTGAGGGTGTGTACTAGGGGGTGGTTCCCAGCTTCTCTTTCAGACTCCTTGAATTGGAAGTGACTCACCCCAAACAATGATGTGATCACAGGAGCATGAGTGGGACTTATAGCCAGGCCTTTGGGTTGTGGGGTGTGGGATGCCCCGGGACCATGAGGAAAGACTCTCAGAGGGTTGACCCTGATAGACCCACCCTGTTACGCAGAGTCGAGTCTGGTGGAGGGTGGTGCATACAAAAGTGGCAGAGACAGAGGGAGAGTTGGGGAGAATGGCAAGGCCCGAACGACAGGGTCTAGCGAAAGGTGCTTGCAAAGCACCGTAGAAGTAAATTTGTGTGGTGCAGCTAGCTCTCCCTGCATGCTGATGGGAGGCAGAGGAGAGGCTCTGAGTAGGGAAGTAGCAGGCATCCACATCCAGCCACCTCCTCAGGGCACAGAGGAGGAAACCGAGACCCACCCAAGGAGGTGAGGGGTTTGGCTTGTGAGCACCCAGCCACAGAGGTACGGATGACCCTGCAGCTAAGCTCCTGGGGTCAGGGCTCTTTCCATCCCCTTTCAGACACTGCCTGATCTGGAAAGCGGAGAGGGTGGGGTTTCCTGTCTGGGGACACTGAGGCCACAGCAGGAGACAGCCGAGTAGAGACTCCTGGCCAGCCCTGGAATGTTCTTATTTCTTTCTCCTATCTTCTGTGTTGACCTATCTTGTCTTGCTTGTCCCTCTCCTGGCCCCTCTCCTATCCGTCTCTTCTCCCCCATCACCCAAACAGCTGATGCTGATTCTGCAGTATTTGACATGTTGTTCCGTCTTTCTTGCCTCCTAGCCAGTGATACTCAGATGATTTTAACACAATTACATCTTGCAGTGGATGAAACACACTGTCCCATTTAACAGATGAGAAAGCTGAGGTGCACAGAGGTTGAGCATCTTTCCCGGGGCCACATAAGTGGCAGAGCTGGGACTTGAACCTGGGCAGTCAGCCTCTGGGATCTGTAGTGTACTAGAAAGCCTTTGGTGGAAACCCATTTCCTGGAGTAGATGAAATCCAGACTCTCATCACAACACTCAAGTCCTCTGTGACCTGGCTCTGCTTTTTTTCTAGACTTGTCAGTTCTCAAGTAACTTGTGCTCTCGATGCTCTGGCCTGCTCCCAGACAGGCCTGTCATATCCGGGGCTCACCCTCCCGTGCCTGCGCTAGAGGATAGTTAGGGTCCTGCTCAGAGGTGAAAGCTCAGCTCCAGTGCCCCCTCCTTTGAGATACCTCCCTTGACTCCTGGTTGGTGTTCTCACAGAATTTAGTTTGTTAGAGCCTCACTGGCAGCCTTCCGTGTGTGATGGTGGCTCCTCAGAAAGCCTGGGGGTCCGTCCCTTGGGGCCTCCTGTTTCCTCCTCAGTGCTGCCTTCTCAGCACAGTGCTCTGTGGACTTGACTATACCAACCTTCCTTCCTTGCATCTGGACTGACAGGAAATTTGATGGTTTGAGAAGTGTTTGGGAGATCTGGGATGTTTATAGCTGCCACCTGAACGATGACCAGCTGGGGATTCACTGTTCCTATAAGTAATATCCTGTCCATGGGGGTGTGTTCCTAGCGTCAGCCTGAGCTGTTGGAAAACACCTGATTTGGTGTGTTCCAACCTAGAACACCTCCCTCAAAACCTCTGTAATGTACTGACTCAGGAGGCACAATGACTCAGGCACTGCCGGCCGGAGAACTCAGGGGTGGACGGGGGTGCACTTACGCATGGTTGCATACACACAGGGCAAGGCAGAAGTGTCGGTGGACAGACCTCCTTTTCGGCTAAAACCTCATTTCCTGTGGCTGATGGATTCCGGGGAGGCTCCAGGACCCTCTGTTCCCAGGTCCTGCCCAGGGGCTGGGAGCCAGCTGCCCCAGGAGGAGACACTCAGGCCAGCTAGCTTGGCACTCTCGCCATCCTCCTCCACAGAGGGGGAATGGCAAGAGCCCATGTGGGAGAAGAGGAGGAGGAATGTTCCAGGCCTGCTCAGTTATTAAAGGCATCTCAAGGTAATGAGGCCCAGGGACGAACAAAGACACAGAAAAGCAGCAAAATTAAAAAACACCACCTTCTGCGCTTTGACCTTTGGGCCCCGGCAGAGGCATTTGGCAGATGTTCAGCTGTCTGGAAGACGGAATTTCTGGCTTCATCAGGCTGGAGGGTGTCCCTGAGGATATAGCAAATGCCACCCTGGCTTAGGTCTGTGGTCTGCTTACCTGGGGGCTGTGTCTGATAAGGCAGCACCCTGAATTTGTGCGTGATCCTTCTCTCTGATGCCACCCTTAGGCTCGGGGAATTATTGTCCAAATTTCATTTTGCTTGTCATAGTCCACTATGGATAGGCCGGCTGTAATCTTATCCTAAACTTCTGCCAATTTATATGCCTACCTAGAACTGTCTCCTCAGAGTATTGATTACTCAAGGGATGTTTGCTTTGTTGTTCTTACTTCTTACTAAGCTTTCTGCTGGTGCCCCGGAATCTGGAGAGCCGGCTCGAGCCATATCATGGATCACAGCTATCCTTGTTTGGACAGATTAAATTAAGAAAGCATGTAAATGTATATATTTGATTAAGCTGCATTGCATCTGTGCTTTATTTTATTTAAGAGATTTATTTATGTACTTTATTCGTCAGAGAAAGAGAGAGAGAGAGCGAGCTCACCAGCAAGGAGGGCTGCTCGAGGGAGAAGCAAGCTCCCTGCTCGAGGGAGCCCGATGCAGGACTCCGTCCCAGGACCCTGGGGTCATGACCTGAGCCAAAGGCAGATGTTCAGCCAACCAAACCACCCAGGCGTCCTTGCATTTGTCCTTTAAATTAGACTTTACATGTGATGTCCAGCCACTTTCCTTCATCCTTGGGAGAGGGTTCTGTGATGGAGTTGGGAAAGTAATTTTTTTAGGTATTAAGTATTTCAGAAGAGATGAATTATGCTGAGTTATGAGTCCCTGGCAGACACACAAAATCACAGCCGTTTTCTGTTGTTGGCACACCTGCACACGCAGTGGTTTCTGTGGGGGGGCATGCCCCCAAACATGATGTCTGTGAGCCATCAGCCTTGCTCCTGCCTCCATCCCTGAACGACCATCACTTTTTCCTCCCACTACCCAACATTTAGTAAAGGGACAGGACACCAACCCAGGCCCTGGCAGACCAAGGAAATCTCTAAGGAAAAAAAGCTCTGACCTCCCCTTTGCCAAAGTGATTATAGATGACAACGTGCCTGGGGATCAGGCCGGATGTTCTTGAGAAGTGGTAAAGGTCAGCTTTTAACTGTTTTCTTGGCTGTCCTGGGGCTTAAGATTGATGGCAGTTTCCGCTGGAAGCGGTGCTTTGAGGACCTCAGTGTTCTGCTGGAAGCCTCTGGTTGAGCCTTTTCACAGAGAGAGTTTAGGGTGGGTTTGGGTTGGCGTCCTCTCCTGTAAGTCAGGAGCTTGACCAAAAGGAGGAAATAAACACTGTACAGTTTGATCTTGGCCTCTGTCTGGACTAATGTGACCTTGAACTACTGGAAGCGGGATAGGGATCCGCGAGGAGCACGTGAACAGTGGGTCTCCCTGGCCCAGAGTCGGCAGTGGTCTTACAGGCCTAGGGCTTGGGGTTCGGACCTGCAGGAGGTAAAAGCTCAGGCTTTTACCTGAGGCTGCGGGGAGGCCGAGGAGCAGGCTGTGGGCGGGCGGCTGGACGGCAGCGGGGAGAGCAGATTGCTGAGGGGAAGAGCGGCTGTGGCTCTGGAAGCCCAGCTCCGCGGTGACACACAGGCACCTCTCTCTCTTTGCAGCCTGAGAGGTGGCTTCTGGAAAGGTCACGTCCAACAAAGGGCAGACCCTGGTGGCGAAAGACCTTGCTCCTATATGAACTCAGAGACTGGAAGACCGTTTGATAGGAGGTGGGGGCCAAATCGGGGGGTGGGGGGCGTCAGAAGGAGGAGTGGAACCTATGGGTGGGGGCTGGTGGGAGGGGCCCGAGGACCTGAGGGAAGAGGTGGGGGAGAAAACCGGAGGCAACTCTTGGAGATATTGAACATAAGGTGGGAGGGGGAGCTGCGCTCAGCCTGCCACGGGGCCCGCGGGGGCCATGCCTTTCTGGTCCTGGAGGATTAGGACCTTGCGTGGCAGAGCATTTTGGAGCTGGGAGGAGAACACTTATCACCTCCTCAGTTTAGAGTTGGGGAAACGGAGACCCAGAGAGAGGAGTGACTACCTCCTCTTTTTTTTTTTTTTTGTTTTAAAGGTATTTATTTACTTACTTGAGAGAGAGAGAGAGAGAGCAAGCAAAACAGAGAGAGCATGCGTAGGGGAGAGGGGCAGAGGGAGAGGGAGAAGCGGACTCTCCAGTGAACAGGGAGCCTGACTCGGGTCTTGATCCCACGACCCCGGGACTGTGACTAAGCCAAAGGCAGAGCCATCCATGTGGTCCATTCTTTTTTTTCTTTTAAAAATATTTTATTTATTTATTTGATAGACAGATCACAAGTAGGCAGAGAGGCAGGCAGAGAGAGAAGCAGGCTCCCCGCCAAGCAGAGAGCCTGATGCGGGGCTCGATCCCAGGACCCTGAGATTATGACCTGAGCTGAAGGCAGAGGCTTAAACCACTGAGCCACCCAGGTGCCCCCTTCCATTCTTTTTTTAAAAAGACTTCATTTATTTATGTGAGAGAGAGCATGAACAGGGGAGAGGGGCAAAGGGAGAGGAGGAAACAGACTCCTTGCTGCTGAGCAGGGAGCCTGATGCAGAACTTGATCTCAGGGCCCTGGGATAACGACCTGCACTGAAGAAGGCAGACACTTAACTGATTGAGCCACCCAGAGGCCCTGAAGAATGACTTTAAAAAAATTTTTTTTTTTTTAAGGGGCACTTGCATGGCTCAGTGGGTTAAGCCTCTTCCTTTGGCTCAGGTCCTGATCTCAGGGTCCTGGGATCAAGCCCTGCATCGGGTTCTCTGCTCATCAGGGGCCCTGCTTTCCCCTCTCTCGCTGCCTGCTGCTCTGCCTCTCTCTCTCTTTCTCTCTGTCAAATAAATAAATAAACAAAAACCTTAAAAACATCTTTTTAAAAAAATTTTTCAGAGTTTTTTGTTTATTTGAGATAGAGCACATGCATGCACAAGAGAACACGGGTGAGGTGTGGGGGCAGAGGGAGAGGGAGAAGTGCAGGGAGCCTGATGTGGGCCTTGATTCCAGGACCCAGGGATTATGACCTGGGCTGAAGGCAGACACTTAAGGAACTGAGCCACCCAGGTGCCCTGAGAGGTGACCTTCTTAAGCCTAGGACCCACAGTTGCTGATCCTTGGGCTACTGCTCTTTTTATGAAACCATTTGCTCTTGGCGGGGCTAGTCCACAACAGCATCTCCTCATTAGCAGGCCACAGCCCCATCTGTGCCAGGACTCAGGTACCCCAAGCAAGGACAAGATCATTGTCTCTGGAAAGCTGCCATTAGAATGAGCAACGAACATGTGGCCACTTGGAGGGAAGGGGTGGCAGGTCACTCCTCTCTCCTAGAACAGAAGACTCCTGATAATTTAGTGTTTTAAAAAGTTAAAGGAATGGATGTCTAAGGATAGAATTTCAGGCATTGGCCAGTATGTGAGAAAGTTCTTTCTCTGATAGCTTCGAGCGTCTGCCTGATCCTGGGCTTCTGCATTGGTAGTGACACAGACCCTGATGCTGATGGGATGTATCCTGTCCATTCAAGCTTCACACTTGACATGGCCACATCTGTGCAGGCTGGGGATCAGAGTGACTTGGTCACATCTTAGAAGACAGAACAGGACACAGAACAAACATGCCGCAGAGGCCTGGGAATCCTGCTGAGGGGCATGACCCCTGAGGGGCAGTCTGGGCTTGGAGAGAACAGCAGAGGGTTTGGGGTGAGCCTCAGATGAACCTGCTGACTGTGATTTCCTTGCCATGGGCCCTGTGGCCTGCTCAGCATAAGCACTTACAGGAGACCAGACAGATCCACACTCCCCCAGAGCCGCCCTTATCACCCAGAGCAACACCAGAGCTGCTGAGAGCAGGTACCTGGAACCGAGGCCCCAGGTCACATTCTTTTCATAAGTGGAATAACACAATGGCCTTTTTAACTTTCTTATTAATTGACTGTGTTGTAGAAAAAGCAGTCCATCTTCTACCCACGCTCCCCACCCCCCACCCCCTTAGGGCCCTGTTTATGGTGCTGCTGAGGCTGGGCTCTTGGTTGGGCTGATAGGAAGGGCAAAGCCCCACACCCCTTGCAAGCTCTCATGTGGGGGCTGAGGCTGGAGCTGCCTAGTATCCAGCACTCTGCTGTTTAGAGAAACTTCAAGCAGACTTATGGGATCCCCTGGTTCCTGGTACAACTTGGGGAGTGATGTCAAATAGTCTTGGTAAAGAGCCGTGGAATTCCAGTGGCCCCTTCCCCCCAGCCTCGCTTAGACGTTTACTAGCCAGGTGATGTGCTTTTTCTCGAAAGGAGAAGAATTGCCCCCCTGGAAAGGGGGCAGCATGGCCCTAGTATTCCACAGCAAGATGTTGGGGCTGTCTTGGCGGGTAGAGCCCCGAGTGTCTGTGTAAGTTAGGGGAAGAAGACCATAAATTCAAATACATCTGCACGGCCAGCACTGGGTCTTGGCATTGGGCAGATGGGTCCCTCTGGATCAGCAATGGCATTTGGAAGAAGCAGCTTCAGCTTCAGGTTACCTTTCTGGTCCTAAAGGTGCAGGACATTGGATGCTGTGGGGGTGGAAGATGAGGGGGGAAGATGGTGGGAATAGAGTGTGGGTGCTGGTTACGAACGCCAGCTCTGCCTGCGTGGAATCCTGTGTGACCTCCGCCTTCCAGGGTCCAGTGACAGCCCTTTCCCTTAGCTCTTCAGTCCTAGGTTGTGACAGGTGCCCCGTTACCAGGGCTGGGCATAGCTCTGTCTCTTCTCGTTCCTTTCTAACCTGCCCGCACTTTTGTAAATAGGCCCTTTATTTAAAAACTCGCTTACGCTGGGGCACCTGGGTGACTCCATTGTTAAGCATCTGCCTTCTGCTCAGGTCGTGATCCCAGGATCCTGGGATAGAGTTCCGCTGTGGGCTCCCTGCTCATCAGGAAGCCTGCTGCTCCCTCTTCCATTCCCCTTGCTTGTCTTCCCTCTCTTGTGTCTCTTTCCGTTAAATAAATAAATAAAATCTTAAAACAAACAAACAAACAAAAAAACCCAGACGTGGTGCCTGGGTGGCTCAATTGTTAAGTGTCTGCCTTCGGCTCAGGTCATGATCCCGGGGTCCTGGCGTGAAACCCCAAGTCAAGCCTCCCTGCTCAGCAGGAAGCCTGCTTCTCCCTCTCCCACTCCCTCTGCTCGCCGTCTCTCTCTCTCTGTCAAATAAATAAATAAAATCTTAAAAAACGAACGAACAAACAAAAACCTTTCCTACAGTCATCCTCATGTGAGAGTGCGTTTGTGCCCTGGTGGGATCCTGACTGAGGCAAAGAGCAGCCAGCAGATAAAAATGACCAGTGAAGCACAACTACATACCCAAAGGCGTGAGTGCTACAGGAGTTTGGGGCAATGAGAGTTCAAGTGGCCTGGGACAGGCAGGGAGGACTTCACAGAGGTCACGGGAGCTGAGACCTTGAAGGGTGGTGGGAACTGAGATGGCTCTGTGCGGCTCCTAGCATGGTGCACAAAGAATTGGACAGGACCAAACGGGGGTGCTTGATGATGCTTGGAATTCAGCAGTAGTTGCTAACCCCTTCCCAGCCTGGGTCCCGGTGGGCCACTGGGGTTGTTCAGGTGAAGGCAGCACCTGTGCTGGGAGGTTCCCCCCAGGGATGCCCTGTGCCCTTCTCACAGGCTGTTAGGTAGTACAGGTGCAAGGGCACACATCTCAGCTCCCTGGTAGGTTCTGGGTCACTCATCCTTGCATATCCCCTCCCACCAGTGCCTTGAACTATGCCTAGTATAGAGAAAGGTCCAAATAAATATTGACTGAGGAAGTTAATGCATGAACGAATGAATCTAATTCCGCCAGTGTTTGAATATCTATAGTGTTCCATGCTGAGAGGGGCTGGGGGCATAGAGCCGGGACCAAAGCAGTGAGGGTCCAGAGGGGATAAGTGGCCATCTGGGTACAGGGCTGGGAGGGTCAGAGAAAGCATGTCAGTGGAGATGGGATTTGAATTGCGTCTTGACTTTGCAAAGTGGGAAAAGGGTGGAAAGGCATGCTAGGCAGAGGTGCAGCATGAGAAAAATGCTGAAAACGTGCATGGCTTTAAGGGAATGATACCGTGGGCTTGCTGAAGAGTAGGATGCTTTTGTAGACTGGTGAGAGCCAACACGGAAAGGTGGGTGAGGTCACATTAGGAAGGGCTTGAAGACTTAGGCAACTCATGAAAGAATTTGGGGTAAGGGAATATCACCAGATCTGTTTTGGAGAGTTACCTCTGGTAGTAGGTGGGGGGCTTGGAGGTTTAGGGCCATTTGTGGCCCTAACTGTCGTGTAATTTGTGGCCTCTGTGGTGACCTGGGAAAGAGATGACAAAACCTGAGTGAGGGTCATGGTGGTGGGAATGGTGAGGACAGGAGAGATGTGAGGTATGTTGAAAGTAGGACTGATTGCATCTCATGACCTCTTATGGGAAGTGAGCACAGGCGAAGTCAGAGATGACGCATGCCTGGCTGCTAACTGATGTGCCTTTTAAGGTAGGTAGGGAACCCAGGAGAGGAGCCCATCTGGGGAAGGAAGTAATTACTTTCACATCAGTCAGACTAGGCTGAAGGTACTTGCAGGATGTTCTTTGACCAGGAACTAAGTTAAGGATGGGGCTGTGGTTCTGAGCTCATCAGCAGAGGGGCTGAGAGGTACAACCCAGGAGAATGTAGAGTGAGGACCAGAGGGCCAAAGATGGAGCCTTGAATCCCCTAATGTTTGAGGAACAGCCATTGTAGAAACCAGAGAATGAAGATGGTGGGAGAGCCGGGGGTCAGAGTGAGGAGAGCCCTGGATGGGGTCACTGAGTCTTGGAGAAAAGCAAATGATGAGTCCAGAGTCTCAGTGCACAGGGAGCTTGCTTAGCATCCCCCACTGAAACTGGGTCATTTCTCTGTAAAACTGGGCCATTTCTACGTAAAACCATCATGGTGGTCAAGGAAATCATTGCTTCTCCCCCATGGAGTTCGGACATTGTGGGCAGATGGGAGAGAAGTGTAAAATCAGGGGCTGGAGTTGATAAGGAATTCAGGAGGTCCTAGGGGGGCCTTGGATGACAGCAGGTGTCATAATCACAAAACTCTCTGATCCCGGGAGTGTGGGCCCTTGCTTGCTGAGGAAGTGGGCTTAAGGACGCTGGGCTGACACACTGGGGTAGCAGAATCCCTGGGTTCTGATAGTGACGAGGGGCTTCAGAACCTTCACCTCGACACCTCAGCTGTCGGGTGTGTCAGTAACTCCTGACTCCTTTGAGCTTTTTAGGAGGCTGAAACACTCCACAATTCAGTGAAAGAGCAGCTTATATCTTAGGGAAGTCAACACCTATGTCCCTCCTTAACTCATAAATTATTAAGGATGAGCAATCTGGAGAACTCAGCCATCCTGGCTCCATATTACAGATGGAGGAAGCCAAGGCTTGGAGCAGCCAGAAATGGGACCTCCGGGGAACCTGGGTGGCTCAGTTGGTTAAGCATTTGCTTTGATGATCTCAGGGTTCTGGGACTGAGCCCTGTGTTGGCTCCCTGCTTTGCAGGGAGCTTGCTTTTCCCTCTACCTCTGCCAGCCGCTCCCTATGCTTGTGCTCTCTCTCTGTCAAGTAAATGAAATCTTAAAAAAAAGAAGAAGAAGAAGAAAAAGAAATAGGATCTCAGCCCTGCAGTGCTGCTCAGAGTGTTTCTCTGCTACTCTGTGGTGGTGGTGCTATCTCCAAGCCCCTCTGCTTTCCAGGGGTGGAAAACCTGGGCAGGTGTGCAGAAGACCCCAGGCAATGTGTGTGCCTTACAGGTCACTTTGAGAGATCCTGATCTGAACCCTGAGCTCCATTGACTAGAGTTCTGGTTTTTTTTTTTGTTTGTTTGTTTGTTCTCTTTAAAGATTTCATTTATTTATTTGAGAGAGAGAGAGCACGAGCGTGGGGAAGGGCAGAGGGAGAAGCAGACTCTGCTGAGCGTGAAGCCCAATGCAGGGCTCGATCCCGGGACCCTGAGACCATGACCTGAGCCGAAGGCAGAGGCCTTAACCCACTGAGCCACCCAGGCGCCCCCCATGAGTTATTTCTAAAGTGAAAATCAACCCATGTCATCCCCTGCTTGCAGTCCTCCAGTGGCTTCCTACTGCCCGTACAAAATCCAAGCTGTGCAGCAAGTCCCGTGAGGCCCCTGCTGCCCCAGTCCTACCCTTTGCCTCCACCTCTCATCTCTTTTGTCCCCTTTCCTTCTGTGCTAGCCACTCTGGCCATCTCCTTTTCAACCTTGGAGCTTATTTCTGGGTCCAAGTTTTTTTTTTTTTTTAAGATTTTATTTATTTATTTGACAGACAGAGATCACAAGTAGGCAGAGAGGCAGGCAGAGAGAGAGGAAGAAGCAGGCTCCCTGCTGAGCAGAGAGCACGATGTGGGGCTCGATCCCAGGACCCTGGGATCATGACTTGAGCCAAAGGCAGAGGCTTTAACCCACTGAGCCACCCAGGCACCCCTGGGTCCAAGTTTTTGTGTGAACTGTATCCTCTGGTTTGGAATACCCCTCCGCAGGTCCATCTGTGGGGCCTAAGATGTCCCTTCCTCAGAGAGCTCGCCCCTAACATGTCCCACTAAAGCCAACCATTCTTTCCTCTGATGCTTACTTATTTTCCTTTCTATTCACGGTTATTCGATTACTGGTTCTTATCACTGCTCATACTTCTCTTGGATATTTATTTCTGTGCCTATTATCTGGCTTACCTCACTAGAATGTAAATGCCACGAGGAAGGGGACTGTCTTATTTACTCATCATTATACCTTAGTGCCCAGTGCAGAGACTGAAAAGGTGCTCAGCAAAGACGTGCATGCCTGGAACCGAGCTGAGAGCCAGGAGCTTGTCATCTAGGACAGGACTGCACGGGTTCTTGGTTGCCAAGGGCACAGGCGGGGGCCTGCGGCTGACTCCATAAAAACTTCTGGTCCCAGGGAGGTTGGGTGCTTGAAAGCACAAATTTTGGCCTCAGGTAGATGTGAATTCAGATCCCAGTTTTGCCCTGTGGGAGAATTTCTTTATTATGGATACTTCCCTTTCCTCATTTACTTTTTATTTTTAATTATGGCAAAGTATACATGACATAAAATGTACCATTTTTAAATACAAGAGTTCAGTATTGTTAAGTTCTAAGCACATTGCTGTGCAACCGATCTCCTGAACTCTTTTCATCTTGCAAAAGTGAAACTGTCTGCCTGTTAAACAATGACTCTCCATTCCTTCCTCCCCTCAGCCGCTGGCAACCACCGTTCTTTCTGTTTCTGCGAGTCTGACAACTCCAAGAACTTCATGTAAATAGAATCATAGGGTAGTTATTTTTTTGTGACTGGCTTTGTTCGCTTAGCATAATGTCCTCAAAGTTGATCCATGTTGTAGCAGGTGTCAGAATTGCCTTTCCTTTTAGGGCTGAATAGCAGTCCATTATATGTGTATGCCACATTCTGTTGATGCATTCCTCTGCTGATGGACAGTTGGGTCATTTCCGTATTTTGGCTCGTGCGAATAATGTTACTATGAGCAGGAGTGTGCAAATATCTTTTCAAGACCCTACTTTCCGTTCTTTTGGGTATATACCCAGAAGTGGGATTGCTGGATCATATGGTAATTTTTAGTTTTGTGAGGAGCCACCATACTGTCTTCTGTAGTGGCCGCACCATGTCTCATTCCTGTCAACAGTGCTGGAAGGTTCCCTTTTCTCCAAATCCTCGACTTCTCTTCTCTTTTCCTGATAGTAGCCATCCTAAAGGGCGTGAGGTGGTATCTCCTTGTGGCATTGATTGGCATTCCATGATGATTAGTGATGTTGAGCATTTTTCCTCGTTTTTATTTTTATTTTTTTAAAAAAAGATTTATTTATTTATTTGACAGAGATCACAAGTAGGCAGAGAGGCAGGCAGGCTCCCTGCCGAGCAGAAAGCCCGATGCAGGGCTCGATCCCAGGACCCTGAGATCATGACCTGAGCTGAAGGCAGAGGCTTTATCCCACTGAGACACCCAGGTGCCCCTCGTTTTATTTTTAAAAATATTTTATTTATTTGACAGAGAAAGAGAGACAGCGAGAGAGGGAACATGAGCAGGGGGAGTGAGAGAGGGAGAAGCAAGCTTCCTGCTGAGCAGTGAGCTAGATGCCACTCAATCCCAGGACCCTGGGATGATTATCTGAGCCAAAGCCTGATGACTGAGCCACCCAGGCTCCCTGCTTTTCCTTGTTTTTAAAGTGTGTGTGACAGGGTGCCTGGTTGGCTCAGTTGGTTAAGCAACTGCCTTCGGCTCAGGTCATGGTCCCGGAGTCCTGGGATCGAGTCCCGCATCAGGCTCCCAGATCCATGGGGAGTCTGCTTCTCCCTCTGACCTTCTCGCCTCTCATGCTCTCTCTCACTGTCTGTCTCTCAAATAAATAAATAAAATCTTTCAAAAAAAAAAAAGTGTGTGTGACAGCAATCTTACAGGGTGGTTAGGAGGCTTAAAGGAGAAAAATGATGAAAAGTCCTCATACAAGTACTTAGTAAAATCAGTTCTATTCCCCTCCCTTTTTTTAAAGATGGGGAGAGGCAGAAGGAGAGGGAGAGAGAGAGAATTTTAAGGAGGTTCTGTGCTCAGTGCGGAGCCTGACGCAGGGCTGGATCCCATGACCCTGAGATCACGACCATGATCTGAAATCAAGTCAGATACTCAACTGACTGAGCCACCCAGATGCCCTGATTTTTTTCTGATTTATCTTAGAGAGTCAGTCCAAAGCCCAGGTTCTCAGGAGGCATGTGTGAAGCACTGTGTGTGGCACTAGGTCTGTCTGTTGGATGCTGTCTCCCTGGAAACTCATTTTATCAGCCCTATTCCCTGTAGCCTAGGTGGTTGAGCGCCTCTTAGTGAGGCAAGAAACTTGTTCGGGGAGGGGTTGGGGTGCTGTAGAGGGGTAGGCCCAGGGTGTCCCAGAGTTCTCATTGCTCCGTGAGCACTGGGTATCACTTGTCTCCTGCCTCAGTTTCTCCCTTTGTCACAAAGGGACAGGGAAGTGGCAAAATTCACAGTAATGACTAAATAATAGTTCTGAAACCTGTTTTAAAAGCCTCATTTCTGTGCATGGGACTTAGCATGGCATGGGGGGTGGAACTCTGGCTCTTGCTTCTCACAGGTTTACTGCTTGCCCTGGGGATAGGCTCTGATTATCAGAACCCACAACTAGCCCTAAAAGCCGCTTTGAAGTGAAGTAACCACTTTTAAGTGCAGTCAGTTCAAGATAACCCTAGACTCCCTGCCCCCAACCCAGGAATGCCTCCTGCCCCCACCCAGTGGCCATCCCTGGGAGGGGTTCTTTCCAGCACTCTGCAATCGTCTGTTTCAGTATGTGATGGTTGTGCTGTTTTGTTTTGTGTTTCTCTTTTGTGAAAACGAGACATAAATATGTTCCTCGTAGGAGAACGCTAAGCAGGACTACAGAACAGCTCCGTGGGTTGGTAAGGAGAGGCTAGGAAAGAAAAGCAAAGAGGGAGGTTTGGCAATCTCAGAGCTGAAGCTCAAGAAACTATCATAGGACATGATGTATGGGGTCAGTTTTTCCCTAAGGCTGGGGGGATCTGAGGCTAGAAAGGCAGGAAGGAAAGGTCTGGAAGCCTGTGGGTCTTTGAGAAGGTAGGGGTTAGGGAGCAGGTGTGAAAGAGCTTGGTTGTGACCCTGTCAGTTTAGCACTTGTACTGCCTAATGGGGGGCAGGATGCTCTTTATGTTCTGAGTCTTAACTGGTTGGGGAAGCCATGCTGATGGGGTTACCGTGTCAAGCCCTGGGCTGCCACAGCTGATTGTTCAAGCGCAAGGTGAGGAGGGAGAGACCTCAGCGGGGGCACACACGGCTTTCAGGTCCTCCTCTACCCACCTTGACTGTATGATTATTTGTCAAGGTGTTGGAACCTTTGTCCCCATTTCTGTGACATGGACCTTTTAGGGGTGTCAAGAGAGGACTAAATAAGTTAAGCTGTATAAAGTGTCTGCCACATATTGTAAGTTCTGGAGGCGTTTCCTTCTTAAGTGGTAGGACCAGGGCTGGTGGTGATGGTGCTTGGCCTCCATCTCTAGCCCCTGGCTCTAATAGGCTTGCCTCTTCAAGTTCATGCACGGGAACTTTGCCCAGGGGGTCATAGATGCCCTCACCACTTGTCTTACCGATGGGTCCACCCGGCTGTCACCGTGCTGGCGCACTTGCTATCCCAAAGGCCAGGTGGTAATGTTCGCGTTCAAGGATAGGAGCTTCAGGTGGGCACGGGTGGAAAGTCATCATCTGTGCACCAGCCCTCACCCTAACCCACACTGGTGCCCCCTGGCCCCCATGTCTGGTGCTCCTTTGGTAGACGCTGCAGCTGCGGGAACTCTGGAACTGCAAGTGTGTTGGGGAGCCCTGGCTGTGTGCCCAGGCCTGTGCTAGGTAGGGAACTGGGCGTCCAGGCAGTCATTCAGCACTGAGCCAGTACCTGCAGTTTGGGGGCTGGACTGTGGGTGCCAGGAAGGATGGACTTGTTCAGCTGATGCTTAAAATGGCCTTCAGCCCATGTAACAGACCTCTACATCATAAATGCTCCCAAGCAGCTCATAAGCAAATTCCTTCCACCTTCTCCATGGTGCTCTTTGTGATGGACGGACTTTGAAGCTGTTTGTAGAAACCTGGAATCAGCTAGGTGAGACTGGGGTACGTGGAAGGATGTTGAGATTTCACATCTAGTACTCTCTCAGGCCCCCAAGAGCTTCTTTTGTTTTTATTTTTATTTATTTTTAATTGTAAACAGTAACCTAAGCTTCACTATTTCTAAAAATTTATTTATTCATTTAAAATAATGTCTACAGGGGCATCTGGGTGGCTCAGTGGGTTAAGCCACTGCCTTCGGCTCAGGTCATGATCTCAGGGTCCTGGGATCGAGCCCCGCATCGTGCTCTCTGCTCAGCAGGGAGCCTGCTTCCCGATCTCTCTCTCTGCCTGCCTCTCCATCTACTTGTGATTTCTCTCTGTCAAATAAATAAATAAAATCTTTAAAATGCAAACTATTTAAAATAAAATAAAATAATCTCTACAGCTCGAACTCACGACCCCGGTCAAGGATTGCTTGGTCTTCTGACTGAGCCAGCCAGGAATCCCTAAACTTTTTTTATTTTAACCATTTTTTTTAGAGGTGGGGGAGGGGCAGAGGGAGAGAGAGGGAGAGAATTCCAAGCAGGTGCCAGGCCCAGAGCCTGAGGTGAGGCGTGATTTCACAACCTTGAGATCATGACCTAAGCTAGAATCAAGAGTCAGATGCTCAACCAACTGAGCGGCCCAGCTGCCCCTATTTGAACCATTTTTAAGTGTACAGTAGTGTTAAGTGTATCCACATCATTGTGCAACAAATCTCCAGAACTTTTTCATCTCGTAGAACTACAACCTGTCCCTATTTCTACCTCTTACAGGCCCTGGAAATGACCATTCTACTTTTTGGCTTATGAATTGGACTACTCTAGGGAGGGACCTCTTCTTGTAAGTGAAATCGTACAGTATTTGTCTTTTTGTGACTGGCTTATTCCACTTAGCAGAATGTCTTCAAGATTCATCCATGTAGTTGTGCATGACTGGATGGCCTTGTTTATTTATTTAAGACTTTATTTCTTTGACAGAGAGAGAGATCACAAGCAGGCAGAGAGGCAGGCAGAGAATGAGGGGGAAGCAGGCTCCCCGCTGAGCAGAGAGCCCGATGCGGGGCTCGATCCCAGGACCCTGAGATCATGACCTGAGCCGAAGGCAGAGACTTTAACCACTGAGCCACCCAGGCGCCCCTGGACCGCCTTTTTAAAAGTTTGAGTGATATTCCATTGTATGATGTACCATAGTTATTTATGCATTCATCTGTCAGTGTAGCGTTTAGCTTGGATTTTGATTCTGATCCAACTGGCCATTATTTTTATTATTTATTTATTTATATTGATTTTATTTTATTTTTTATTTTTTTAAAGATTTTGTTTATTCATTTGACAGACAGAGGTCACAAGTATGCCTACTTGTGAGAAGCAGGCCGAGAGAGGAAGGGAAGCAGGCTCCCCGCTGAGCAGAGAGCAGAGGTTTTAACCCACTGAGCCACCTAAGCGCCCCCATTATTTTTATTTTTAAAAAATATTTTGTTGATGTATTTGCACATGTGAGGGAGTATGAGTTGGGGGGAAGGGCAGGGGGGAGGGAGAAGTAGATTCCCCCCTGAGCAAGAAGCCCAGTGCAGGGCTTGAGCCTAGTACCTCGGAAGCCCAAGGCAGACACCTAACTAACTGAGCCACCCAGGCACCTCCAACTGGCCATTATTGAGTACCAACTGAATGCTGCTGACTGTTGCGTTGTTTTGGACACCCATTCCTGAGGCGTTCTCACCTTGTCAGGAATGTCCACTGCCAGTGGACCCAGTAGGGTCTGTGTACTCTCCCGCCCTCTTCACTCTTCAGACCCCTGTTTTGCCAGAGCAGCCCTCAAAGACTTCAGCTATGATCCTGTACTGCTTTGATAAGCCTTTAAAAAAATGAAAACCATAGAAAAAAGAACAAACCATGGATTTTGTAGCTGAATAAAGTTTGGAAACTTCAGCTTTATCTCGTTTGGTCATCGTACTGCTGTGTGAGAGTTGCATGGTCCCCATTTTTCAGAGGAGGGTACAGAAGGGTTAAGATCGAGAGGAGTAGGAGGATGAAGGCAAGAGGAGGCTGGGAAGGTGACGGGTGGTTGTGGGCTCGGCCAGGAGTAGGGTGAATGCCCGCCTGAGAGCGAGTGCCCTTATGTTTTGTGCCCTAGGCACCTTGCTTGCTGCACCCTGGTGAGGCCCTGGCTGGAGGCTGAGCCTGAGAGAGGCCTCCCCACGGCCAGGAGCAGTTGTCCACAGCCGTAGGGTCTGAGCTACCCTGAGATGGGCTCACCTGCAAGGGACACTGGGCTGGAAGTTGGGGAGTCTTCTGGGAGCTGGGCTCCTGGTAAGCAGGGTTGGGCCTGAGAGCAGCAGAACCCCAGGACCCGCACAGTGCCGGAGTTACAGGCACATTCTCTGCCAGTCTCTTTTGTCTGCTGTTTGGTTCTGACGACTGCTTCTCAGTGTCCCTGAGAGGAGCCACCTGAAGCTGCTGTGGATGCAGATGGAGAAACCCACAGCCACGCAGGGCTTATGCGGATGCCTCATGCCTCCAGAAGGAGAAGCAGGCCACTCTGTTGCATTTAAGACATCCTCAGGTTAGGAATTGTGGGTGGAGGTCTCAGGCCCACAGAACCATCTTCCTGGCTGCTCGCTGTGCAGGCACCAGGAAACCTTTGTTCCCTGAGGCCGCTGCTGAGTCATAAACACATGGGACACATTTCAACAGAAATGCCCATCTGTTAAGTTTCAGGTGACTTTCTCAGTCTGTTAAGTTTCAGGTGACTTTCTCAGTCTCTTCCACTTATACCCATGACAGCTTTGGTCATGAGCACCTCTTTCCAAGGGCATTTCTGGAGAAACAGGCCTGACCTCTCTTTGCCTCTCTCAGTCAAGCCGCCTCTTCCGTGAATGAGTGGGTCCTGGGGGCAGAGACTCTCTGTCTTCTCACCCCCCCCATCCCACTGGGAGAGAGTGCAGTCATCCATGTGTTAGGGGAGGGGGACAGTGAGTGAGAAGGTGGGGGTAAGCTGTGTGGAGGGACAGGTGCTGAGATATTTGGGGACTGCAGAGGCAAAGGGACATCCTGGGAGCCCGAGGAGTTGGCCTCTGGTCCTGTCCACCGTGAGCAGGCAAGGAGCTCAACCTCTCAAGACTGTTCCCTCGTTTATAAAGCCGCAGTAATAATATTTGCCTCTTTGGCTTATTGAGACAATCAAAAGAGAAGCAGGTGAGAAAACACTTGACAAAGCAGAAAATGTTCTGCTGGTGGGAGGCTTTATTTTTACCTCTGAGGAATGGATGGTGGAGGAAAGGAAAATGTTGATATCTGGGGAGAGGCTGGTGGGAGAGAAAGGCACAGGATAGGAGTATCAGGGAAACGATGATGAGGAGAAGTTTGGAATTTGTAGACACTGAGGAGAAAAGGGGAGGGGAAGAGGTAGATAAGCTGGAAAAAGGAGATGCTACTAGCATCTACCAAAACGGGGTGAGAGATGGCATGTGTAGTGTGTGTGTGCTATGTTCGCGGTGCGTATGTGGTGCGTGTGGTGTGTGTGGTGTATGTGTGCTGTGTGTGTCTAGTTTATGTGTGGGCTATGTGGTGTGTGTGTGTGTGTGTGTCCGTATTAATTTCCCACCCTTTTAGAGCTTCCTCCGCCTCAGGCTTCCCTTCAGGAGTCTCTGAGGGCTGTGTCAGGTCGGCCAGCCTGGGCCTGCCACCTGGTGGCCGAGAGTGGCAGGGGCCTGGAGTCTCACCAAGGCTGTGGTTTGGACACATCACATCCTCTTCTAGAGCCGGTTGCTGTCCTGCTCTCCTATTTTCTTTTTGTTTCTGCTCCCCCTCGCCTCTTTTCTACACCCTCTGGGCTCTTCTACCTCTGTTCCCAAGGATGGTGCGTTTCTGCCTGGGTTCCCCCAAACTTCTCAAACATAAATGGGGGTGATAAGTCCGAAGCTGCTTGCCTCCCAGCGCAGCCGTGACGGTAAAAATGGATGATGGGTGGGGGGCATGAAAGGATTTTGTAGCTCTCAGGGCCTTGTGAATGTCCGTGATCAGTGTGACAACAGGGTGCTGTCGTTCCTAATCAGGGGGCCGTTTGTGGAACCGTTCCTTTAGGACCCCAGAGGAATTAGGACTTCAGGCAGTGACTGGGTGATGGCGGACAAGTGGAGGATATCACTGGGCTCAGGCATTTCTACTCCACACAATTCCCAGCTGCTTTGTTTTTTCTAGGAAGGGTTTTTAAAACAAACAAAGAAATTATTGCAGAGTAACAAAATTACACTGTGCAGGTTTCCAAAAACAATTAAACACTGTGACTAATGGCAGGTGTGCTGCACAGGTGTTGTTCTGCTTTTAGCTACTGATCCCGGCTCCCCTTAAGAGCTGGCCCTGGACCTTTCAGACACAACCAGCTGAATGGGTTGGTGTCTTTGCTCTGCTCCTGTGATGATTTATTCACTCATTTGTTTCTGAGGCAACTAGTATTTACTAACTACTCAGCACACACCTGGCACTGTGCTAGACACGGGGGTCAAAAAGATAAATAAAACACACACCTCTCAGGGGCGCCTAGTTGGCTAGTAGGTTATGGGATCAAGCCCCATGTCTGGCTCCCTGCTCAGCGGGGAGTCTGCTTCTCCCTCTGCCTTTGCCCTCTCTCCCCCAGCTTGTGTGAGCATGTTCTCTCTCTCTCGAATAAATAAAAATCTTAAAAACAAAACAAAACGGGTGCCTGGGTGGCTCAGCTCTCTGCCTTCAGCTCAGGTCATGATCTCAGGGTTCTGGGATCGAGCCTCACATCGGGCTCTCTGCTCAGCAGGGAGCCTGCTACCTCCTCTCTCTCTGCCTGCCTCTGCCTGCTTGTGATCTCTGTCAAATAAGTAAATAAAATCTTTAAAAAACCAAACCAAACCAGACCAAACCAGACCAAAACAAAACAAAACAAAACAAAACACACACCTCTTGAGGGTCTTGACTATGGGCTAGGAAGCTTCTTTAGGATGAATGCTCCCTTGAGACTGTTAGCTGGGGTCCCCACCTACACTGATGCTGAGATCCCCGAAGGGGTCTGGTATGTGGGGGGTATTCAAGATGTGGTGATTTAGTGGTGCACAAGCATGGGTCCCATCAGACTCATCTGTGTAAAAACTCATATCTTGATGCTTAGAGATCTTAGTATGTTAGGTCTGGGGTTGGACTCAGGAGTCAGACTTCTATAAAGCTACTGGAAAGCCAGGTTTAGAACCCCTTCTCTAGTCTGTGGCTGGGATAGGCCAGTGGAGACAAGTCAGTGGATTTCAAGGTGACTGGCCTGTGGCCTAGTGGAATAGTGTGGCTCAGAGCAGCCTGCTACCTGCACCTTGCTGGAGTAGGACACACACAGCTGGGTCTGTGCCCTGTGTTCTCCGGCCTGACAGAGCTCTGCGGACTGGCTGGCCTGGCTTGACTGAATTTTGGAAAAGCAGTTTATTCACCTTCTTGGCCAAACATCACCGGAAAGATTCGCTTCAGGAAAGAAAGCAGCTCTGTATCTATGGCAACATTTCCAAAAGTATGTTCTGAAAACATGAATTCAAAGTAATTTATAAATATTAATGCATAAATATTAATTACAAATGTAAAGAGAAAGAGAGAAGAAGAGATATTGACTCATGATCAATTCAAATTAAGATAACACTGCTGTAAAAATAAAGGATTTTTTTTGTTGTTTTTTGTTTTTTTTTTAAAGTAGCCACTCCGATTTTGATAAGATGACTTTCCAGGTGGAGTGGTGTTGCATTCAGCATTTCCCAAATGTATTTGGTTGTGGAGCTCTTTTTTGTGAACCATCTCTTCTGTTTATACTAGGGTTCTGGGGAGCATTAGTTTGGAAGAAATTTTTTAAAATTTTTTAAAGATTTTATTTATTTGTCAGGGGTGGGGGAGAAAAAGAGAGAGTGAATACAAGCAGGGGGAGTGGCAGGCAGAGGGAGAAGCAGGCTCCCTACTGAGCAAGGAGCCTGATGTGGGACTTCATCCCAGGAGTCTGGGATCAGGACCCGAGTGGAAGGCAGATGCTTTACCAACTGAGTTACCCAGGTGTCCCTGAAAGAAACTTTTTTTCGGTTTCCCCGTTTTTCCTTTTCACCTACGTCCAACACAAAGAGAAAAAATTGGTGAGACCTCAAACCAGGCTGGCACTCTTTTTCTTTTTTAAGATTTTAAAAATTTTAGGGGCGCCTGGGTGGCTCAATGGGTTAAGCCTCTGCCTTCGGCTCAGGTCATGATCCCAGGGTCCTGGGATCGAGTCCCACATTGGGCTTTCTGCTCCGCAGGGAGCCTGCTTCCTCCTCTCTCTCTCTCTGTCAGCCTTTCTGCCTAGTTGTGATCTCTCTCTGTCAAATAAATAAATAAAATCTTAAAAAAATTAAAAAAAAATGTTATTTGAGAAGGGGGAGAGAGAGAGAGTATAGTCAGGAGGAATGGCAGGCAGAGGGAGAGGGAGAAGCAGGCTCCCCCTGAGCAGGGAGCCCAACTCAGGGCTCAATCCCAGGACCCCAGCATCATGACCTGAGCCAAAGGCAGATGCTTAACTGACTGAGCCACCCGGGAGCCCCTAGGCTGGCACTATTAACTAGAGTGATACCACCCCTGAGGGAATGAAGTTGGTTTTTGAAGAGTGAAAAAGCTTTATTTTTTATATATAATGCACAGATTTCCAGGTAGTAATAAAGATACAGGGTACGTATCTGTGGTATTGAGTTTCATGGGGCAGGAAGCAGTTGGGGGGGGGGAAATGTCCAAAGAGCCTCCTTAGAAGAGCAATGCTGAGGAATGCTGACAGACTTCCAGCCAGTCAGACAGGGATTGGGGGACAGCTTGGCCACTGTGTGACCTTGAGGTAAGGCATTTACTTCTTTGGGCTTCAGATTCTTTACCTGGGAAATGGAGGTTCTCACCACCTCATGATATCTCTGTGAGCTTTACAGGTGTTTAAAAACAGAGGCTAAAGGCATTACCTTTAGGTCTGAAACTTTGCTATCCCTCGTGAGATTGCCGCGGAGTTGGCCCATCATTTTGGGCTTTTCTGCCTTTAGGCTGTAGACAGAAGCATAAAGCTACATGAAGCTTGGTGCAGCCAGATCGAAGGAAACAAAAATGGGAAAATACTATTTTAAAGCTTGTAAGGTACACAAAGAAGCAGTTTCACCTGGGAAGAGGGGGACCCCAGCAAGTCAGAGCTGGCCATCCAGGGCTGCTGCAGGACTGCCTGCTGGGCGCACCATTGTGCCCCTGGGTAGCAGGGGAGTAGCTCCTGGGGAGTAGCTCCTTCGTCCTGCAGACCCCGTTGCTGGGTGTCCAAGGCTGGGACAGACACTGAGATGGGTGGGGCAGGACGCAGGAAATGTCCGCTACACCTAAAAATAGTGTGGGAGGGAACAGGAAACAGAAACTTTGGGCCAGCGTGGAAATGCTTTCTGAATTATCAGGAAATCAGGATTAAGAGCTGTGGGGGCAGACACCACCCTGTGGCAAATCTGCTGCTCCCTGTGAGCACTCTCCATGGAAGGAAATGGCGGAAGCCAGACTTGGGCTGGGGTGGGGAACGGGGACAGACTGGGAAAGCATCAGGTTCAGTCTTTTGCGGCATTAGTAACACAGCATATCTGTACCACCTTGATCGTTAATTGCATGGAGGGGTAGGTCTTTACCAGGGTGGCCAGCAGTCTTCTTGTTCCCGGACTAAAGGGGTCCTCGGGACATGGAAATCTGAGTTTTAAAACCAGGGAAGTAGGGGTGCCTGGGTGGCTCAGTGGGTTAAGCCTCTGCTTTCAGCTCAGGTCATGATCTCAGGGTCCTGGGATTGAGCCCCATGTTGGGCTCCCTGCTCAGTGGGGAGCCTGCTTCTCTCTCTCCCTCTGCTTGCCTCCCCCGTCCCTCTTTATTTCAAATAAGTAAAATATTAAAATTTTAAAAAAAGATTTTATCTATCTATTTGACAGAGAGAGGGAGATAGCAAGAAAGGGACCACAAGCAGGGGGAGTGGGAGAGGGAGAAGCAGGCTTCCCACAGAGCGGGGAGCCCGATGCGGGGCTCGATCCTAGGTCCTTGATATCATAACTGGAGCAGAAGGCAGACACCTAACGACCGAGCCACCCAGGTGGCCCTCAAATAAATAAGATCTTAGGGAAAAAAAAAAACAAAACAAAACCCAGGACCTAGACTGCAGTCAGACCAATTAGACTCTCAGTGTGGGATCCAGGCATCTGCATTTTATTTATTTTATTATGTTATGTTATGTTATCGATTTTATTTTCTTACTTGAGAGAGCGAGCCAGTACGCATGAACAGGTAGGAGGAGCAGAGGGAGAAGCAGACTCCCACTGAATAGGGAACGTGATGTGGACTCCATGCCAGGACTGTGGGATCATGGCCTGAGCTGAAGACAGATGCTTAACCGACTGAGCCACTCAGGTACCCCCAGGCATCTGCATTTTTCTTTTGAAAATTTTTAAAAATTTATTTGAGAGAGAGAGAGAACACTTGAGAGAGAGCAAAGCCGTGGGAGGGGGAAGCAGGGGAAGGGAGAGCAGGATCCCTGCTCACTGATACTGGGCTTGATCTTAGGAACCCAGTGTCAGATGCCTTGGGACCTGAGCCACCCAGGAGCCCCCAGGAGCCCCCAGGCATCTACATTTAAAAAAAACCTCTCTAAGGGCGCCTGGGTGGCTCAGTGGGTTAAGCCGCTGCCTTCAGCTCAGGTCATGATCCCAGAGTCCTGGGATCGAGTCCCGCATCGGGCTCTCTGCTCAGCAGGGAGCCTGCTTCCTCCTCTCTCTCTGCCTGCCTCTCTGCCTACATGTAATCTCTCTCTGTCAAATAAATAAATAAAATCTTAAAAAAAAAAATAAAACTAAGGTTAAAAAAAAGAAAAAAAAAAACCTCTCTAGGTGGGTGATTTCTGTGTGCAGCTAAAGCTGAGAATCATGGCTTTACTGTGGATTAAGTATCACTTGTGGCCTGTTTTCCAGGCTTCCCTCAAAGAGATTCTCAGTACATGATCTACAGTGGAAGCTGGGGATGTTTCTCTTAAAGCTAAGTCAACAGTGATACCCATGCAAGGGTTGCCCAGGGCACATTTCGAGAAAGAAACACTGGTCTAGAATCTTATTCTCTTGTGGATTTGTTAGCTTTGAACAGAAGTGGATGTTCTGATCAATTAAAACATTTATTCAGGGAGTGCCTGGGTGGCTCAGTGGATTAAGCCTCTGCCTTCGGCTCAGGTCATGATCTCAGGGTCCTGGGATCGAGCCCCGCATCGGGCTCTCTGCTCAGCAGGGAGCCTGCTTCCCCCAACCCCACTCTGCCTGCCTCTCTGCCTACTTGTGATCTCTCTCTGTCAAATAATAAATAAAATCTTAAAAACAAAACAAAACAAAACATTTATTCAGGGCACCTGGGTGGCTCAGTGGGTTAAGCCTCTGCCTTTGGCTCAGGTCATGGTCCCAGGGTCCTGGGATCGAGACCCACATCGGGCTCTCTGCTCAGCAGGGAGCCTGCTTCCTCCCCTCTCTCTCTGCCTGCCTCTCTGCCTACTTGTGATCTGTCAAATAAATGAAAAAAATCTTAAAAAAATTAAATAAAGAAAACACCATTTAAAAAAATTTATTTTTATTTTTTTTAGATTTTTAATTTATTTGACAGACAGATCACAAGTAGACAGAGAGGCAGGCAGAGGTGGCTTTAACCACTGAGCCACCCAGGCGCCCCAAGAAAACACCATTTATTTAATACCTACACACTGAAGGACTATAGGGGCTCCAGAGGTGACACAATCAAGGTCCTACTTCTAAAGGCAGTTAACTTCGGATGAGCAAGACAGACAGACTTTAGGGCAGCTGGTGACAAGTCATCCCTGTAGAAAAAAATCTAGGACTGAACCAATGAACTGCATTGGGTTGAGCACCAGAATTCCTTGGCTGTTATCACAACCTTATATTAATGAGTTATGTGTGCAACCCTGGGAAAATGGCCCCTGTTTGCTCGTCCTCATCTTCTTTAGCCATAAATTGCAAGGTTTGGATGACCTGATTTCTAAGGCTCTGCTTCATCTGAAGCTGACTGTGAACCTGGCCAGAACGTCTTGTTTGGAGAGCAGAGTATGTAGGACTCTGGAGAAGCATGGGGATGCTATGGGCAAACTCCTTGTATTCTGTGAGTATGTAAAAGCACTTTTTGCTAAAAAGAAAACAGGGAGGGGCGCCTGGGTGACTCAGTGGGTTGGAGCCTCTGCCTTCGGCTCAGGTCATGGTCCCGAGGTCCTGGGATCGAGCCCCGCGTCAGGCTCTCTGCTCCACGGGGAGCCTGCTTCCTCCTTTCTCTCTCTGCCTGCCTCTCAGCCTACTTGTGATCTCTGTCAAATAAATAAATAAATAAATAAATAAAAAGAAAAGAAAACAGGGTTGCCTGGCTGTAGAACATGTGACTCTTGATCTCAGGATCATGAGTTCAAGTCCCACATGGGGTGCAGACTTCCCTTATTAAAAAAAAAGAGAGAGAGAACACATTCGCCTGGGGAGAAGAGAGTTAAAGTCATAGGGTCCCACGTGGATGTCCCCCGTAGGGACCTAGGTGCACCCGAGTTGACTATGGCATTTGTTGCAGATGGAGAAGGAGAGAACAGAGCCTTCCAGCGGGTGTTCTAGCTTGCTAAGGCTGCCGTAACAAAATACCACACACTGCCTGGCTTAAACAACAGAAATTTCTTTGGAGATCAAGGTGTGGGACCATGCTCCTTCAGAAGGCACTAGGGAAGGGTCTGTTCCAGGCCTTTCTCCTAGCTTCTGGTAATTGCTTGGTTTGTGGAAGCCTTAATGCCAGTCTTCACAGGGAGTTCTCCTGGTGTTTCTCCTCTTTATAAGGTTATCAATCATGTTGGATTGGGGGCCCAGCTTACTCTTCTGTAATGATTCATGTTAACTAATTAGATCTGCAATGACCTTACTTCCAAATAGCTCACATTCTGAGATATTTGAAGTTAGGACTTCCACACAGGACATTGGGGTGGTGGTGGGGACACAATTCAACCCACAACAGTGGGTAGCACTAACAATAGCAGTTAAACAGATTCAATTACTGGAGAAGGCTCAGAGGTTCAAAATGATATTGCTTTCAGACCTACAATTTATTACAGCATAGCAACATCATCAAAGCTGAGATACCATCACGGCCAGGGGCTACTCAGGGCAAGGGGCCTCGAGAAGGCAAGTCCCAGCTCCTATTTCCTCCCTCTGTTAAGGTCCGTGGCAGGGCGTGCTCTTGCAGATCAGGAACTACCAGTGGGTACATGGAATACTTCAGAGCCCCAGAGTCTTGGCCCGGGTTTCTTATAAGTTGTCGTGCACGCATATCCTCACGCATATCCTCACTATAAAACCACCTCCAAATGGGAGAGCCTCCGGGTGGGTGGCGGTGCTCATCTAGGCCAGGTGCAGATCATCAATCTCATTGCTACCAAAGCGCAATTCAGACAAGCTCGTACAAACCACCCCAGACTCCTCGGGGGCATTGTTACAGAGCACCGGTATTAATCAGTGTGCTCATGCTTCAACCGGGGTCAGTCCCAGGTGAATCCCAGACCTGCTGGAATTTACCCTTATAGCCTGGGGGGTAAAAGGAGATCACACAAGTGACCCTCTTCACTAGGTACGGAGTTCCTCCTTACATATTTCAATATGTGTGAAATTCACATGGACCTTAAGAAGAAGAATATGAGGCTGTTTGAGAGACCAGGCCTTTCTGTTCCCTTTGTCACTGGCCTTGGTTTGAGGGCTGGTGGTTTAAATTTTTTTATTTTTATTTTGTTTTAGTAATCTCCACACCCAACATGGGGCTTGAACTCTTGACTCCTCCAGCTGAGCCAGCCAGGTATCCCTGGGGGCTGGTGGTTTAAATCTAACTTTCACGTGCATGCTTTTTAGGTCTTCTGTAGCTCTAGCTACTAGGGTCCCCTCTTCCTTCTTGCTGCTTTCCTGAACTACTGTCCAGGCATTTTTGGTCCAAGATGCCCTCAGCATATGGTATGTGGGACAGAAGCTTCCATGACTGCCCTCTGGGACTTTGGCTGACAGTTCCTTGCTGTCACAGGGAAGTGGGCGTGAAGAGAAGCCCACTGATGTGAGCCTGTTGGACTGAGCAGGTGCCGACGGGTTATTGCCCATGCTCATTTAGCTTTGGGAGGGCCATCCAAAACTGAGGATACCGAGAGCCTGGGCAGCTCTTGGGAGCAGGAACAAGAATGAGTTGGAGTCGTGGTTTAGTTGACTGATGGTCTGTAGGAAGCAGCATACTAAGGGCCACTGTAGGCTCAGATAGGCAGTAAGAGCACCAAATCCCAGGTCTAGGGGAAGCCGAGGGTCCACCTGATTTCTATAGCCATTTCTTCTACGTGGAGGTAGAGCAGGAACCAGAACTGGAAATGAAGCTTGCAGAGTGAGGTAAATACTGGAACGAGTAGAGCGAGACAGCTGGTAAGGCTGATGGGTGCTGAGTCTCCAGAGGCTCTCCGTAATTTCCAGCCCACCAGGAAGAACCCAGACCTTGGGACCTGGCTGAATCTGCAGAGATGGCAAGGGTTAGGATTAGGGTTAGCCCCGAGACAAAGGGTAGGAAAGAGTGAGGCCTCGGTGGGGTTTCCTGGCAGTGCTGAGGCAGTGTTAGAGGTGAAAGATGCGAGGAGCCATAGTGAGGAGAGGAGGACTCTTGCTTCTTCTGGGAAACTTGCAGCCCTGGCTGAGGGGTCTGCCTGATCTCCCCGGGTCCCCAGCTCCACCCACCCACGTTTTCTCTGCCTCTACTTCTTGGTGTCTGTAGCTTAGTCTTATTTTATAAAATCGGCCCCTGTTCACCTCCACCCCTAACCTGGACAGACACAAGCCCTGGTGTTCATGAATTTGTTATGTGTTCAGGAAGATCAAAGTAACAAAAAGGGCATTACAAAGGGATTGAAAAAGTACACAGGTTTAGGCCGTCCCGGTGTAATTTTGCATCTCCCTCGGTGGGGTGAGTGATTGTGAAGTGTTTGTGTAGATGGTGTAATAGTTTTGGACAAGTAGCTTTGTGGTAGGTAATGATGATTATTTATGTGTTCTATGTCTGCTTTATAGTTCAGGGATCTCTTGAGTAATCAGTATGCTCATTTGCCTGTTTTATGTGACTTAAGAGTAAAATTTTACAATTTTGAACAGTTGTGGAGGCTTGAGTTCTAGAAGCTTTGCATTTGGTCAGCTTTTCATTATGAGTATGATTCACTTGAAGCTGGTACCTTACTTAGTTTTAAGGGGACATTGGAAAGGCCGCTGAACTAGGCAGGTCCCTATTAGCCAAGTGACCTTGAGCAAAGCACTTCTCTAAGCCTCAATTTCTTCCATCTGTGCAATGAAGAGAATGTATTGTCTACTTTCTAGGACTAATGGCAACAGTGTTTGTGAAAGTCCTTTTTGAACTACAAACATCTATGCAAGTGCCTGGTATTATTCCTGCTGTTATTATTCAATATAACATTGTTTCCATGGGAAAGCGCAACTTGCTTTATGACAATTGGATTTACAACGTCGTTTCCAGGAATGCATTTATCTCGAAGCAGTCTTTGGCCAAAAGCAACATAACCTGACCTGAGGATAAAATGCACTGTGGCAAAAGACAGGAACTGCCCAGGCAGATTTTGAAATAAAAAGAAAAGAAAACGAAAACTTTCCCCAGCTATGATGCTCATCTTGCTTCACCTTGCCCTCCTGCAGAGAAGTCCTTATACTAGGGTTCTCCAGAGAAAAAGAAAAAACAGGATGCCCGTGTGTGTGTGTGTGTGTGTGTGTGTGTGTGTGTTTATCTATTTATTTTAAGGAATTGGCTCATGCAACTGTGGAGCTTTGGTAAGTTCAAAATCTTCAGGGTAGGCCAGTGGGCTGGAGACCCATGAACAGGCTGATTTGCAGTTCAAGTCCAAAGGTGGTCTTCTGGCAGAATTCCCTCTTTTTTGGGGGAGGTCAGTGTTTTACTTCTTCTTCTTTTTTTTTACAGATTTTATTTATTTATCTGATATGGAGAGAGATCACAGGTAGGCAGGGAGGTAGGCAGAGAGAGGAGGAAGCAGGCTCTCCGCAGAGTAGAGAGCCCAATGTGGGGCTCGATCCCAGGACCCTGGGATTATGACCTGAGCCGAAGGCAGAGGCTTTAACCCACTGAGCCACCCAGGAGCCCCAGGTCAGTGTTTTTCTATTAAGGTCTTTCTTTAAGTGATGGGGTAAAGCCCACCCACATTACAGAGGGTAATCTGCTTTCTTCAAAGTCTATTATTGATTTAAATATTAATTTCATTGAAAAACACCTTCATAGAAACAGCTAGAGTAATTGACAGAATATCTAGGTACTGTGGCCTAGCCAAGTTGGCACATGAATTTCACCATCATAATCTCCCTCTGTTTCTCTCTGATGCCCTTCTCTTTCTTTAACCCCTTCCTGGGGCTATGGCATCCATCCTGAGGTTGGTGTGTTTCGTCCTGTCTGTGTTTTTATACTGTTACTACATAGGTTTGTGGATCAGTATGGCAGGTAAACTGAAAGTTTCAGTTGAGGTATCCTGTTAAAGGATGAAGTGTGAGGCCATGTTAAAAGAATTTACAAAGGAAAACCAGCTGCAGAACCATTAACCCTTATCTACCATGACAGTATACATGAGTTGGGGATTTAAGATTCAAGGAGGATTTATGGCATCAGCTGTAGTCAGTGAGCTCTGGGCTGTGGACACCATCCTCCACCCTAAAACTGAAAGGCATCAACCAGAACTCTGATGATCCCCGAAGACTCAGGAAAAACCGAAGAAGGGAGTGTTTGTGAGTCGCCTTAAGTATCTCTTGGCTCAGAGACAGTGATGCAGGTACTGGACCAGTAAGAGCTTTCCTGCCCCTTCCCTTTTCTTGGACATGGAGAGATCAGAAACCAGAGTTGGCAAGGTGGGAGAGAAGGCGCAAAAGCACCAGGGAGGGCAGGTAGGAAGAAGCCAGCCTCATTTCCCACTGAATGGCTGGACTGCAGCTGGCCTGAGCTGCACAGTGGGAGAGTGGCTTTTGATCTTGATTCTGTAAACTTGGTGCACCGCACCCCCCCCCCCCCCCCCCCCCCGGCCCAGAGTGTATTTCCCTACCCTGTTGGTATTGGGCTTGGCCATGTAACTTGCCAGTGGGATGTTAGCAGATGTTACACGAATAAAGCTTGCATTGAGGACTTCCCTCTTGTGCTTCTGCCATCATCAGAAAACATGCCCCAGGTAGTGGGGTTCCTAAAGAATGAAAGGCTTGCAACAGCCT
Organism: Mustela erminea; assembly: GCF_009829155.1. Classification (NCBI taxonomy): domain Eukaryota; kingdom Metazoa; phylum Chordata; class Mammalia; order Carnivora; family Mustelidae; genus Mustela; species Mustela erminea. Next base: position 20,701,421 of record NC_045624.1, on the reverse strand, counting down.
TGAACAGAGCTCACAGCCTAGAGCCAACTGAGATCAGCAGAGCCATCACAGACTTGCGAGTGAGAAATTGATGCTTATTTCTGTGTGTGACTGGGCTTTGGGGTGGTTTATTATGTGGCATTAATAATGAGAGCAGTGGCAATAATTGGTAAAAGGAGTAACCAAATAAAGCTGAAAATTGTAATGATTACATTAAGGTAGACATTGTTTATTGACCAGAACTAAGTTTCATTCTGGGGTGGGGGGAGAATATGTCTAACCAAATAAATTTAAAGGAGCATTAATAGACAGCAGTTAAGTTGCTTTCTGATGATCCCCACGCATCTTGCTTGTTCAACTTAACAGTCATATATGCTTCCATTAACGGTGTGTAATAACGCTATATGTGTTTAAAATTTACATAAATAGCATCGTCTTACATTCTGTGAATTGCCCTTTTCGCTCAGTGTTATGTTTTTGAGATTTAATCAGGCTGATGTTTGTAGTTTGAATTTTTCATTTAACTTGTTGAAGGGGAGGGGAGCACCTGGGGGGCTTAGTTGTTAAGCACCCGCCTTCAGCTCAGGGGACCTAGCCCCTCACTGCGCTCCCTGCTCTCCCTCTCCCACTCCTCCTGCCTGCTTGTGTTCCCTCTCTCGCTGTGTCTTTCTCTGTCAAATAAATAAATAAATAAATAATAAGTAAAATCTTAAAAAAAAAAAAAAATTGTTGAAGAGTGCACCTGGCTGACTCAGTAGGTAGAACACTCGACTCTTGATCCCAGGGTTGTAAGTTTGAGCCCCACGTTGGGTGTAGAGAGTACTTAAAATTAAAATCTGAAAAAAAGATTAAAAAATTTGAAAAATGAATACACCACACATTTTTTAAATGTTCTGAGCTTTTAAAAATATTTCATTTCTTTCTTTATTTGATAGAGCACAACCAGGGGGAGTGGCAGGCAGAGGGAGAAGCAGGCTCCCCGCCGAGCAGGGATTGATCTTGGGACCCTGAGATAATGACCTGAACCAAAAGCAGATGTTTAACTGACTGAGCCACCTGGGTGCCCCAAACCACTGAAGTTTTAATCCATTCTCCCAATCATGGGCACTTAATTTGTTCCTGTGTGTGTGTGTGTGTGTGTGTGTGTGATTTCTTTATTTTAGGTTATTACAAACTACTTATTAGGAAACATGCTTGTAGTTGAGTCTTCCTGTTCATGTCAGCATGAGTCTCTCAAGGATGTACACTAGCATGGAAGGGTAATCACGGGTGCTATGTACCACTTACCAGTATTGCCATTTTCCTCCTGCGGGGGACGAGACAGAGCTGCGTCCCCATCCTCTTGAGTTTAGACCTAACTATATGACTTTTTTGGCTAGTGAGATATCAGTGGAGGTGCTGTATTTCACTTACAGGTGAACAGCTACTGTGTGACTTGTCGTTTCTCTCCTCCTACTATAATGACCAGCATTGTCCTGGATGGTGAGGTCGGTCAGCGAGCTGCTTTGAGTGAGAATAATGCGGAGCTCAACCTCTAGGCATCCCATGATGGTTGTGTAGCTTGAGGAAGAAATTAAACTTGATTTGAACCCTTGAGATTTAGGTTAGTTTTTCCAACCAGCACAGCCTTTCTATCTTGTCTGAAATATAAATCAGTACTAGAGGGTACTCCTAGGAGTTAGGCACCCCTAACAAAACACCTGACAATGGGACTGGCTTTGTAGCCGGGGGATGTGCAGTGAAAAAAACCTACTAACTGCTGGAAAAAATGGCCATTTACATTATGCAGCGGAGAGAGATTTTCTTAAATTGCACTTGGAGGAATTTGGGAGGCAGCTAATTGACCCAATGAACTTGGAGATTTAAGAAAAGAGGTTGGAAAGCAGAATATTAATGGGGTAAGTTAGTCACTCCTGACAGTGTTTGGTGAGATATTACAAGAAAAAGATGAGGTCAGGAAAGAGTTGGCTGGTGTGCAACACTTTCAGGGATGGAAAAAGCAAACGTTTCTCATTTTGAAACAATAAAAGATAAGAAAGGCTTAGAGAGACAAAGAATGATTGAAATTCAGTTTTGTAAGCAAGAGTTACATCAACACTGCAGATGTCACATCCATTTTTAAATCTCTGCATGTATTAAGGTGTCTTCTAGTAAATGTCCAGGTTCTTTCCACTGGACAAAATGTACTGGGTTGGGGAGGGGGCAGGAAGACTAAAGGTGTAGACCAAAATACCTTCAGTTAAGTCCAGAGTGACATGGCGGGAAGGAAACGAATTCAGCAAATAGATTTATTTATAAAGGAAATTTGAGTGTGTCAGTTGGTACTTAGTAATGCTGCCTGAAATCATATAACAAGAGACTCAAGGTTTTGAGAGAATTATACTGCCCAGAGAACACTGGCCAGATCTTGACTTTGAATCTTAAAATAATACCTGGGTGCCCCAGGAAGTATGCTGGGAAATATGCTTAGTCCATAGGGAGAACTTAATCTCTGGTGCCCACTTCAGCTTTGGCCAAGGAGCATAAGGGGAAAGGGAAATCTCTGGAGGGTCGGGGCAGAACCTACAGAGGGTATTTCAGGAGGTGGAACTGGGATCTAATCAAAGAATATTCTTCCTTCATGGGGGAGAATGCTCTGAGATTTTGGAATTGCTATGGACCAGTGTCTACTGTGTTCGATTATTCTCCTTTCTGAATGGGAGTATTTATTTCTATTTTCCTGTCCCATGTTCTATCATTAAATACTGGTATGTTGGAGAAGGTAACTAGTCTTATTAGTCTCCTGAGGGAAGAGGGATCACATCTAGATGGAGAAGACAATTGCCCCTCACCTTGATGTAGAAGTTACTGTGAAAAATTGGATATCTTAGACTTCAAGCTTGGTCCTGTGCTGGGATAGGGCTCTGGGTTGTCTCCCTTGGGAAAGGGGTGAATATATTTTGCATCCAGAGAATAATCAATACTGGGTATTTGGAAGGGGATAGACTGAAAGTTGTTAGTGCTATCACCAATATTTCTGATTCTCCCCTTCTGAGCTCTTATGCTAGGTAGCCCCCTCCAGTATGACATTGGTCAGGAGTGAATCCCAGAGTTCACAAGACATGCATAGAGAAATAGACTTTATTGAAAAAATGGAACACTCAGCAAGATCGAGATGCATGTGGCTTCTCTTTTCCCATCACCTCTGGGAGAGGCATGCCAGGCGAGGCAACCTGCTGCTTGTCATGGCATGGGTTTCATTTCAGCGAAGTTCCCCTTCATACCTTTCCATAGGGGAGTCTCCCTTTTTGTAGGGGAGTCTGAGAATGTGGCCTTCTTAGAGGAGAAGATGTGGGATTTCTGATGTTGGGCAGTATGGATATGGGATGTTGAATTTACTAGGTTTCTCTAAGGACCTTGAGTCTGTGAGAAGTTCTGTCTTCTCTACTGAGGGAGGAAGGTTCCAGTTCAGGAAACAGAACTCAGGGGCTATCTTTCCATTTGGGAGAAGGGGTCATCTCCCCACTACCAGCCCATGTGAGAGCCTAGGGTTGCACTTGCCTCTTGCCTATCCTCTTAAAGTCTAAAGGACCCCTTAAAGAAGGGTCCACATGACCTGCTTTGGCCAATGACTGAGCATTTAAAGCCTCCATGAGCCTGTGTGTCACTTGACCTTTCCTTCTCCTTGCTACGCTGATTGTTGAAGTTCTGGGTGAGGAGGCTCCGTCAGTCTGTGCTCCTGAGTGAGGATGGCATGGAGCAGACATCCAAGCCGAGCTGTGAGAGACAAGTAGCACGAGATAGAAATAAACATTTGCTGTCTTGAGCCATTGACACTTGTGAGTTGTTTTTAGCTGCAGCAAATTGTTTTGCCACAAATGGGTCTTCTGGGTGATGGAGTGCACACAGCCTTGTGGAGTGGTTGTTTCAGTCAGTACTGTTCCTTGCTGACTTCCTTACCTGAGAGAGAATGCAGGGCTTCGTCTTGGGTGTTCCCTCACTCTCCCTGTGGTGGTCATTGTTGGCTTCCAGCTGGTCGTCAAGCAGCTGCTTGTTACCCAGGACTCGGCAGGAGTTAGATAAATCTGTCAAGGAAGAAGCAGGAGAATCTAGCAGAAAGGAGGAAAACTGGAAAGATAGGCATGTCTGAGGGCACATGGAGAGGTCAGCCACGACTGGGAGAAATGAGTGAGTGTCCTGGGTCTAGTTATAGAGGGCCAACCCACATCAGCTTGGGCAGCTGCCTGGAATCCACGTTTGGAGCCAGAGAACAAAAGAACTATCAGGCGCCAAGACCACGGGCCTGGGCAGCTAGGATTCAGAATTCTGGCAAGGATTTTGGTCAAAGGCAGGGTATTCCCAGCAGGCATGGAGCACATGCTACGTCAGCCACCTTCTGGGTCGGGAGCTTCTGACATGGCTGGTGTTGATCTTGGCGCCCAGGTAGAGCTGTTTGTGGAAAGATAGACATCTGAGTGGAAAAAGGTTTGAGCAGAGTCTGTGCTCCTTAGGGAAATGAGGTAAGATTGGGTTCAGACTCGCTGCGGGTTCTTCTTTGACCTCTCTGGTCCAACCCTCACTGGGCCTGGGTGTTTCCCCTCTGCACATAACTTTTCTTGGCAGTCATCAATTTCATTCTCTAAATCTTCACTGGTACTGGGCCCATTAGGGAGAAGGAAGGCAAAGGGAAGTCGCATTTATCGAGTGTCAAGCACTGTGTGTCGGCATTGAACCACGTGCCTTATATGCACCATCCTGTTTAATCTTCACAGAACCCCTTTGGGCTGCGGCTATTACTATTCCTGTTTGATCAATGAGGAACCTGGGACTTGGAGCGGTGAGTAATTTACCTGAGGTCACGTGTTCAGAAAGTCTGTCTGACTGCAGAGCCCCTGCTCCTAAACTCCACACTGCATCTGGGCTTATTAGCGGAACGATGGTCCTTCAGTCCCATGTCATTACCCTTGAAGTCCCCTCTGGAATCCCTGGACCATTTGCATAGGGCAGGACCTTGTCGAGTTCACATTCTACCTGCTTTCTCAGAGGGCAGGTCTCAGCCTCATTGGTACCAGGGTCCCCTGGGACAAGACTTTACCTTCATTTCCCCCAACACTGCATGACACGTTTAAATGTCTGATTTAAGTGTCACCAAAGGAGGAGGAGCTGCTCCCTCCCTTAGGAGCCAGCAAGTTCTGTCACGTAGGTGGAAGTGTTTTTGGGGGCCCTGGGTGAGTGAGTGATAATCACGACAGGAGAGGAGAGGCGCAGAGCAGGATAACAGCTGCTCCTGGTGACTCCGAGTCACATTTAGAGCCTAAATTAGCCTGTTCTTTTCCAGATCCTCCGTGGGCTTGCTGCAGGCTGGCTGGCTGGCTGGCTGGCTGGCTCATCTCCTTGTAGGCATTGTTTTGTCCCTTCCTCCCATTCCAGTCCTTTCTCTTAGGTTCTTTCACTAGAGTTATCTTACTGAGAGGCTAGATAGGGTCCCCTAAGTGTGGGCTGAGGGATGGAGGAGGTGCTCGAATCTATCCCCTATCTCTTCCTGTCCTAGGAAGTTTTATCATTAGAGATTAATTCTTTAACTAGAATGCAACTTGAGAGGTAGTCTTATCAGCAAAATGTACCAGATTTCCCCCTGAAGACAGTATATTTGCAAGACATACATAGAATTCTCATATAATTCTACTACTCTGAAGGGTAATTATGTCAACTAATAAGGGACACTCCTCTTGCCTCCTGCCTGTCTCACCACCCCCAGCCCCTGTGCCCTGTGCCCTTAGAAGTTTGCCCTGATAGAGGGAAGGAGCATCAGGGCTCTGAGTTGAGAGGTCAAGTAGGGACTCCATCTGAGGGAGGCAGCAGAAAGGGCCCCCTGGGCCCTTCTCACAAGCCTGCTCTCAGCTGGTGCTGCTGTGGCCTTGGAGGTGGAAACTCACCTCTTTGGCAAACTTGGTGCAGAGCCTGCAGAGAGCTGCTTCTTTCTGGGGCTCCCTTTCCTTTCATGGAAAACAAAGGTTGAAGGAGATAATCCTCAGTATTTCTGCCTCTTGTATTTGGTGAGTCTGTAATTTTTCTCTGCAGAACAGTTTTCTGAGTCTTGGTGTTTGCTGGCTCAGCACTGTGGCTTTCTCTGTTGAAAACTAATCTGTGCCCCACAATTGATCTTAAAAACAAGGCAAAACAACAACCAGCTGCTTTTCTTATTAACTTTGCAAACAACAGAGGTAGTCTGGGACGGTACTGCTGCCCGGTTGTGTGATAGAACTGGGCTCTGCTCCAAGGTGCAGGGTTGGCGGATGCTCTCCTGGAGGGAGCCTTTGATGCACCTAGTATCTACTTGAAGCAGTTTGGCTTTCCACACTTGACATTGTCTTGGCCCGTTGGGGGTCCGATCTGACTGGGGTCCCTACCAGTTGTTAAGCAGAAGGCAGTGTAAGGGCACTTCTCATCACTCAGGCCTGAGTTTTCTTTAGAATCTTCTCCAAAGTAGCTCATTCTTTCAGGGCACATGCTGCTTTTATATTTTTAATTAAATCTTTTATGTCTCATTATTTTAAATATTCTGATTTTATTGTCTCTATCGATTTTCCCTTTATTTGAAATTTTTGGTTTCTAGTATTCTTGTTTGTTTTGCTTGCTGGTTATTGCTTACGATGGGCATTTCCTTACAATTAGGAATTGTAATTTTGAATCATGAGCTCTCGCTTTCAGGGAGCTTCCTTTGTGGGTTCAGTGCATGTTCCTTCAGAGTAGTTTTGCAATTGCTTCTTCCGGGCTTCCTGGCCGTGGAAGCAATTTCATGTTAATGTCTCTACCTGGGGATTCCCAGATTCACAGCATAATTTCAAATCCCATACCCTTGTGAGTCATAGCCCCGATGCCTAGAATTTTCAGGGGAGACTTCTGTAATGGACTAGGAAGGAAAGATACGTGTCCTTGCAGTCTCCTTCATGTCCCGTGTATGAGGGCATGAATTTTTCTGATCCATCCCGTTACTGACATGCCATCTCTTTGAGAAAGTTCTGGCTTTATGTGGGGATCTTAGTTCCCATTCCCCACCTTGTTCTGTGCAAAGTCTCGTTTCCTATTCTTGGATATGGGAAGCTCCCGAGATGGGATGAACAGTTCAGATTTAACTGGGGCAGATGAACAGCCTCCGATTAGCTGCGGCAGCACTGGTGTCAGCTCATGCCCACACTGTCAGCAGATTTCAGCTCCCTCTTGGGTTCTGTCCCTGGGGAATTCCCCCTTTTTCTTAGGAGTTCAGCTAAACCAAAAATATTTTTCTGTTACATTTCCCCCAGAACTTCTAGAAGTTTTTCGGTTATTTTGGTCCTCACCTTGCTGGAGTCTGAATCTCCCAGGCCCACCTTTCTGCTGGATGGCAATTATGCTTCTTGCCTAAGTGAGAAGGGAAGAGGGGGCCAGAATTGGTTGTGTTAACTTGTAGATAGCCTCTTTGGAACAGGGGGATATCGCGTACCTCAGTCATCTTCTTTTACTCACAAGAATTTTGAAAAACGATGTGGCTCATATTTAAGTTCACTTATTCATGTTTTCAAAATACGTTGAAATAAATGCAAAGGATATAACTCCTGGCATATTTGAAATGTTTTTCATTTAAAAATAAAACTGTTATATTGCTTTTAAAAGTGCTAGTGATTTGATACCTATCATCATTCATTAAAACATACACATAAAGCTTCTTTTTTAAATGTTTGGAACTTTATATCCGTTTCCTCTTTGAACTCATTTTTCTGCACCATTTCCTCCTAAATAAATTTATCCTGATGTAATGTTTTGCCTTTAGAAGCATTTTATTGATCATCTTCTCATATTTCCTAGCAACGCAAAGATGTTTATGAAATTAAATTTTATTTCCTATGATCATAAGTCCCTAAGCATTGAGCACATTTCTTCTGGGTTGTTATTTTTTCTATTATTATTATTTTAAAAGATTTTATTTATTTGAGAGAGAGTAAAAATGAGAGATTACAGAAGGAGAGGTAGAAGCAGACTCACTGCTGAGCAGAGAGCCTGATGTGGGAGTCAATCGAAGGACCCTGGGATCATGACCTGAGCCGAAGGCAGACACTTAACTGACTTAGCCACTCAGGCACCCTTGCAATTATTATTAATATGCCATTGACCAAAATGATATGAATATATTGCAAAATTTGATAAATGCTTAAAAATGGAATAGTTATTGAGATGAAACTGGCACATTAAGTCAGATATCCAATGGCATATATCACTAATGCTCAAGTGGGACAGGATTCAGTCTACATTTTGCTTTTATTTATTTATTTATTAAGATTTTATTTATTTATTTTACAGAGAGAGAGAGATCACAAGTAGGCAGAGAGGCAGGCAGAGAGAGAAAGGGAAGCAGGCTCCCCGCTGAGCAGAGAGTCCGATGCAGGCTCGATCCCAGAACCCTGATATCATGACCTGAGCCGAAGGTAGTGGCTTAACCCACGGAGCCACCCCGGCACCCCAATTAATTAATTTTTTAAAAATAGATGTAAACCCTGAGCAACTTTGTTGATGTAAATAAGAGTATGAGAAATGAAAGTTTTGTTTTACCCACTATTCAATTCTTTAATTTCACTTAATTTTTAAGCCAAAATCACATTGTGATCTGTCATCAAAAATTATTTTTTAGTGGTCTGTCAGGTAACTTGGTTAGGTTTTCCTCCAGTTTTGCAGATAGCAGAAATTGAAAAATCACATGACTTATAAAATGTAAATGGAGTCACTAATTTTCTCACCATGTAAACTCGTGTTTCAAAATTGTTTTGTTAGGTGCCCCAGAGGTTTGCCCACCTGAGAGCAAGGCAGTGAGATTCTGGGTGGGTGAGAGAGGTGCCTTCAGTTAAAACTGGGAGAAGGGAAACCATGTTGGAAAATCCTCTGTTGTCAGTGTTTTCAGGTAGATCCATATTAGGAAGGGGAGTACATTTGGAAATTGAGTGTCTGGAGAGGAAACTGATTCCCCTTGAGACTGACAGCCCTGAGCACCCCTTTGAAAGTTTCCTGGACCCTCAATCATTTGATCGAGGAAAGCTTCCTAAAGGAGGATGGCTTTGCAGTTCTCTGGGTATGGACACATGTGGCAATGCGTCCTTGTCGTGGTGGGGGCAGCGCTCAGCAAATTCAAGGTGGGCCACAGTCAGCTAACATTTCCTGTGTCTTTGCCGTGCCCTGGCACCGTAGTGGTGTCTTGTGAGCCTTAGCTCAGTCACCATGAGGAGTTTATTCATTTTAACTCTATCTACGAGGTAAGACTCTATGAATTGAGGGGCTAAAGAATTTGCTGTAGATTGCAAGAGTGGTAAGTAATAGAACTGGGGCTTGGGCCCCAAAGGGTCTGTCTAATACCAAAGCCCACCATTGTGGAGAGCCATGCAGCAGGAGCAAGGAGTCACGTACTAAGCGAGGCCTGAGGAGTGGGAGGAGTGAGAGATTAACCCAAGGACTGTGAGTGCATTCGCGGGTGACGTTTGATAGATACCAGGAGTCAAGGGAAAGGCGCATGATCTGTAGAACAAAGAAAACCTATGGAGTCACATACGTGCTCACGAGCACGATGCGTGCACATAGATAGTCCTTCTGATTGGTAGTTTTGTTAGTCGTGGTATACTCTGATTGGATATAGTTCGCACTTGGTGGAGATATACTTGGGGGTCTTAGACGGGTCAGGGGTCCCCGACTGAAGATTGTGAATAAAGAAGTTTGCCACTCACCTCGCCTACGGGTCGTTCTTGCGGGTCGAGAGCGACACACCATCTTTTTTTTTTTTTTTTTAAATTTTCATTTTTTATTAACATGCAATGTATTATCACCCCCACGGGTACAGGTCTGTGAATCGCCAGGTTTACACACTTCACAGCACTCACCATAGCCCATACCTTCCCCAGTGTCCGTAACCCAACCACCCTCTCCCTAGTCACCTCCCTCGGGCAACCCTCATTTTTTTTGTGAGATTGAGAGTCTTACGGTTTGTCTCCCTCCCGATCCCATCTTGTTTCATTTTTTTCCTTCCCACCCCCCAAGCCCCCCACGTTGCCTCTCAGATTCCTCATATCAGGGAGATCGTATGATAATTGTCCTTCTCTGGTTGACTTATTTCGCTCAGTGTAATACCCTCTAGTTCCACCCACGTTGTTGCAAATGGCAAGATTTCATTTCCTTTGATCAAAGCCCACCATCTTAACAATTGCTAAAAAGGACAAGCGGCAGAGAGAAGTCTCAGGATAGGCTCATAAATCCACCTCCCTCCTCTTCTGTCAGGGAGAGAGGAGAAAAGAGATCGCTTCCTGGATAGTTAAAAATAGTAGAGTGGTACTGTTGGAAATGGCTTTTTAAAATGAGCAACATGTGGGTACCTGGGTGGTTCAGCTGGCTGAGCATCTGCCTGCAGCTCAGGTCATGATCCCAGGATCCTGGGATTGAGCCCCACATGGGGCTCTCTGCTCTGCTGGGAGCCTGCTTCTCTCTTTGTCTGCCGCTTCCCCTGCTTCTCTCTCTCTCTCTCATTCTCTCTGTCAAATAAATAAATAAAAAATAAATAAAATGAGCAACATTCCAGGGGGTGAGTTAGCTAGTCTCAGTGCTAGTAATTGCATCTGTAGAATAGGAATGGAGAGGCTGGTGATGATGGTGGTAATGGTGATGATGGTGATGATGGTGTTGATGATGATGGTGGCAGTGACGATATCTACTGTATAAGGAGCAATGAGCTATTAGCCCGTACCTTCCAATCCTCGACATTCCTAGCTCTCTCTTCTGTCTCGGCAAAATTTGTCTTCTATCTCCTTATCTATGAAACATCTCTTCATAACAAGCCTTCTAGCTGTTTGATGTTGAAATACCTCTTCCCTTTGTTGTCTCTTCTCCAGGATAAATCTCTTGAGCTCTTTGTTTAAATGCGTTTTATAATTTTAAGACTCATTATCCGTCTGGTCACTCTCCTGGATATATTCTCATTTGTCAAAATGACTTTTCAAATATGGTGCCCAGATTTTCTCATCATATTCCAGATGTGCTTTGACCAGGGCAGAGTGCTGTGAAATTGCTCTTTCCCTCATCTTTAGATGTCATCTGAACACTTAATAGTTTTTCCTGAGCATCCTCTCTGTTGACTAGGTAAACTTTAAACCACCATCCACAGATTAGGATGCAGCTCTGCTACAAACCCAATCTCCTATCCCGTCCTATAGTTCTGCAATGGACAGTTTGTAAACTTGAATATGGGACTCTACATTTATCTCTTTGAAGCTTCATCTTGATGGGCACAGTCCGTATTGTAGCTTACTGGAGAGATTTTGAATTGTGATTCTGTTCATTAGGGAGGAGGGCACAACACATGGTAGTGTATAGTGAACCTGAGGGCTTAGGAAAAAGGGCTGTGGATGAATGGTTTTGTGAACGTCCCCAAGCCAATTAGGTCATCAGTATTTTAGGTTCTTTTTAGTTGATACCAATCATTTCTATTATTTAGAGATAGATAAAGGATAGTGTTGTTTTCTTCCTACTAAATCGTGTACTGAATGGTATGTACCAGGGAAAGTAGCCTCAAGCTGAATTCTGTTAAACATGCAAATTCTTTTTTTTTTTTAAGATTTTTTTTTATTTATTTATGAGAGAGAGAGAGAGAACATGAGAGGAGAGAGGTCAGTGGGAGAAGCAGACTCCCTGCCGAGCAGGGAGCCCGATATGGAACTCAATCCCAGGACTCCAAGATCATGACCTGAGCTGAAGGCAGTCGCCTAACCAACTGAGCCACCCAGGTGCCCTTAACATGCAAATTCTTATCAGCCAACAGGCACAAAAGAGTCATAAAGCCCACTCTGGAAAGCTCTATGATGTCCCAGCTCGCTGTCCTTTGGGCATTGTTCTAAGCACTTCGTGTACTAGGGTATGATGAGATGAGGCTTGATTAAAGGATTCTGTGAACTTGCTAGTTAGGGTCAGGTGACTGTCCTCTATAAGCACGGGGCGAGTCCTGAGGTCCAGGGTGTTCCTCTGGAGGGCACAGGCTGCTGTGTTGAGTGGATTCAGAGCCCTCATTCGCGCATGGAGGGTAATGCCTGTGAAGTATGTTTAGTCAGTCTGTGCATCTTGACCAGCATTTATTGCAGTGATGAAAATATTTTCTAACATCCATTAGACCAGTTTACAAAAGTGGTAACGTCAGTCAGAGATTAAGTTGGTTGGAATGCTTATAAGAAACTTTCGAGTGTGGGGTTTCATGAGAATATTCCAAATGCTAACTGTACCCTGGAGTGTGTGTTCCCCATTAAAGAACTTCAAATACTAAATAACTTCCCCTAGGACTTCCGTGGATAGCTGTGACATGTTATTGTGGTGGTGAATTTCATGTGTCAGCTTGACTGGGCCATGGGGGTGTCCAGGGATTTTGTTAAACATTTTTTCTGGATGTGCCTGTGAGGGTATTTCTGGATAAGATGAGCATTTATGTATGTATGTATATGTAATTTAAATTTTAGTTTGTGAACATACAGTGCAGTATTGGTTTCTGGTAGATTAACATTAAATTTTTTTTTTTTTTTTGGTAAGTAGGCTCTGTGCCTAACATGGGGCTTGAATTCAACCCTGAGATCAGGAGTTGCATGCTCTACTGAGAGAGCCAGCGGGGGCTTCAAGATTAGCATTTGAACTGGTAGTGTGAGGAGAGCCGATTGCCCTTCCTAAGGTGAGTGGACCTCATCCAATCTGTTAAAGATCTGAATAGAACAAAAAAGGCTGAGTAAGAGAACTTCTGCCTGACTGCTGAGCTTGGCCATTGGTCTTTCCCTGCCTCAGAATGGAACTGAACACTTGGCTCTTGTTGGATCTTGAGCCTGCTGCTGGCTTTTGGACTGAAACTTGCACCGCTGGCTCTCATGGGTCTCCAGTTTTCCAACTGCAGATCTTGGGACTTGTATTCCATAATCATGTGGGCCAATTCCTTACCAAAAATCTCTTGATCTATGTCTATATCTATATCTCTGTGTATATTTATCTCCTACTGGTTCTGTTTCTCTGGAGAACCCTGACAAACACAGTTATATATGTATTACCATCTCTGCAGAAGTATATAATGCAGAAGTTATAATAATGAGGCAGATTGGGAGTTGGGCTCCTTGGTTTTCTTCCCAACTCTTCCTGTCAGCTGGCTCTGCATGGCCCAAGAGGGTCCTGTAGGGGTTACCAGAGTGACACAGGGGTTTCCATCTGGCTGTTCACCTGTTATGCAGCAGGACTCAGTATGCATTCCACAATGTCACATGGTACAGGTTAAGAATGAGGCTTCTCTTGGTGGGTGGGGGTAGACAAAAAACTTAGAAGCAGAGTCAGCAGAAGGAAAAGGTACAAACCTCTCCCCTCTCCTTGTCTCTCCAAAGGGGCATACCAGGACCAGGTGCTTTGGCTTTGCATTCCAGTGGAAGGACCTTTCTACCTGCAGTCTGCCTCTTTGGGGGGCAAGAATGAGAGTGACCTGATAGTCGGCAAGGGAAACCTTAGTGCCTGGCACAGGGCAGTCTGGGTTTTAGTACCAGCTGTTACAGAGTTTTCTGGAAACTCTAGCTGTTCAGCACCTGCAGGTCTGGGGCCGTTGCAAGTTGCAGCTCCTCTGCAGAGGCGTATGTGCAGGGAGGGGAAGAAACCCAGTGGTCAGGCTGGACAAGTGGACAAGCTGGCCTTGAGTGCTGCACTTTGCCCCGGGAGAATTGGGAGCCTCTTCCCAGCTGGCCCAGTGCCCTGGAAGCCCAGCGTGAGGTTTTGGGGTCACTTTCAGACAATCCTGGCTCTTGCATCACATTTTGTGACTGTGAAGGCTGTGCCCCTTCCTGGGCCTCCATCTTCTTTTCTTTTAGAGTGAAGAAATTGGTTTTTGGTATCTCTCAGGCTCTGCATTCTAAATAGGGATAGAAGCCTTTTTTCTCCACATTAAACAAAACAGCTATATAGATACTTGATGCAGAAATGGTACGTGTCAAATACATAAAACTCCAAGATTCAAAATATTGAGAAATTTCCCTTCAAGTTTTCTTGCACAAATGAGTAAAATCATGTACATTTCAATATTTTGCTAATAACGATGCTCAGTGACTTGAATGTGTAAAGAGATTTTAAGAAATGCTCTGAAACAACTGATAAAGGCTTGCATTGCTGAGTGACTCAGTGAGCATTTGTAGGACAAATGACGTTTCTTTTGTTTTCCTGAACTCATTAACCAAGGCAAACGGAAATTTTGTGTTCATAGAATTCTGTCTTTTTTTCTCCTGGAAACCAGTGCAATTGTTTTAACTCTCTGTGTGACGAATTTTGGAGACACAGAGCCTTCTTCAAAAGTGAACATCTTCTTGACCTCAAAACATTTGTAAAGCCAGTCTTCACATCTTGTGGCTGGGTGTATTGCAGGACTGTGACAACATTTTGCCAACTGGTTTTGGCAGTGCTGGGGGGCAGAATCCAGAGACGGCGCCAGAAGAGGGATGTCGATGCCTACTGCTGAAGGTCTGGCCTTCCCGCATGGACTCGGTCACCACACGGTTGAATAATTATGATGGCATCATTTTCCTGCATTGGGCAAAAATGGCACACAGAGCAATCTGACAGTGCACATTGGTCTCGATCATTTTTCTTTGTAAAAGCTATTGTATTTGTCTCCTTTTACAGATGACTAGGTGACTCATTTCAGAGACAGATAACTTATTTCTAAGGGACACGTGCTCGCCTTTTCAAAGTCCTTGGGAAATTTCTCTTCAAGTTTTCCTTTCCCGCACCTAGCAAAGTGTCCTGCATATAACACATGGTCAGTAAATACCTCTTGTGGCTGATGATGACGGGGAGTGAAATCAAGGAAGCCTTTCATGTGTTTATGACGGCGGTGCTGGGCTGTAGATTGCTGTGAGGGGTTGCAGGAGCTTCCGGTGATTACTGCTACGGACCCGTCTCCCCGCACCGACTTGATGAGCCTTTGATTGAATGGTGATAAAGGTATCATTTTGCTGCATTAGGAGGGAAAGGTATATGGAGATTTGACATGCGTGCGTGGTGTTTCGTAACTTTCGGTAAAATAGCAACATTTGTCTTCTTTCATCTGAGGCTGAATCATTTCTGAAATAGAGACCTACGTCTTAAGGTACGGAACATTTCAAGTTAAACATCCTTGAGAAAGCTTGCTTCATGTTTTTCCGCCCAAATGAGGAGGAAGACTGCAGAGACCTGTTACCTTTTGATGATGGCAGTTCTGAGTCACAGCATGGTGAGGGCAGCTGCAGGCGGCTGCCCGGCGTTGCTGGCTTGTTTTGCTTCTGTTTCATGTAAGTGCCGTACGTAACTCAGTCGGTGGAACCTGCTGAGGGTGAATGGTAGATGCGGAGCCAGAGGGTGGTTTTGAGGAGTGAGGATAAAGGAAAATCCCGCACAGTGACATCCTTTGGCTGCGCATCAAGTGCCAGGCTCTGTACTGGGCGGTGGGGATCCAAAGGTGAATATGGTCTCTGTCCCCAAGGAGCTCCTGGTTAAGTGAGAGAAATGACTGGAAAGCAAATGCTTACAGCACAGAGAGAAGTCCATGCTGAGACAGAGGGAGTGTAGTACAGGGCCACAGGGAAAGTGCAGGCGATGGGACACCGTCCAGCTCCGGGGAGTCAGGACAGCTTCCCGGGGGGAGGCACTGTTTGTATTGGGTTCATAAGAGATGCTCCGAGTCAGCCAGGCAAAGGTGGTGTGGGGCTGCAAGTGGTGTCCCAGCAGGGAGAGAAGTATGTGTGAAGGACAGAGGCAGGAGAGGTCTTGGCAAAGCTATTTGGCATTTGGGAAAGGCGAGATCCTGAAGAGAAGATGGGTGAGGGGGAAGTTAGATCTAACAGCGAAATAATAAAGAGAAAGGACACTGTGTCTCAAATTACCTCCACTCTGCTGTCAACGTAATGCCATTCTGGTCCTTTATCCTCATGCCTCCCATTCAGTCAGATGCCAAGTCCTGTTAGGGTTTCCTCCAGTGTCTTTGCCCCCTGTCCCCCACTTCTTGCCACGGCCTCGGACTCATCCTCTCTGGCCAAGGCCCTTCCAACAGAGAGATCACAAATAACAACAGCTTAAACGCGAGAGTTTATTTCTCTTTCATAAGTAACGGTTTGACCATGGGCAGTCCTGGGACAGCATGACGGCTCTGTGGTGTGTGGGATGCAGGTGTCTCCTCTGTTTCTGCTCTGTTATTCCTGCGTTTGTGTGATCCCATGTATCTCACCAGCAACTCTGCAGTCCTGCGAGGGGCAGGAGGTAAAGGAGGAAAGGGAAGGCACGCTCCTTTCTTCAAACGCATCCCCTAAAAGTTGTTGACAGTAGGCTCTGCTACATCCCGTAGCCATGGGTCACATCAGCAAGGAAGGCTGGGAAATGTAGTTTTCATTTAGAGTGACCAAGCACTAAGGTAAAAACTATAGGTTCTATTACCGTGGAAGGAGAGAAGGGTTACGCAGGACCATCTGGTCAGCCACTCCCAGTCTTACCATCCTCATTTGCCATCTGCAAATCTCGGAAAGTCTAAGTCATACACCTCCCTCTACTACAAAATCATGCGGGCAGAGCTTTGTCCCAGCCTATCTGGAAACACTGTCCATTCCTCAGTGTGCCAGAACCTCCGGGCCCTTACGTGTTTGCTCCTGCTCTGCCTTCTGCTGGAAAAGCAGCAGAATACGGTGCAAGCAACACGAGACCAGGTGCAAATAGCCCTCTAGCTGTGGGAAAGCTACTCTAATGCTCTGAGACTCCATCATCAGGTAATAAGTTAACTTCAGGGCTAGGACCAGGGTGGAAGGTGCTGTAGACAAAGACAGTGTTCAGGCGGCCACTGCAGTCAGCCTCCTCACACCGTTTCCCATGGGTGAAGTCGCTCATGCATCAGTGTAGACGGAGCACTTTCCCCAGAAAGCCTCCCTCTCAGGGCTTCCAGGCTGGTGTCACCATAATTGGTTCATTTGACTCATGTCCACTTTACCTGGTAGACTGATACTGGCTCCTGCTGCTCCTAGCACAGTGCCAGCTAAAAGCCAAGGTCAGTGTTGGTTAAGGTGGGTTGAACTGGGGCCAAGCAGCAAATCAAGTCAACCTAGAGAAGCAGAGGCTCAGAAACTGGCATCCCAGGGCCACGAAGCTGGTGGTCACAGTGGGGCCTCCGGGGCCAGGTCAGCCCTTACCCAAGGTCAGAGCCTTCTGTGGGTGAGGAGACCAGATTGACAGGCAGATGGCAGGAATGAGATGTGGGCAAGGAGGTCTGGCGAGGAGGGGTCACGGTGCAGCCGAGGCCCAACAGAACCAGGGGCAGGGCACCAACCACGTGGAAGGGCCTGGACTCTCAGCTAGGCAGCGCTGAGGTCAGAAAGGAGCTGGTCCTCATCTGTAGGGGGAAGTAAGAGGAGTGGGAGTTGGGAGCAGAGATCAGGGTCGTTGACCCCCATCCAGGCGCAGCATCCTGGGGGAAAAAGCAAAGGTCAGAGAGGCAGCGGGAAGAACGGGGATTTCTGCGCTTGGGTTGTGCAGGGATGTGGTTGCACTGCTGTGGTCTGTCCACCAGAGGGAAGGAGAGACCCACGTATGAGGCTTGAGTGGCGCTGGCTGAGTTTCCCGGAAGGTCCCCGGCCTTGGCTGGGGGCTGGGTGGTCAGGAAGATGTAGTGAGGATCAGGGAGGAAAATTGAATCTTCTTCTTCTCCCTAAGACAGATTCTCTGGCTGGACATTTCCCAGCCTCTGGGCTCTATAGAGTGATGCTGAAGCTGTGCTGTGGAGGACCACTGAAAAGGTGACCCCAGGCAGCACCAGGGAGGACCTGGTTCAGGCAGTCTCACTGTCCAGTCTGCTTTTAGCCCATTGCTCAGAAACAGGACTTGTCTGTCCCCCTCCCTCGTCTGGGATGCTTATTGGAGAGGACACCTGGTTTGGGAGAGGCACTCATGTAGGCAGAAAGTTCCATACCCTACAGCTGCACACCCTCCGATCCGAGGACCCCAGCCAGTGGTCCTGTCTCTGTGCGGGGGCTCATCAAGACCCTCCCCATTTCTGGCATCAGTGGAATGACCCTGCCTTGCCATCCGCCTGTGGGCGGTAGAGTACCAGAACTTGGAGCAGAAGTCTAAGCGTCCCGGTCAACTCTGTGAGACTCTTAACTCTTCTGCGAAGCAGAGATTTGAAAACCAGCTCTTACCCATGGCCATTAGGTATTGAAAGTGAGGTAATTGCATAAACACTCTTCTGAGCAGTTACATGAGATAGAAATGTTACTTTTTGTCATTGACCATCCCTTTTAAGCATGAAGGCTTTGTGAGGACAAAAACGGGGTCTTACTCATCTCTCAGACCCCATGGGGCTGAGCACTGTTTCGGCACATGGAGGGTAGTCCCTGAGAGCAGATGAGTGAGTCAGCACCATCTGGTCAGCACTGGCTCTTACAGGACACGGTGAGTTGGGGTGACAGATGAAGCCACAAGGGACAGACCTGCACAGGCCTGATCTGCCCCAAGACCGTGCATACTCCAAGTGTGGGCGGCAGTGATCTCAGAGTTTCCGTGGAAGTAATCCCTTCTAGAAAGCTTTCTTGGGACAGGTTTGGCCCATCTGCAAGCTGCCGGAACCCCACTCACCCCAGGGTGGCAGGGGGGTCTGGGATGGTGTGACTTGTTCAGGTAGGCAAAGACTAGGGCTGGAAATGAGCTCCAGGGAAGCCAGGACTGAGGGCACCGGTGGGCACCAGGCTTCATTTTCTCCTCCGGTAGCTCCCCTTTCTAGCTGGTGAAAGTGTCTGATTGGAGCCCCTGCTTGGGTGCACATTTTATTTCCAGAGAGATTGCTCCATAGCTCACCGGGGGTCTTAGATTTCTTAACTTGTCTTTCTTCTTCCTTGAGAGCAGACATGTGTGGGGGCGTTCATAGGCTCCGACAAGTCCCATTTCCTTACTAATAAATATTCCTCCTCTCCTCTCTAAGCGTTAAAAAAAATCCAGAGCAAGAACACGTTGCCCATTTGTCACCAGCTCCTCGGTCCAGAGCAGAGGACGCA
Organism: Mustela erminea; assembly: GCF_009829155.1. Lineage (NCBI taxonomy): Eukaryota > Metazoa > Chordata > Mammalia > Carnivora > Mustelidae > Mustela > Mustela erminea. The sequence continues at coordinate 20,682,390 of NC_045624.1, read as the reverse complement.
TTTTGCTATTGCTTGTGGCTGACTCAGAGAAGCAGGCATGAGGGATGTGCTTGCTTCTTTCTAATCAGTTTAATCCTGCTTGGGAGGGCTAGCTCTGCCCTTGACCCAGGCCATAGTCTAGGGAAGGGCAGGAGGGAGGGAGGAAAGCAGTCCTGGGCAGTGGCTAGGGCGGAGGCCGTGGGAGACCAACCAGAAACAGGGAGCATGGGGGAGAATGTGGATACGGGGACTGGTCAGGGCATAATCTGTCTCCAGGGGACAAGAGGAAGAAGGTCCCCAAACCAACAAAGATGTGGGTGTACGGTGAGCCCAGATGATGGCGGGTGTTCTGGGATGTGTAACGGGACAAGAATCACTTGTTTAGTATTATCTGTCCCAGCTCTGGACAAGGAAGGCAGACCCTGTGTTGTGGGTCTCAATGCGCACGTGGCTGTGTGCCTGTGGGTGAGGGACCCCAACCCTCTGGGCCCGCACCTTTCTCATCTGCAAAATGGAAGGAACCCATACCTGCCCCACCGTGTCATTTGGGGCTGTCCTGTTTGATGTGTTGGTCAATATATGCGAGCGCTCTCTGCATCCTGTGAAGGACTAGTAAATGGAAGGGGCTATTACTCCTCGGGGGAGATGGGTGAGCTCCCTTCTTTCTGCTTCCTCTTCCTCTCTCGTCTTGTGTGCTGTCTGCTCTCTTCTGCAAGCTGGCTGACTCTACTGGGTGCAGCCAGTTCCACGACCCCAGTGAGAGCTGCCAATCCTGTGTGTTCCCCAGGGTAAGGATGAGTGGGAGGAGGGAGGATGCCCTTTTTGGCCTATTCGGCCTTCTCTTTGGCATCAGCCGGAGTATCTGGAAGCTGCCAGCAGAGGGCAGTAGCACCTCGTGTCTTGACTCCCCCCACCCCCCCCACCCCCAGGCTTCCTGGCCTGGGCCTGAAAGCCACCTCCGGGAGCTGGTGTGGGTGCGGCAGGCAGGTGGATGTCTTAATGGGCTGCGTGTGATGGGTTAACCGAGGGCCTGATGTGGCAGGGCCGCCTGGACCAGGCCTGGCATTAAGTGCGGATTTCCTCCAGGGAGCCCAGGTGGAGGGGGACGGTGTCCTGGATGATGCCGACTAATGCTGAGGCCCCTCTTAGGGACGGCTTGCACACACCCAGCTTCCCGCTCAGAGGGGGGTCCCCGGGTGTGGCTCAGATGAGCACTGACAGTTGGGTGGAGAGCAGGTTGGGGGGGGGGTCTCACCTGGCCAGGCCCTCTAGGGCACCTGCTGAGCTCAGGTAGTGCAAACAGCAAGGGGGCACCCACCCCAGGAGACCTGCGCCAGGTCTCCTGCCTGGAGGCTGGACCCTTGCCCAGACTCTTGCCCTCAGCCTCCACTCCTAGTAGGAACCCTGACCCCCTGCTGGCCCAGCTCCTGGAAGCCCAGCTCCTGCCTGCACTCAGCCATCCCCCACGTCCCTAGATTCCTGAGTGCCCCCAGCTTGAGACCGAAGGCAGGTGCCAGGTTCTGTTCCCAGCGGGTACCCCCCTCACCCAGCATCTGAGTACAGTGCAGGACGAGGCTGCAGGATGAACTTACTGAGCACGAGGGACTTGGCCCAGGGTTCCTAGCGCCTTACAGCCCCTTGAGAAAAGACAGAATAACATGAATCTGTTTCTGTTGTGTTTTGCCCAGAGGGAGTTTTGAGGCCACAGGGGACTTTAAGGCAGATGGAATGTCATCGTTCCCTCAGGGTCATTGTTCTCTCCCCCAAGTGAAACAACAGCCAGCCAAGTCCTGAGCCTTGGCAATCACTCTGGCTTCCCCTGGGTGATGGCATGATCTCTCTCGCAGGACCCTTCTTCCCAGAAAGCAGGAATCTCCCACAGTGTTTGCTCACACCTGAGAAATACCCTGTGCTGCCGAATATTCTGGGATTCTGGATGGGTCCGGTGTCCTCTGCACTCTCACGCCTGCCACTGTCACTGTTACCACATTACTCATTCAGTTAGTATTCGTTCATTCATTGGTTTATCGGTATTTACTGAAGAGCCATGATGTAACCCGTCCTTTTTTTTTATGTTAGGGAGGGGGATTGACGTCCAGTTTCAGGCCCCATGGATAGTCTTGCTCCTCTTCCCCGCAGTGAGAACCCAGCGTGGCTCCAGATTTGGGATAGAACGGTGAGGAGGATGGAGCCAGAGGACGAGTAGGGGCACCCAGCCAGGCAGAGGTGGGAGGGCGAAGCGTGACAGATACTGGGGGAGAAGATGGACAGATCGGGGTAGGAGGGAGGACAGACTAGGGAAGGGGACCAGATGGATGGGCAGGCCAGATCTGGTGGGGAAGGGATGGGGAGACCGGAGAGGCGAGGAGACAGCGGCAGCGGGGAGGGCAGTTGGGGCCTTCATGGGGATGAGACAAGGAGAAATGCTGGACAGTTGGGGGCTGGAGGGGTCCCTACCTCCAGGACAGGATGTGAGAGGCCAGGATGGTGTCGGAGAGTGTTTGTGCTTCAGATTTGAAACCGGAAGCCTTGGAGTAGGCAGTGATGAAGCACGGACTAGACAGAGGCCCCAGGGACCTAGAGGTCCCAGCTACAGCTGTAGAGCTCGCCTTGAGTGGCCAGCACTGTGTGTGGGAGTGTGCCCACATAGGGGTGGGTGCGCGAGCTCTTCGACCCACGAGTAAAGTCATCAAGGCAAAGTCCGTGCCTTCCTCGAGCTCCCCCGAGGAGACAGAGCCTCCTGAAAGCAGGGTGAGTGGAGCGGAGGGTTTGGGAGGAAATGAGGTTTATCTCCTGGCCCCTCTCTGCTCCAAGCCGAGCTCCTTCCGGGGCTGCCAGGTCCCTCCGAGGGGGTCCTTTGCCTTTCTCGTGTTGCAGTTTCACGACATACCTGTTCTGTGTCCTTTCCTGGGTATTCCCCTGGTTGGCAGGAGTTCATTTAAGGAGGTTTAGTGTTAAAGACGTAATGACTGAACCGATAATGCCTTGGGGGTAGCATGTATCCTTCGGAGCCATAAATGGCTTAACACAATATAGTAGGTAAAACTGGACCGCAGGGCAGCCAGACAGGGTCAGTGAAGAAGACAACATGGGAATTTGGACTCCTGGTGCATCAAACTTTACCCTACTGATGACCAAGCTTTTCACTTACATGATCAGCTCCTCCTCATCCATGTGTCCGTATCTAGGCTCTCCAGGGAAATCTCCAGGGAAATGGGCTCCAATTCTCTCTCATTGGTTCTAAGATCCCCAAAGCAATGCAGATACCCCTGATGCCTAACCAGCCCTCTCTGCCCCACCCCAGCTAGGGTCAGGGTGGTGCCCCTCGCTGCTCTGGTGAAGGTGGACAATAGCTGAGCCTTCTCTTTACTTCGTGAAGGTTCCAAGTCTCTCAGCTCTTTCTTCCTCAAGTTCAAAGAATATTGGTTCCTTTAACCTTTCTGAAGCATCTTGCTTTTTACCCCCAATCATGTTTGCTATTTGTATTCTCTAAATCTTTTCCTCTTCTTGCTTCTCAAGTGAAACCTTACATTGGACATGTTTAGGGACTTAATGGGATGATTGCTTCCCGTATGTTTTTTTTTTTTTAATATTGCATCATAATAATGATAAGTAAAAAATCTTTTTTCCTATGTCAGGGTCTGTTTTTAGGACTTCTCTTATGTGTCTGAATTTATTTATTTTTACTTATTTATTTTTAAGATTTTATTTATTTATTTGACAGACAGATCACAAGTAGGCAGAGAGGCAGGCAGAGAGAGAGAAGGGAGGAAGCAGGCTCCCTGCTGAGCAGAGAGCCCGATGTGGGGCTCAATCCCAGGACCCTAGGATCATGACCTGAGCTGAAGACAGAGGCTTTAACCCACTGAGCCACCCAGGCGCCCCTCTCTGTCTTAATTTAATGTTCTTAACAGCAAGTCTATGAGGACGGCAATATTATTTCATTTCATATCCCCAAATTCGGCTTAGGGAAAGTAAATAGCTTGTCCAAGGCTGCACAGCTGGTTAGTGTAAGAGCTATGCAGGGTTGGGGGAGGGTGCTACAGAGCTCTAAGCTGCCTTCTATAAATATGGAAACTTGTGTTGTTTAATTTTTAAAATTCATGCAAATATTTTGCATTGTCCTTTACACAAAACCCATGTTTGTTTTAGTGTAAGAATAAGACCCTTCCTTTCTTTCTTTTTTTTTTTTTAAAAAAAAGATTATATTTATCTGAGAGAGAGAGAGTATTAATGAGAGAGAAACACCAGGAGCAGGGGTGAGGGGGAGAGGTAGAGGGAGGAGCAGACTTCATGCTGAACAGGGAGCCTGACAAGGGGCTTGGTCCTAGGACCCTAAGATCATGACTCAAGTCAAAAGCAGACACTTAACTGACTGAACTACCCAGATGCCCAACATCTTTTATTTCTGTGAACCCCAGGATGGAATCAGTGCTCTGGGGAGCCATATCTGTGCTGTGGCTTTGGGTCCCCTCAGGCACACATCCACGTACTTCTGGGCTTCAGACACCCCAGTGGGAACATTTCTGTGCTGAGTCATGAGATTTGACTTCCAACATCACCACATGGCTGTATGGCTTTGGGGGTATCTTTTCATTTCCCAGAGCACCAGTTCCTTACCATCTAAGATGGGGACGACTGCTTTCTTAGAGTTGTTATGAAGATAATGTGAAATAATGTATACAAAAAGAGTCTGTGAAGTGTAAAAGCATGACATCTTTGGTTAACATTTAGTTTTGACATCAGGAGGCCAATTGAACCACAGGGAGCTTCTGATCTACTCTGGCCCCCAGATTTATTTCACTAGATACTGACACATGCATTTTACTTAGAGTGTCTAGCTCAATCTCAGTTTCCCAGGGCTTAGTTGAAGTCTGTTGCTCCCTGACTTGATTTCTCTGCCTGATTAATAAAATTTCTCTTCAAGTGAAGAGATAGGCATGGTGGTGGCAGAGCAAGGGGGTGTCCCCACCCATGAGAGCAGACATAGCTGTAGCAGCCCCTGAAGTTGGGACTTTCAAAGGACATTCCCCCTGCCTGAACATCAGCATCTTCTAAGTACCCAAGTGAGGGTGTGATGCAAGCTTGCTGCTCATAGAATGAGGACTGATCCCAAGTTGATGCAACAGTCAGTGGGTATTTCTGCAGCACTTACTCTGAGCCAGGCTCTGTTCTAGGGCTTTAGAGATATCAGTGAGGGGCAAAGATTCCTGTCTCTGGTTGCTGAGATTCCAGTGTGTATAGATATACTGCATGTAAATGTAGGTAAAGCTAAGAATAAGCAAATTATAGAGTCTATTAGAAAGAAGTGATCTGGAAAAAGGAAAGAGAGGCATCAGGAATGCTGAGCAGGTGGTGTGTGTCAGCAGTAAAGTGGGGTCAGGATAACTGTTGCTGAGAAGTGAGATTTGCACAGACTCCTTTAGGTCTCCATTTGGAGTCAGTCAAATGGCTGTCTGGGGGAAGGTTGGTCTGGCAGAGAGAGAAGATAGAGTATAGGCATTAAGATGAAATTATGCCTGGCATGTCTGAAGAATCAAAGCGGCCAGTGTGGCTGAAGTAGACAGGTGGGAAAGAACACAGAAAAAAGGTCAAAGAGGAGGAGAAGGCTAGATCTGTCTAGAGCCTTCAAGGTTTCTCCTCTAAGAGTAGGTAGAGAAATGAAATAGTGTGACATCCTTCCAATTTAGCCATTCCCCAAATTCCATACAGATTTCTTGGCTGAGGCCTGTAGGTTCTGTGAGCCAGCAGTAGGAGTTGGTTCTGTTAGAACCACCTAACCAGAGAGTGAAGAGAGGTGGCTCCTGAGGGGAACATCAGTTGAGCATGTAACTATGCCACTAGAAAGGAGAATAGATCTTTGGAAGACAGAAACATTGACCATCCTCAGTGAGCTGGTGGTGGAAATAGGACCTGGGCATAAATAACGTTCCAATAAAAGATTCTTGGAGTTCAGAGAAAGGTGAGACTAATACAAATCCTGAGGATTCAGGGTTTAATTATGAAAGGTGCCATTTAATCTGGGACTTAGATAATAGAGTTTGGGCAGGTAAATATGAGAGTAGGGGTACCTTCCATGCCGAAGTTTGGTCTGGGGTGCAATAGGGCAACAAGTGGTTCTACTTTGCTGGATTGTAGGCTATATGACGGGAAGTGTGGGAAATTTGAGATTGGCTCATGAGGGTCTCAGATACCATTTTGGATACTATGGGGAAAGAAGTATAGCACTGTTATTCTATGTTTAAAGGATTAGGAAATAAAGTTGTTAGAATTCTATCAAAGTGTCACTTGGTAAGGAGGGAGAGGTTAAGAAAACTAAATTTAGGGGTGCTTGGCTGGCTGTTAGTGGAGCACGTGACTTTTGATCTTGGGGTTGTGAGTTCAAGCCCCACATTGGGTGTAGAGATTACTTAAAAATAAAATTTTAAAAAAAGGAGAAAACCAAATTCAGAGAAGTGGGTGGAGTTAAGGGCCTAGTTGGGAAATGATTGTGCTATTATTAAGCTTCAGGTATGTGAGTCATCTCAAGAAACAGGACCACCATGGAGGAAAAAACCGTAATAGAAATCAACCTATAAAAGACTTATATTTCTTTATTCTTCATATATATATGTATGTGTGTGTGTGTGTATATATATATATATATATATATGTATATATATATATACTTTTTTGTTGTTGTTGTTAGAGAGTGTGGTAGGGGGAGAGACAGAAGGAGAGGAAGAGAGAGAGAATCTTAAGCAGGCTTCATGCTCAGCACAAAGCCCAACACAGGGCTTGATCTCCTGATCCTGATATTATGACCTGAGCTGAAATCAAGAGTTGGACACTTAACCAACTGAGCCACCTACATGCCCCTAAAACACTTATCCTAGGACAAGCATAGTGGATTTTTAAAATAAATAATTAACATATTCAGGAAGTTCAAAGAGAAAGAGCATTTCAGCAAAGAACTGGAATCTACAAGCAAAAAAGAGGAAAATTCTAGAACTGAAAAATGCAACACAATATGGTTTTTTTTTTTTAAAGATTTTATTTATTTATTTGACAGACAGAGATCACAAGTAGGTAGAGAGGCAGGCAGAGAGAGAGAGAGGAGGAAGCAGGCTCCCTGCTGAGCAGAGAGCCTGATGTGGGACTCGATCCCAGGACCCTGAGATCATGACCTGAGCTGAAAGCAGAGGCTTAACCCACTGAGCCACCCAGGCGCTCACAATATGGGTTTAATAGTAGATTTGACACACATGAAGAGAATAGTGATCTGAAGTGAGGAAATAATCAGACTAAAGACAAAAATGTGAAGTTCAGAAAAGAGTATAAGAGATAGAAAGAGCATGATGAAGAGTTCCAACAAATATGCATTGGGAATCCTAGAAAGATCAGAGAGACAATGGGGCAGAAGTAATAGTGGGAGAAACAATAAGCAAGAATTTTTTGAAAGTGATGAAAACAAACTATAGTTTCAAGAAGAACCATGAACCTTAAGCAAGGTAAATGCAAAGAAAACTGTATATCTAAGCTCATCATAGTAAAATGGCCAGAAACAGAAGATAAAGAGAAGAAAATTATGAGGCAGCCAAAGAGGAGAAAATGGATGTTACTTTCAAACAGCAGTAAGATTAACAGCTGACTTCTCACCCGAAATTATGGCAGCTGGAAGACAATGTGATATCTTTAAAGTGCCTTAAGAAAATATTTGCTAATCTAGAATTCTATGTCCATTGAAGATATCCTTCAGAAGTTAAGGGGAGGGTCACCTGGGTGGCTCATTTGGTTGGATGTCTGACTCTCTCAGCTCATGATCTCAAGGATCCTGAGATTGAGCCCACAATGGGCTCTGCACTCAGTATGGAGTCTGCTTGGGATTCTTGCTCTCCTCTCCCTCTGCTCCTCCCCCCACTCCTGTGCATGCACGCACTCTCTCTTTCTCTCTCAAAAAGAATGAATAAATCTTTGAAAAAAAAAAGTTAAGGTGAAATAAAGCATCTTAGTCACACAAACACAGATAGAATTCTTCACTAGCAGACCTACCCTGAAAGAAATACTAAAATTATTCTTTGGACAGAAGGAAAAGGATTCCAGATGGGAGCCCAAGGATGCAGGAAGGAATGAAGAGTGACTATGTGGATAAACTGTCATGAATATTGACTGTGTAAAATAATAACAAGAGTTACTTTTTATGAAGTGTGCATTGTGTTCCAGGCAATATGCATGTATTATTTTATTTATTCTCCATAATAGTCCTGTGGGTTTGGTACTTTTATTAGTCCCATTTGGAGCAGAGGGAGGGAGGCTTAGAAAGTACAGGCGGCTTGCCTGAGGTCACGTAAGCAGTGAATTTGAGTTGGTCTTACTGCCAAGTCTACATTTCTTTCACTAAGGTGTGCTTTCCAGGAGTATCAGTGGTGAGTTCCTTCAAGTTCTGGGGAGAACTGGTGAGGTAGGTCAGCTATGGTGGCTTCATTTCTATGTGCTTCCCATTCATGGTGACAGGTAACCCAAAGTAATTCTGGATGTGGGTGCAGCAGCCAGTTGGACTGCTCCCTCTCTATGTGGGGCTGGCAGGTTCCTTCTGCTTCAGACAACTTCTTTTCTCCTTTCTACCCATCCAATCACCAGCCACCCTGCAAGACCCAGAAAAAAATCTTGCCCTGGTCCATGAAATTTACATGGGCAATTTTCCGTGTTGTGATTACTCCTCTTTTAAGTTACCTGCAAATACAGACCTCAGTACATTATTTAAGAGTCCTCAGTTGTTTCTTTAGTGATGATTTTCTTTTCTGCCAGTAGATGATAAGATCTTAAGGAGCAGAGTCCTTAACTGGTTTGACACTTTACTTGCCAGTGTGCTTGGTTTGGCACCTGGCACACAGAGGGTGTGCTTTGATTTATTAATTATAGTTCATCCTATCTACCACTGGCAGTGGAGCAGAAGCCAGTGTTTCAGCCATGAGTATCATGTGAACATGGTCTGGAGTGTTTCAAGTTGCCCTGAATTGAGCAGAGTTGGAGAACTCAGTGGGGTCCAACATCAAGACCTCTGGATTGAAGTATGAGCAGTGAAGTTCGCTGAGTTATATTTGGGTTATCAACCAGCCAAATTCCAAGCACCACTAAGAGCAGTTGCTTAATGGAATTTGGCTTTCACATAGAATCTTCTATCAGAATGATTTGTGATGACATCACAGTCAAACCACTCCAGCTGTCCCCCAGCCCCATTACTCTGAGTCCCACCTCAGAGCTCTGTATTCTCCCTGTTGATTCACCACTAATTTTTAATGTGCTTTTCTCAGTGCTGATATTCATGGAAGGCTAGACACATCTGTGGGTAGAGAGGACACCCACAGGGTACCCATGATGAATATTAATGAGTGTTCCATAATGAGACCAGGACACCTGTGTGCCAGTGGGAGCATAGAGGCAGAAAACAACGTGGACAAAGATAAAAGAATAAATGGCATTCTTGGATGGGCAAGATTCATGGATGGGGAGAATGCTGTGTGGAGTTAAGACAAACTGAGTGGATATTGGATTTTTTTTAGCTTGGCAGAGGCCAACAGGAAAGTGATGTAGGAAACTGACTAGATTAAGAGTTAGTTCTGGAGTTTATTGAGGACCTTGTCTGTGCTCAGTGTTATGTTGAGATGCAGATGTGAGGGAGAGAAATACTAGATATTAGATTATTAGGTATTTATATATAATATTAGATATTTTCCCTGTGTTGGTCTCAGATGAGAGTGAAGGAAGAAAAGGGAAAGTGAAAGTGTGCCTGGACACAAGATATAACATGTAGTGGTTCATACATGTCTTTGTTTCATGTGTGGTTATGTTTTATATTTTGTATTTCATATAAAGTGAACTTAATTGAGGAGGAATGAATGGCCATGAATAGCCAAGCATAACAAAGGGTTGTATTTCAGAGAATTGAATTAAGGCCTAATCCTACACACATACACATACACACAGGTATTCATTCTTTTAGTTGAAATCTGTAAAAACTGGTTGACCTACGGAAAAAAAAAATAAGTAATTGCTATACCCCAAGTTGGGCTCAAATTTACAACCCTGAGATCAAGAGTTGCATGCTCTACTGACTGAGCCAGCCAGGTGACCCAGAAATTTTTTAAAGTTGTAAAACATTGACAAAAATTCTTGCTGGGATTTTGCTAGGAATTTATTATACCTTTACATCAATTTGGAGAGAATTGACATCTTTATTACCCTGAGTGTTCTAATCCATGAATACAGTGTGTGTCTCCACTTAATTAGATCTTTGATTTCTTTCACTAGTGTTTTGTAGTTTTCAGCATGTAAGTCCTATACATATTTTCTTAGATTTGTATCTAAGCATTTCATTTACTCTTGAGTGGCATTGTATTTTTATAGTTGATTTTTTAATGTTGATCTTGAATCCTGTGACCTTGCTGGACTTACTTATTAGTTTTAGGAATTTCGATTTTGCTTTTACAGATTCTGAAATTTTCTGCCCAGATGTTCCTGTCATGCACAAGTAGGGACAGTTCAGTTTCTTTCTGATCTGTATGTCTTGTCTTTTCTTGCCACAGTATGATTGCTAAAACTTCCAGTATTATGTTGAAGAATAGTGGTGAGAGTGGACAGACTTGCTTTGTTCTTGCTCTGAGAGGGAAATCCGTCACTAGTAAGTATGGTGTTAGTTGTATCTTATTTGTGGATGTCCTTTATCAAGTTGAGGGAATTTCCTTCTCTTTCTAGTTTTCCAAGAGTTTTTAATCATAAATGGGTATTGAATTTGTCAAGTGCCATTTCTGAATCAACTTATATGATCATGTGATTTTTCTTCTTTAGCTTTTTGATGTAGGGATTACATGGATTGATTTTTAAATTTTGAACTGTTTTGTGTATATTGAGACTCATTGTAATAGCTCTAGTAACCAAGGCAGTGTGGTATTGGTAGAGAGATAGGCATATAGATCTATGGAATAAAATAGAGAACCAAGAAAGTGCCCCACACAAGAATGGCCAACTGATTTTTTGACAGTGGTGCAAAAATAATTCAGTGAAAGAAGTATAGTCTTTTCAACAAATAGCGCTGGGCAATTGGATATCCATGGGCAAAAAAGCTCCCTCAAAACAAAAACGAAAAGAGCCTTGACTTAAAACTCACACCTGTACAAAAATTAACTAAAAATTGACTATGGACTTAAAATCAAATATTTTTCAAAAATTTTTGGTCGTCTGTAATAGCACTAAGTAGTGTTTTATGATTTATCTATAAAAATCTTGTGTACCTATTGTTACATTTATTCTTAGATCATTTATAGTTTAATTTGCCATTCTAGGTTGTATTTTTGAAATTAAATATTCTGACTATTTGATGTCAATGTATAGGATAATTCATTTAAAAAATGTTTATGTATTTGTTTGAGAGTGAGAGAGAGTGCACATGCGCACAAGCCAGAGGAGGGGCAGAGGGAGAGGGGGAGAAGCAGACTCCCTGCTGAGCAGGGAGCCAGATGTGGGCTCAATCTCAAGACCCTGAGATCGTGACCTGAGCTGAAACCAAGAGTCATATGCTTGACTGACTGAGCCACCCAGCCACCCCGATAATTCATTCTCTTTTAAAGATTTTTTAAAATTTATTTAAAAAAATTTTTTTAAAGATTTTTATTTATTTATTTGACAGACAGGGATCACAAGTAGGCAGAGAGGCAGACAGAGAGAGAGGGAAAGCAGGCTCCCTGCTGGGCAGAGAGCCCGATGCGGGGCTCGATCCCAGGACCCTGGGATCATGACCTGAGCTGAAGGCAGAGTCTTAACCCACTGAGCCACCCAGGTGCCCCTAAAGATTTTATTTTTAAGTAATCTCTACATCCAACATGGGGCTTGAACTCATAAACCCAAGATCAAGAGTTGCATGCTTTACTGACTCAGCCAGCCAGGCATCCCTAGGATACTTCATTTTTGTATAAAAATTTTATATCTCACAACTTTGCTGAATTCTCTCATTAATCTTAATTATTTTAAAATAGTTTTGGGTCTTCTATATGGAAATCATATTATTCGTGAGTAATTACAGTTTTATACTTTTAATGAAATGGTCAATAGAGGAAATGAAAGTGCTGCTCTTACCTTGTTCCTGATTTTATTTATTTTATTTTATTTTTAAAAAATATTTTATTTATTTATTTGACAGACAGAGATCACAAGTAGGCAGAGAGGCAGGCAGAGAGAGAGAGGAGGAAGCAGGCTCCCCAACGAGCAGAGAGTCCGATGCGGGGCTTGATCCCAGGACTCTGGGATCATGACCCGAGCTGAAGGCAGAGGCTTTAACCCACTGAGCCACCCAGGTGCCCACCTTGTTCCTGCTTTTAAAAAGAAATACTTCTTTTTTATTTATTTTTTTTAAAGATTTTATTTATTTATTTATTTGACACAGAGAGAGAGATCACAAGTAGGCAGAGAGGCAGGTGGGGTGGGGGGTAGCAGGCTTCCTGCTGAGCAGAGAGCCTGATGCGGGGCTTGATCCCAGGACCCTGAGACCATGACCTGAGCTGAAGGCAGAGGCTTAACCCACTAACCCACCCTGGAGCCCCTTCTTTTTCATCTTAAGTACAAAATTTGATAAAGTTTTTGGTGGCTATTAAGAAGATCCCTTCTATTTCCAGTTTGATAAAACTTTTAAAGTCCCTAATGCTTTTTTAATCAAAAGATTTTCTGTCTCTATTGAGTTGGTTATGTAGTTTACCTACCTTCTTTTAATGCCATTTATTATGTTGGTAGATTCCAGTATTGAACTTTCGTTGCGTTTGAGAGACAAAATCTTACATGGTTGTATTATATTATGATTTTAAACATTATTTGATTCAGTTAAAATTTTATTTAACATTTTTACATCTATTTTTTATGAATTTGGCCGGAAATATTTCCTTCCTTCTTGGTTTTAGAGTCAGCATTTTGGAAGCCTCAAAAGTTGATGAGTTTATGGCTTTTTCTCTTTAAACCAGTCTGAGTATGATTGAAATTATTTATTTTTTGAGGGTTTGAGAACATACTTATGAAGACCCACTCCCCAAAAGTAAGCAATGATTTGATTACTTTAATGATTGGTTTATATTCTATTTTTCTTGAGTCAGTTTTTATATGTTTTGCTACAAAACTGTCCATTTTATTTGACTTTCAGATTTGGGGTTATAGAGTTTCCATCCTGTCTTCTTACCTACTATATGCATTTAAGACTAGAAACATTCAGGGCACCTGGGTGGCTCAATCAGTTAAGTGTCTGTCTTTGGTTCAGGTCTGATCCCAGGGTGCTAGAATCGAGTCCCACATCAGGCCCACTGCTCAGCAAAAAGCCTGTTTCTCCCTCTCCCTCTGCTGCTCCTCCTGCTTGTCCTCTCTTTCTTTCTGTCAAATAAATAAACAAAATCATTATTTTAAAAAATCTATTTTACTAATTCTCTCTTTAGATTGTCTAAACTGCTGCTAAATCCACCCACTGAGTTTTTTATTCTCATTATCTTAATTCCAGAATCCCATTTTGGTTCTTTTTCAGATCTGCTTGGTCATTTGGATTATAGTTTTCTGTTATCCTGCAGACTTTCTTCCAAGCTTGACTTTTATTTATTTAAAGCTATGTGTTTCTTTTATAATCTAACCCTATAATTTCAATGTATGATGCCTTTGCAGGTCTGCTTCTGCATCTTGTTGTTTCTGCTTGTTTTTAGTCATGGGGCTTTGCTCCCTTGTGTGGTTGGTTATTTCTGATAATAAGTTGCAAGTTTTTTATGTATTTTTTTTAATATGTGGTATTTCTTTGAGTCTTAGTAGACTTCATTGAGATTTAAAATTTAATGATTATATAAATTATTTATAGAAATTCTACACCTTTCTTTTTTACTATCTTGTTCCTTTCTTGTTTTTGACTCTTTATTTTGTATTATGAATGATTTGAGGTTTTGATTTTATAGTCTGTATCAAGTGATTCTGTGAACTAAAACTCCCTTGGGTCACGTTCTGCTGTTTATTGTTTCCGATGACTCCTGTTCACTTTGTTGTGTTTGCTCACATGTTTTGTAATTTGGGCTGACCAGCTTTTATATAGTGGGATTTAACAATGGTATTCTGTACAATATATAGAAGAGCATATCTTTCTGGAGGTGGTTTGCATTCATTTCTATCATGTGCTTGGGGCACTGCAAAGGGGCCACTTCTGTGTGGCTTTCTCAGTCAGTAGGTTCTGAGACTGCAGATAGTAGAGGGCAGATCTGTGGTTATATGTTCTTAGGAAGACATTTTTTGGCTACCTGGGTCTCAGGCCCTGCTATATAGGCTTCCATGCCACCTCCCTTTGACCATAGACAGAGATCATAGCCTTCAGATGAATTATTCCCCGTTTCATCCAGGCCCCCAGCTTTGTCTGTTGTCCTTATGTGGTTATTCAAACCCAAACTTTGTTATTTGCCTTTAATCAAGACCAGTAAATGCTCCAGGGGCAGCCCCAGCCCTAGCACTACTTTACCATTCTGGATTTCAGCTTCCTCTTTCTGTTTTTTCATTAATTAATTTATTAATTTTGCCTCTAGAGATTTTACTGCTTTCTTATGAGATCATGCAAGCATTTAAAGGATGTTTGCTTTATTTTATCCAGCATTTATTTTATTTTTTTTTTTAAAGATTTTATTTATTTCTTTGACAGAGAGAGATCACAAGTAGGCAGAGAGGCAGGCAGAGAGAGAGGAGGAAGCAGGCTCCCTGCTGAGCAGAGAGCCCGACGTGGGACTCGATCCCAGGACCCTGAGATCATGACCTGAGCCGAAGGCAGCAGCTTAACCCACTGAGCCACCCAGGCGCCCTATCCAGCATTTCTAAGCATTTGGTTAACGGGAGATGTTTTGGCTATGTCATCTACTGTATTACTGGAAATTGATATTAATTCATTTTTAGGGAATACATGGTATCCAATATCTGATTGATATTTGATATTTGATTGGAATACTTTAAAAAAAAAAATTCTGACCAGTCTTTTTGAAGATTGAAAACAGTGAAGGCAAGAACCTTATCATATTTATTTTTATATTTCTCATGTCTTGATATAAAGTCCCAATAATTGTCAAAAAAAAAAAAGAAATAGGAAGTTTATCTAGAACATATCATTTGCTATTCTCCCAAGACTGCACTCATTTCTAAGCAATGATAAATAAAATGTCCCAGCTAATCTAAAAATTGTTCTCAAGCAGACAGCTGATTAGAGTATCTTTGTTCAGGAAAAGTTTCTTCTGACTTTGTGAGTATTAAGGATTTTCTGCATTCAAACAAATATTGGCATGGAGGATAAAAATCCTATGGCTAGCAAGGCTTTTTCCTTCCATTTTGATGACTTATGTCCTGGGCCAAGTTTCATGTGGACATTTTTATTCTACAGTTGTTTGTAGACTGGATGCCTCCCAGTGCAGCATGATTCCATCAAACAATATTGGTAACAGGCTCAATCCTCCCTGCCCTGTTGGTGTGCCCACGTGCAGGAACACATAAACACAAACACACACAATACACATCCACAGAGAGTATGTCAGAAGAGCAGTGTCTTCTGGGTGAGTAATAATGAACGCCTTTAGGAATTTGCATGGCCAGAGGGAAGGCATGGCTGGGTGCAGTAGGCCTTGGGAAATGGCCACTCCAGTAACTTCTTGCCCTTCCTATGGTGTTTTCACCTCTGGCCAAGCAGGTGTGGCTTTGTCCTTGAGCTGGCTTTGCTAGGCCTTGCTGATTAATTGCTCACCAATGTGGGAGTTTAGATTTCCAGGGCAGCTACAGTGGGGGTTGGAGAGAAAACAGAGGAAGTGGCCACCAGACACAGTTGTCTATCAGCATGTCCTCTCCAGGATGCTCAGGAGATGAATATTTGAAGGCAGCCTCTGAATGAGATGGTGTTGACCACACACACTGTTGCTCTGGGCAGCTCAAGAAGCAGCAAGTGGAGGGTGGGAGGGTGGCAGGGAAGGTGGGGGTGAGCCTTAGAGCTGGGAGTAGGAGCAGAGCGACACAGGGTTTGCTCTGCGGGTGGTTGGGAGCCAGCATGGAGAGGCTACTTCTAGCTCAGAGACAGAGAGACTCCTTCCTGGGAGCTGTGGTTTATAATGTCTGTATATTTGCATTTGGTGCTTCAGAGGGGCGTTTAAACCAAGGCAAATGGATGCGGCATTGACTGTCAGATAGTAAGAGACCACAGACCCATCCCCGATCGTCTAGTTTTCTAATTGGATAGGCAGACAGGCCAAACATGCCAGGCCTTATCCCTCAAGAATTGGATGTAGCTCCAGGGAGGAGCCAGCCAGACATCAAACTATGCCTTCCCTGCTAGGTTCTGTAGGAAGATACATGTCGATTATATAACCCACAAATAAGCATTATTGGCTACTATGATAGGGATTTGGCCCTAAATGCTCTTAGCACTCCAGGTCTCAGGAGATCAGATCAGTTCCCTTATGTCTAAGCCTGAGCTTTCCTGCACATGCCTCTTTTCTCTTGGACCCACCCTGGTTTCTTTTTAGTTTTCTTAGAGAGTAGGACGTAGGACATGGGAAAAGGGATTCTGCTGACAATCCTTTTTTTTTTTTTTTTTTTTTTAAAAGATTTTATTTATTTGAGAGAGAGCAAGCGGAGGGAGGAGCAGAGGGAAACGGACAAGCAGACTCCACACCAAGCGCAGAGTCCACGGGCTTGATCCAATGATGCTGAGAACATGAGCTGGGCTGAAGTCAAAACCAGTTGTCCAACCCACTGAGCTTCCCAGGCTCCCCTCCTGATGACCATCTAAGAGGAAAAGCCAGGCAGCCCCGACCCTTGTGTCCTTAAGCAATGAGTGTCAGGATTTCAGGCGTCAGTCTTTTTACCTCTTCTGGTATCACATCTTTTCCTATCCCCTCAGTGTCTTTGGTCTTGGTTTTGACTGTGGCTCTTCGAGACAGAGGCAGAAGGGGAGACTTAGTTCCATTTGGGGTTGGACTAAGTCAATATTAAAGCGACGTGGGGGATTTCCTTAGGACCTCTAATCTCAGGTGGGCTAGTGATTTTGTCTAAGACCCTTTTCTCCAAGTGTCTCCATGTTGTGGCCTTTTCCCTAAAATATCCCTGCCTCGGATTTCTTCTATTTGCTGTTATTTGACTAATGCCAGAGATTGTTGTGTCCCTGAGATATGGAGCTTGCCCTCTGGAAGGAACTCTTTTTTTTTTTTTTTAAAGATTTTATTTATTCATTTGACAGACGGAGATCACAAGGCAGAGAGGCAGGCAGAGAGAGTGAAGGAAGCAGGCTCCCTGCTGAGCAGAGAGCTCGATGAGGGGCTCCATCCCAGGACCCTGGGATCATGACCTGAGCCAAAGGCAGAGGCTTTAACCCACTGAGTCACTCAGGCACCCCGGAAGGAACTCTTTCTGCTGGTCCCTAAAGCAACAGCAGATTCTCCAGGGCCTGCTTTGCCCTCATTAGATGGGGGTTAGTGTTAGATCCTGGACCCTCCCTGTTTGCCTGGCCATCTGCAAGTAACTGTTTACTCTGGGCAGTTCCCGAGGTGTGACAGCCACCACACAGGATCCTTCTCACTGCTGGGTTGAGAGCTACTGTAGGGGCAGGCCTGGAAGCAGAACATTTCAGAGTCCACTACACTGACCCAGGTGAGAGAAGATGGTGGTGTCCAAATCATGGTGGAGTGAGGAGTGACTGGATTTTGATTACATTTTGTAGGTAGAGCCAGCGGGATTTCTTGGCAAGCTGGATCTGGGGTGTGAGAAAAAGCAGGAAGTCAAGGGTGACTTCAAGGTCTTAGGCCTCAGCAACTGCAAGGATTGCACTGTTATGAACTGAGATGGGGGATTTATTGGGGGAGCAAATTTAGGGTTGAGGAGGGGAGGATTAAGAATTTAGTTTTATTGGGTTATGGACATTGGGGAGGGTGTGTGCTATGGTGAGTGCTGTGAAGTGTGTAAACCTGGTGATTCACAGACCTGTACCCCTGGGGCTAATAATACATTATATGTTAATAAAAAAATTAAAAAAAATTTTTGTTTGAAATATGTTAAGTTGAAATAATTTTATATATATCCAAGTGGCAATTTATATCCAACCAGCCAAAAGTAGACATTTGGCTAGAAGTCTAGGTTTAGGGAAGACACCAGGGCACTCACCAGTGTGGGTAGAGACAGAGAAGGCAGGAGGAGAGGAGAGGCCCAAGGACCGAGCCCTGGGCCGCCCCCTCCTTAAGAGGTTGGGGAGATAAGATTTTGTTCATGTCTATGCTTATTTTGTGTTTTCTGTCTCCCACTAGAATGTGAGCTCAGTGGCCCACACTTCGTAAAAATCTGTAGGATGAATGAATGCACAGCTTTATACCACCTGTGCCGTCTCTGACACCGAAGTGGGCTGTTGGCAGGCTTGTCTGCTTGGATGCCACTGAAGCAAGCCAAGTCAGCCCTGAGGTCACAAGGTGTGGGTGGTGAGGGACAACTCTGGCATATCCGCCCACCCAGCCTCCCTGGTGTTCCTTGAAGCTGCTTCTCGGGGTCCAGAAGATGAGGGCGGGGCTACTGACAGGACCCAGGAGCCCTGCAGGATGACCACAGAGGCCACAGCTTTGGAAAGTGGCTGGTCACTTGTGCCCCATGGGGTGCTCTGGGGCAGGGGACCCTGAGGCTGCTCAGAGCGGGCTCCTACAGCTCATCTTCCTGCTGTGAGTCTCTGTGTGTGTATGTCAAAGGCACAGGAAGTGCTGTAATCCTGTTATCCCTGTTCCTTCCCACCCGGGAGTCTAAAATCCAATTCCCCGAGAACATTGGCAAACATAATGGATGCAGACACAGGGGGGAAATACCAGAAGGCCTTGGGTGTCTCTGCCAGCTCCCGGTGGAGCCCAGCTCAGATGAGAGCGGTTTTGACGGATGAACTTGAGAAAGGTTCAGTTCTGTCCCAGACCTTCCCACCCTTTCCTTCCTGGGGGCTAATTGCTGTGTCTCCTCCTAGGTGGAGGCACACCCCCATCCCACTCTTGCACTTGTGCCTTTAATCCTGTACCCGACTGCTCCCCTTCTCTATATATCAGATTCCCTTTCTAGACCAGCATCAGCTCCTTTAGCGGATTTCCTGAGATCAATGCTTTCCTTTCTTAGCCTTCTTGGCTTCTCCCGGTTCTCAGCAGAGCCTTCCTCTTTTGGCGTGATCTCCACCTGCAATCTTCAGGTATAGCCCTGGGCCTGGCTCTGAGGGTACTGACCCGGTGACCCTGTGTCCAGCCTGCAGCCGCCCGTCTCCTGCGTGTCTGGGGCTGCTTCCTGCGGTTGCAGCCTATGTCTGTCTCTTCTTCACTCTTTCCTAAGAAGTTATCGACAACATGCTTTCAGACTGGTCATTGAAAATGCAACAAGAGCCTGCAGGCTTAAGGATTTATAGCATACAGACTCTTAAGAGTAATAAAGTAATTAAAGGCGAGGGCTGATGGGGAAGATACATAAAAATCACCCACAATTCTTTGACCTAGAGATAACCACTGCAAATACTTAGGTGTGTTTCCTTCTAGTTTTTATCTCATGCATATTTATAAAGCATTGCTGCGATCATACTGCTGATTTCACTTTCCACCCAGTCTGCTTCTGGGTGGGCATTACATGTTCATGAGAAATAGGCGTCATTCTGCAGGTCTTGTGCAGAGAAGCCTCAGCTCCTGGAGCACCGTTCCAGCTACCCAAAGCCAGCCCCGTCCGAGACCAGATCCTGCTTGCCCTGTGGGCACTCTGTTGAGCTTCAAGCTCTTACCCACGCTGAGCTCTCCCCGCACTCACTTGCTCCCGAAGAGGACAGTAGTTCCTCTGGTCCCTGTTTTTTTTTTTTTTTTTCCCCCTGAGCGTAGCAACATTGCTCTACGACGCCTGCCCCCACTTGGCTTTGAGCAGAAAGGACCTCCTGGATCCCCTGTCCCTTGAAGCTGAGGCCTCTGCCCACCCCTTTGTGTCAGGGACGCCCCACCCTTTTTTTGATCTGTTTTTCCATTTGGAATTCAGAGCACTTTCTGCTTTTCTCCTTTGCAGAAAGGGCCAGAGGCTGTTTACTCTCCCATTACCAGTGAAAGCTAGCATACACAAGCAGCCGCTTCCAATCGATTACTGGGAAAGCAGCTGCCCGAGGAGGGCACAGGTAGGCAGAGACTTTTCTTTACAAAGTCAGAGTCTCTTCCCCAGCAGTGACTGATGCCCTTGGAAGGGCCACAAGGAAGACTCTGTGTCCCACCGCTGGGCCCCACAAGGCTTCCCACGGTGGAGCATAATCTTACCCCTGAGGGAACTGATTGTGTCCTGTCTGTTTCAGGTTTCTCTCTTTGCACGGGTTGATGCCCTTTGAAATGTCTCTGTCCCCTTTGTTTATCCAGGCCTTGCCCACCCAGGCACGTCTACCTACCTTCGCCTGCCCCTGAGAAGCCTCTTCCTGACTCTTCTGACTCTGCTCCAGTCCATTCAGCACACTTGGTCCCTTAGCAGCACCCTTGGCCCCAGACCTTGGTGCCTGGTTAGGGCCGTGCACTGCGCCTGTGCTTTGGAAGGTTTCTTTCCGGAGCTCCTCCCACTACCCCTCCCACAGGGAATCATAGTCCTGCTCTAATGTGTCCCCCTTTTTCTCAAGCCAGCCGGTAGACAGGTGGCTCTCAGAGAGCAGGACCTATTTTATTCTGGTGTTCCTTGTAGAATTTGAAAGACAACTCGGTACATAGTGGGGCTTCAAAAAATACGGGTTGAGTAAATCTGAGAGTGATACCACAGGCCCGACTCTTTCCAGGCAAACAGTAGGTAGCACAGGCAGGCCCAGGAGGTGTGTGTGACGGATGGGAAGGGGCACTGTGGGAGGGACCCTTTAGGAATATCGAACAGCCCAGGGAGGAGCAGACCTTAACAACAGTGAAAATGCTTTGGGCAAATACCATCATGAAATGCTGTAATGCAGAAGTACAGAAACTCAAGGGCACCTGGGGATCTCTGTGGGGGAGGAAGCCTGGAGAATGAGTGTCCTGGGGGGGTGGCTCTGGGCTGGAGACCTCACCTTTGGGGTGGGGGTTGTAAGGCCAGGCTCCCCAGATTTCTCGAGATGCTGGAGGTTCCATCTCTCTAGCTGGACATGGAGCGTTGGAGTCCAGCCTGTTTGCAGGGAACAGGGATCAAGTGGAAGAGGAATCCTTTCTGAGCCTGCCTGGCTGACTGGCTCTGGCCCCAGAGTTGCTGTCGGGCTCTATGTCCCAGGGAGCAGAGAACAGAACTCCTAGGATTTAAAATGGCTGAGCCTGCTGCCGGGTCCTTGGGCTTTTTGGTGGCTACTACTGCCTTTCCCATTCTCTTAATCTAATGCATGAGACTAAATTCAACTTAATTAGAAGGATTATATGTCTTATAAATTTCATATTTAATATTCAAGCAGACGCTTTCCCCCCTCAGCATATTTATTAACGATATCCTGGGAGGAATGTTAATGAGTCATGACGTCATAAATAGTTAGACCCAAGGAGCTGGAAACAGGAACCAGGGAGGAAGGGAAAGAGGAAAACACATCATTTTAGGAACCAAAAAGGAAAGAGATTTTGTTCTTGGGTTGGGGCTTATTGTGGAGGCAGAAATTTCAGGATTCAGAGCTGTGAGCGGTGTTCTTGTCCAAAGCCGAGTAGTGTTGGGGGTGCCACGTGCGCTGGCTCAGTCTGCCTTGTTTTGCATTCGAGTGTGTGCTGTGCCTTCAGGAAGCCAAAGCACACATTCTAATGAACAATGGAAGAGAACACCCTGGCTGGATGTTGTGCCCATTCTGGAAATGGCACTGGTGTTGACTTAGCATTAGCGTGACTGACCTTAGTGCTGAACTTTGATCCAGATGCTTAATAACTGATAATCAAAATAACATGGGGGAGGGGAGCGATGGGGCAGAGAGGAAGAGCAGGAGCCTAAAAGCTCATCTCCCTGCCTTCGGAGGAACTTCTCCATGGTTATACTCCCCAGTGCCCTTATTTCTCCAGATCCACATGAGACACAAATTATTTTCTTTCCTGATGGATCTGGCTTATTGAACCATCTGAATTGAGTAGGATACAGAGAAGCCAGGACAAGTCTCCTGTCCCATCCCCTGATGCCGTCTCGCACAGAGATTGGCTTTCCAGCCCCTTTAGGGAATAAAAGACAGCTTGGCTTATACACCTCATCCCACCACCCACCCAAGTCAGCGTTCCTGCTGCCCCCCTCCCAGAGCATGCTGCTGCAGTGGTACTGGGCCTGACGGGTTTTCCAGGAACAGTGTAAGCCAATAAAAAACAAGATGTTTCTCAAATCTGCCCACTTATCTCCGGTTCTCTCTGGTACCAGCCCAGTCCAGGCTACCAGTTTCTCTCCCTTGGACGAGGCTAATGTCAAACAGGACCAGAAAAATGTGGGAGCAGCCTCCTGTTGGGTCTCCCCGACTCCAGGAGAGGCCCTACAATCCCTTCTCCACCCATAACGTGCCCTGTTTTGTAGCTGGAGAAAGTGTTTTCTCGGCCTCTGCTAGACACTCTCCATACGCTGCCTGTTATCCTCAGGATAAGGTCCTGCGCTGGGACGAGGCCTTTCGTGATCAGACTCCGGCCAACTTTCCGGTCTTAGTTATCCCTTTATCCCTTAACCCTCACCCCTGCCCTGCTTCGTGTGATCTAGCCGCTCTGAAGTTCTTGTAATTCCCCACATGTATTTTTCCCTGTCCTCTGGGCCTTTGCAAGTGCTGTGCCCTTGGCTTATCCCCTTTGTCTAGCTAATTCCTGATCAGCCTTCAGGGCCCCTCTTAGTTACCACTTAGTCTGGAGAGCCTTCCCCGATACCCACCCCTCCTCAGCTAAGCTGGGTGCCTGCACACTCTCCTACGCTTAATCTTTCCCCTTCAGGGCCTATCATGTAGATTAGCGGGTCTGCATTCTCATCTGACTCTCTGCTCCTTGAAGACAGGAATGATTGTCTTCATTCACTTCTGTGTCTCTAACACTGAGCCTCTCACAGGACACAGAGCTGAGAAATCCACGTGTGACTGACTGACCGACTGAACGACAGGACATGGAAATGGGAGGGCACCTCTACACGGGTGACTTCAGTTCCAGAGACGCAGTGTGAGAGCTTGCCCAGTGACACTTCTCCAGTTGTGTCTGCTTGCAGAATTGCAGGTAGGGCCTCAAACCTGAAAATAATAGGTACTCCCACCATTCGCATTACAGAAGCTTCCAGAAGGCCCTGTCACCAACCACTGTCACACCTTCATCCTCATCCCCAGTTTGTTGAAGCAACAGACAAGGGTGACGTCAAGATAATTTTCAGAAATATGGAGTTTAAGTCCTGGTGGCGGGAGAGTACTGTGGATTTTCCCTCCCCTCTCCGTGGGAAATGTGTCCCTGAATCTGAGGAAGGTGAAGGTAGCCTCCAGGGAATCAGCTGTAGAGACTGGAAGTGGCTGCATGGGGTGGGGGGGTGCTGGAGCTCATTCCTCCCCAGGAAGAGGAGGGGGGCTGGGTGTGCCGTGGTGTGGTTGGACAGCTCTTACGCCTCTCCCCACCCTGCAGGGCTCAGACAGCCAGCGCACACTCAACAGCAGGAAAAAAGTACTCGGTGGGGTCTGATAGAAGCCATTTCTGTTACAAAATGATCCATGGTTGTGGGTGGAGAAGGGATTCAGGCCCTCTCTTGGAGTCAGGGTGACCCATCACAGGCTGCTCCCACATTCTTCTGGTCCTGTCTGCCATTAGCCTAGTCGGGGTGAGAGAAGCTGGTGGCCAAGACTGGGCTGGTGCCAGACAGGACCAGAGAAAAATAGGCAATTTGGAAAGTGTCTTGTCTCTCACTTGTCTACATGGATTTTTTTTATTTTTTATTTTTTATTGCAGGAATATTTTATTGCAGAAATTTCCAGCAGGGCCAGCACCAGCTCCATAGGTGCTTTCAGCTCGGTGTCCTGCCTGTCTAGGGGCTTCAGTGGTGGGCATCCCAAAGAGCTGAAAGCACAAATCCTAGTCTCTTAGCCGTAGGGGTCAAGGCCCATGTGATGGTGACATGAGTTACCATGGCAACCTAGAGCAAGTCTGGGTTTGGCCTGGCAGATTGGAGGTAATGGGGGCAAAAATGCTGTGATGAGCTAAGGCCTTTGGCTCAGATAAGAGACCCCTGGGACTCTGAGCCACTTTAACCCAGAGCAGAGGAAAAGGGAGTTGTGTATGCCTAGCAACATGTACCTGTCAGGCTGGGGAGTGAGGCTGGGCAGCCGTGGGAGTAGGCAGGTCTCAGTTCTGACCTGCTAGGAGGTGTGTGGTAGCTATGGGAACCGGAAGTGCACCAGACTGTAAAGAATGGGCCTGGGCCCTGCCCCACCTGTGCTGAAGGTGCCCGGTGGGAGGGGGTTGGGGTGGGTGGGCAGGAGGCAGATCATAAGCAGAAGCGTCATTGTCACTGGAGACCAGGAGAGAGTTTGCTGGGAGGGGCTGTGGAGGTTATGGGAGTACCCCGGTACTGGCCAGTGGTAGTATCATGGCACACACTGGGCCCTCAGCGCTGTGAGGTCTTCTCCTATCGTCCAGGAAAGCCTTTCCTCCCTGCCCGCCTCCCTCCATATCCCCCCCGCCCCCGACCTCCCTGTGCTCTGATTCACCACTCTGCTCTGCTCTAGCAGTGCTAGTGAGTTCCAGCGCATTGCTGGACTTCTCTCTGGGGTTATACTTCCCTTGTGCCCCTGTTGGTCCTCATGCCCCTTGTAGGGCTTGGGTGACATCCTGGGGAGAAGGCTTCCAATGTTTAAAAGCCTGGGAGAAAGAAGCAGGTGGTGGCTAGAATCTCCAAAATACTTCCAGCTTTCTTCTCCTTGCCTACAGGAACCTGCCGCCTCCCTCGTTTCCTTTTGACATTTGAAGAGTTGAGGAGGAGAGGAACTTGCTGAATATCTCGTGCTACTTACTCGGAGCTGTCATTTGCCATTGCCAGGCGCAGTGACAGGCACTTGGAGTGACTTTCTGTTTTCAACCTAGCAGCTCATCACAGCCCCCTGATGAGATAGGTACTATGCTATCCCTGTTGGACAAATGGAGAAAAGAGTGCCTGGGAAGTGAAGTGGTCTCATTCAAGGCAAAAGCATTAGTGAAGTCCGATGGCCGGTCCTTTGTCCTCATTTTTAGTGATCAGCAGCTGGGCACCATGGCTACTCTCTCCTGTTTGAAATCCTTAACACCTCCTACCTTGTTGGTTTCTCCTTTTCCAACTCCAGTTGGTTTCTCCTTATCTTTTGGACCTCCAGTCATTGATGGCTTGGTTCTTGATCTCTTATCTCTCTGTGTTCACTCCCTCGGTGACCCCATTTAGTCTCCTGAATGTGCCAGCTTTATGCTGACCATTCCACTGCATCAGGTGTGTGTTTTTATTCAGCTGGCTCTTCGACACCTCCGCTAGATATCTACTAGGCATCCCAGAGTTGCCCTGACAAATTTTAATTCTGCATCTTCCATTCCAAACCTGCTCCTCCTCCAATTTTCTCATCGCAGTAAATGGCAAATCCATCTCTCCATGGCTCGGGCCAAAAAAAATCATTGAGTCTTCGTTGACTCCTTTTTAAATTCTCCACATCCAGTCACCAGGTCTGCTTTAAAAGTACATCCACATTCGGACCCCTTCCTATCCCTTCCTCTACCCACCCTGGTTCAGGACGTGCTCATTTCTTTCTTTCTTTCTTTTTTTTTTTTTAAATTTTGAACTTTTAAAATTTCTTCTCAGTGTACTGGAATTGTTTATGCACCACACCCAGTGCTCCATGCAATATGTACCCTCCATAATACCCACCACCAGGCTCACCCAGCCTCCCACTCCCCACCCCTTCAAAACCCTCAGTTTGTTTTTCAGAGTCCATAGTCTCCCATGGTTCATCTCCTCCTCCAATTTCCCCCAACTCCCTTCACCTCTCCATCTCCCAATGTCCTCTGTGTTATTCCTTATGCCGCACAAATAAGTGAAACCATATGATAATTGACTCTCTCTGCTTGACTTATTTCACTCAGCATAATCTCTTCCAGTTCCATCCATGTTGCTACAAAAGTTGGGTATTCATCTTTTCTGATGGAGGCATAATACTCCATAGTATATAGGGACCACATCTTCCTTATCCATTCGCAGGACTTGCTCATTTCTTGACAGTTGCACGGTCCTCTGGCTTCCCCGTCTCCCCACATCTGTTTGTCACAGTAGCCTGACTTTTCTCTTGCTATTCTCTTTGTCTGGAATGTCCTTCCCCAAAATAAGTATGTGGTTGTGCACAGGAGAACCTGCTTGGGAGCAAGAGAGTGTTAAAACACAGCCTGCATTTTGCTCAACAAATGGTGTTTCATGGGACTTTATTCACTTTTGGGTAAACACTGTTTTCTGATTTGCACAGGGCCAGGCTGTTTTGTGGTCCCCTAAACTCTGTGGGTCTCAGAGATACTTGGGGATCCCCTGGAGAGTGCGGGCTATGGTGGGTCTGAGAAGGTGGCTTTGCCAGTGAGAGAGGGGTGGGGATCCTGCCCAGATTTGCTCTAAAGTTGTCGATTGCCTGCAGAGGTTTTCCTGGGATCCCCCTGGAAATCTTACTGACAACAAGAGGGTGCTAAGTGGAGAGAGGTCTCTCATAGGCTTCCTGGAGCAGGTTAGCAACATTCATAGAGCTACTTAGTTACCTCCACATACCTGAGAATCTAAGAGGTCTCTTAGACCTCTTAGATCTGCATGAG
Source organism: Mustela erminea (assembly GCF_009829155.1). Lineage (NCBI taxonomy): Eukaryota > Metazoa > Chordata > Mammalia > Carnivora > Mustelidae > Mustela > Mustela erminea. The sequence continues at coordinate 20,655,652 of NC_045624.1, read as the reverse complement.
GCTTGGCATGAAATGGGTCTTTGATTTCTGTCTTTCCCAAGTTCTACCTTTGTCCAAGCTTCTGGGTCCCAGAGGGCTCATCATATGTCAAGGACAGAGGAGAGAGCATGCACTCTTGAGCCAAACTGCTGGGTTCAAATCCCAGTTTCTCCCATCTACGAGCTGTGTGATCTTGGACAAGTTTCCTAACTTCTCTGTGCCTATTTCCTATCTCTCAAATGGGGATAAGAATAGTACACATTAAAGAAGTTATTATGCATTTCACATAAAAAAAAATTGGGCCTGGAATACCTGCTAGTATAATTCACTCTGTGGGGAAGCATAAAAGAATGTGCAGTGTGCTAGTGTGGTTGGCTGCAGAGAGAGGGTGGGAAAATTGAGCAGGGAGCGCTGTATGTGGAGAAACAATCCCTGTAACCCCGAGTTGCCTGGGTCTGGAGCTCTGGGGTGATGGAGAGTTCAGTGTGGGAGGAGTCCTTTGGGGATCTGGCTGCAGCTTATATGTGACAGGGTCAATGTTGAGGTCTCTGGGGCTATCTGGGGCACTGGTGGTTCCAGGAAGGAAGCAGTTCTCAGAATGGTCCTCTCATTAGCTGATTGTGCATCTGAATTACAAACAGGGGTAAAGTAGAGGCAGATGGGAGCAGAGGGAACCCTACCAGCAGTGGGGAGCTTGGGCAGAGGCGAAGATGAGGCTAAGCATACACGTGTTCCACCTGCCTGGCTGGTGCCTGACTCAGAGCCGAGAGCCTTCTTCAGAGAGGACAGGCTTGGTTTTGAGATGGCACTGCTATCTCACACACTCACTGCTAGCCCTTTGTAAGAATTTAAAGCTTCCTTGGGGCAATGACTAACATGAACTGCGTCAAAACTGTTGGTTTCTGTCTGGAAGGAGATGGTACAGGTGGACACGAAGGTGCGACCCTCTGAGTGTGGTGGGGCTTCAGGTGCCCCTCATTTTCTTAAGAAGATGGTTGGGGGTCGGTAGCCTCCCAATTCTGGCTCCCTGCTGCATTATGAGAAAGGTGCTGGAGGCAAGCCCCTCAAGGGAGGGAAGGTAGAACCTCCCTTGGGCCTCTACATCAGTCTTACAAAGATGGGGGTGAGTTGTGGTCTCTGTACTGCACAGTCCCAGTAAAAAGTAAAAACCAACCACCCAGCCTGCTGATGGGGACTAACATGAGGGAACTGAGTTCTTTTGTCAAGTGATTTTCTTTCTTTCTTTCTTTTTTTTTTTTTTTAAGTAAACTCTACACCCAACATGGGGCTTGAACTAACTTGCTCTACACACTGAGCCAGCCAGGTACCCCTGTCAAGTGGGAATTTAAAAAAAGAAAAGGATGGGTATTAAGGAGGGCACTTGCTGTGATGAGCACTAGGTGTTCCATATAAGATGAATCACTAAATTCTACTCCTAAAACCAATATTATACTACATATTAACTAACAGAATTTAAATACAAATTTGGAAGAAAAAAAAAAGAGAATAAAAACATGGCCATAAAACAACAACCGTAATAAAACCACCATTACTATTATTACCTATTCACAAAAGAAAGGATATTTTAGGGGCGCCTGGGTGGCTCAGTGGGTTAAGCCTCTGCCTTCAGCTCAGGTCATGATCCAAGGGTCCTGGGATCGAGTCCCACATCAGGCTCTCTGCTCAGCAGGGAGCCTGCTTCCTCCTCTTTCTCTCTCTCTGCCTGCCTCTCTGCCTACTTGTGATCTCTGTCTGTCAAATACATTTTAAAAAAATCTTAAAAAAATAATAAAGAAAGGATATTTTAGGGACACCTGGGTGTCTCAGTTGATTAAGTGTCTAGCTCTTGATTTTGGCTCAGGTCATGATCTCAGGGTTGTGAGATGGAGCCCTGTGTGGGGCTCCATCCTTAGAGGTGGGAGATTTGCTCCCTCTCCCTCTGCCCCTCCTCTGGTCTCTCTCTCTTCTCTCTCTCTCCTCTCCCTCTCCCCCTCCCCTCACTTGCCTGTGTGTTCTCTCTTTTTAAAATAAGTAAATAAATCTCTTTCTCTAAAAAAGAAAAGATATTTAATTTTTAAAATTATTTATTTGTTTATTTATCTTTAGAGAGAACATGCAAGAGCAGGATAGGGAAGGGCAGAGAGAGAGGGAGAGAGGGAGAGAATCTCAAGCAGGCCTCACACTCAGCTTGGAGCCTACACAGGGCTTGATCCCACAACTCTGAGATCATGACCTGGGCTGAAATCAAGAGTCAGATACTTAACTGACTGAGCCACACAGATGCCCTAAGAAAGGATATTTTAATCTGAAAAGGGGACTGTTCTCATAATCTCAGAATAAAAGTTTGTTCTGAAAGGACAGTTGGCAAACTCTCTCTCTCTCTCTCACACAGACACACCCACGCGCGCGTGCTGTTGTGCATCCTGCATTATCCTTATTATAATTGTTTCATTTTGATAAAGTCTGACAAAAGTGTTCCCCTGGGTAGATCTGGTCTGTAGATTGGCCTTGAAGACAAAGGACTCGGGGGCTCCAGGAGCTGTGGGGTCTGGAGAGGGAGAGGGGATGGCTGGAGTAGGAGAGCACCCTTTGGGCTGAGAGGTGGCCTGCCCTCACCTCAAGGGCTGATAGAGCTGAGGACTCTTCTCGAAGCAGCCCAGGTCGATTCTTCTAACGTAGCCCATCTTAGAAAAGGAGAGCTGGAGGAGGGAGTCACAGTGGGCTTCTCCCTGGTGGGGTCTCCTCCCATTCCCCCTCCTTTTCAACACACCCTTCCCATTTGCCGTTCCAGTGGGCACGTCATCTCCTAGATGTTTCCATTCTTCCTTCCAGTTTCCATTCTTGGAAGGAAGCTCTGCTCCAGCCAGAGTCTTGGCCACAACGTTCTAAAGTCCCAGTAGAGTCCAGCTGGAAGCCTATGTCTAGAGCTCCTGGGACCAGTCTGTGCGAACCCTGTCTGAGTTTGACTCTGGCTGGTGGATCGCTCCCCGTGGCCCCAGGTGACAGGCTGTTAACAGTTTCCTGAGGAAGACACATTTTTTAGCTGCATCACCTTCAGAACCTTTTTTCATTGGTTCAGCTTTTTTATTTGTTGTTCAGGCTGCTGACTTACATTGTCTTTATCTGTTCTTACCGTAAGTTCTGACCATCTCTCAAGTGGGAAAATGCCTGGCAAAACATCAATTTCCTCTGAGCGGAGATTCTGAATTGTCCATGAAATGAAAGCTCGTTCCCGAAAGAACTTTAATGGAGCTGCAGCACAAAGGTTGCTGCTCAGCTACTTGGGCCTTTGGTGGCTGCAGGGACAAAGCACCTCAGTCCCGGCATGTGCCACGTTAACGTGTGCCAGCACACATACGGCTGTGCTTGGGTACTGACGTGCCCGCATGTGCAACACGCGCCACTGCTGGGGGCCGCAGGGGCAGGCCTTGGCGGGGCAAGGAGTGGGAGTTTGAAGGAAAGAGCCATTTTTCTCTTCACCTGCCACTGACGTGAACTCTGAATTAGACCAGAAGGTTGAATCCCATGCCTGTTCTGTCTCTAAGGTGCTGTGGAGCCTTGGAGAAGTCACTTCACTTCTCTGAGCTTCATCTGCAAAATGGATACAAAGACCTTTAGAGACTCTGTGTCAGCATTTGAAGCGGAAAACAGAAACCATTGTAGGTATTTCAAGCAGAAAGGACTTTTAAAAAAGATTTTATTTATTTAAGACAGACATAGAGACAGGGAGATAGAGAATGAGCAGGGGGGAGAGGCAGAGGGAACGGGAGAGGGAGAAGCAGACTCCCCGCTGAGCAGGGACACCGGAGTTGGGCTCAATCCCAGGACCTTGCCGAAGGCAGACGCTTAAGCAACTGAGCCACCCAGGTGCCCCTCAAGCAGAAAGGAATTTTATACAGAGAATTAGTACTTCACAAAATCACTGGAAGAGCTAGAAGAATGAAGTCAAGGGCAGGGTCAGCTTCTGTCATTGTCATTGCCTCTGCTGTCATTGTCACAGCTGTCCCACATCCTTGAAGCTGGTGATGTGATTGTGGACCCTGGGGTCCAACCATCTGCCTGGCCCTGCTTGTTTGAGCTTTGCAGAGACATGGTCCCTATGAGGCACCACTCTCCGAATCTGGCAGAAATGCATCAAAGCAGCAGAACCTGAGCTGAGCTACCAGACTGTCTGGGAGGTGGAGTTTTTAGCTTTGCAAGCCCTGGAGCTAGAAGGGAGAAAGGAGGTTAAGACTCAGTTGGAGCGTCTAGCACAGTCTTTTTGTTCCGGGGTTCCATGATTCGGCTGGGGATCTTAGCCCTGAAGCAGATTTCCAAAGTTGTTGGTTTTACTACACTTCACCCAGGCTCCTGTGTGCCCCACTGCGTGCTGTGCAGTGGGTGCGGATGACCGTTGAGGTCTCCTTGTGGCCTCCATCCTCTGTGGTGAAGGAATCTGCCAGTTGCCTTCTCTTCCCTGGGTCTACTCCAGCTCCTGTCCTGAGGTGAGGCTGAAAAATAGGATCTGGAGGATGAAGGAGTTCAGGAGGAACGTTAGGAGGAAAGCAAGGGTTCTCTGGAGGCACACGGCAGAGCCCTGAGCCCCATTATCGAAGCACAGATGGGCCCCTTCTCTGCCGGGAGGGACCTGGGCAGAGTCTGAGTTCAGTGGGTTCTGACCTGGAGCAGGGGTGGAGGAACAGGCTCCGTTTCCTTACTCTTTCCTGCTGTGCTGACGTGGCAGCTTGGGGTCCTGACCCGCATGGAGGGCGGGAGGCTGGCTGCTGCTGGTGGAGTACCAGCAACGGCGGACAGAAGGAAGGGACAGAGTCTTATACATTGTGTACTGAGGAACATCCCCCATGCCTGCATTGCTCCTCTGCATTGGTCCTAAGGGCACCCCCACCCCCATCCCTGTCAGTAGAGCAGTGGGGGAGGAGGGGAGGTGCCTTGGAGGGAGGCGATAGCTCTCCTTCAGAAGCTGGCCTCCATCTAAGAGGCAGTGTTGGGGACAGTGAGTGGGGAAAGTAGGAGAGGGTAGAAGGGTAGCTCTACTGGAGACCTGGGGATACCCAGAGAGCTTTAGTCTCTTTCTCCTGCTGCATCCCTAGGACTTTGTCTCATGGAAATGGCCTAAGCAAGGCCTGGGAAACAGTTTTTTGAGGCAGCATCATTCAGAGGTAGGTGGGCAAGTAAAATTTTGAGCACTTGGATGGCACCATATCTGTCCTGGTCCCCTGGGGGCAGTGATGTGACTTATGGGCAGCACAGTTGGTCGTCAGGATGGAATGTTCCATTTGAGAAGGCATTGAGGGTCCAACCCCCTTTTCTGATGTGGAAATTTATGAGCTAAAAAGAAGAGCCCATGGATCCTTCTGGGTGTGGGCCCCTCCCACAGTGTCAAGAGCGGCTGTGTACATCAGTGGGAAATTCTCCAGGCCAGCTGGGCAGGAGGTCTGGCCTTGTCTTGGATCCATCCCATTACCTGCAGGGACTGAGCTGTCAGGGGACACAATGGCCGCACCTGCAGAGAGCCCCCTTGGCTCTGGTGCTCTGTGATTCCAGGTCTCCCACTCACCTGTCCCCTTGCCTTTCCTGCAGGCTGTGTGTTGCTTCTCCCGCTGGCCTCAGAGCAGAAGCTCAGTCGCCCCCACACTCTTTCCTCAGGCAGGTGGAGAGGCAGTCCTGTGTGTCAAAAAGACCCCCTTTGGCTGTTGGGAAAGAGCCCGATGTGCACAGAATACAACCCCCGATGTTGTTATTCAGCAGGAAGAAAGACCAGAAAGAAAAGCAAAGGGAGAAGATATTGTTTGGGTACAATCTGTGTTTGCAATTTTCCACATCGGTTCTTTTTATGAACGCTCCAAAAACAAGACAACAGCGGCGGCTGATTCAATATGCGCCATGCAGGAAAACAATAAGGAAAAAAATAAGGGTTTTTAATAAGCACTTGGAAAGGCTGTAATTAAATCTCGGGCTCTGTTTGGAAAACAAGAATCTCATTTAGTGCTTTTGCCCCAGCGCTCCCTAACATCTGCACCCGTGTTTTCTGCTGGGCAATTACTGCGTCCTCTGCGGCTTGATTAACAAATACAGGTGCAGGGACTGCTCGGGAGGGGGATCCCACGATGGCAGGCGTGGGAGAAGACTTGGCACTCACACCAACAGGTGTCGGGGACCTGAGGGAGGGAGATGCCTGCTCTGCCCAGAGTTGGAGGGCGGGGAAGGAGTGAGGAAAAGGAGAGTCCCCCCGCCTCTCCTGCCTGCTTTGCTTAGAGCCTGATTTCACCAAGGGGCCCAGGGGTTATGGGAACATCGGGGGGCCCCTCCGGCCTAGGATTCAAGGACTTTAAAAGAGGTAACCAGAGGGAGAAGGTGCATTTCAGTAAAAGAATGGGATCCCCAAATCAGTGAGGGTTGTGGGCCCATAAGCACATTTCTTTTCAGGAAATTTGCTAAGTATATAGGAAGAATGTTTGTTCTGTATACCTTCTGTAGTTCAAAACCTCCTCCTCCTGGACCGTGGCCTTCCTCCTGTCCTGTGGAAATGACCCCTTCACCCATTATAGAACTATTTTTTGCCCCATAGTCTCTAGGGGTCAGGCACCTGCTAGGCACTGCCCTGCACTCTCACCTGAGTGGCTCAACCTTGCCGGGGCATCAGTGCTGCTGTTAGCATCTTTGTTTTCTGGAAGGGGAAGTTAAGGCGCAGAGGTTAGATAATGCATGCACAAGTACAGAGCAGGTAAGAATGGAGCTACTTCTTGAACCCAGACTGTGTGGTTCCAGGAGTCACTGGAACTGCCTGTGGTTCCAGGGAACTGCCTGCCTCAGTTCCCCGGCTTGTTTATCAGATACTCTCAGAGTTCTTCCTGCACCTTGCTCTGGGTGCTTGCTTCTCAGATCTTCTAGCAGTGCCTGCTGGGAAAGGGCAGAAGGTGTCTTGGTTAGGTTTGAGTTAGGGGAGTGGCTGGGATCCCTCCTCTGGAGCCCAGGGTTTCAGGGATGTTATAGGGAAAGGCATGGAGGAATAGCCAGGTCCAAAGAGATGTCGGGGCTTGCAGCTATAGACGATGGTTTGGTGGGAAATGGAGTCTGCAATCTCGACTACCAATACTTAAAGCCTTTTCTAGAAGGCTCTTTCAAATCTTATACATTATCTAAATGTTATGTACTATGAGATATATAATATTGGTTGGGTGCTTTGTCCAGAAGCACTGCTCAGGTTGGCAAGACATAGAGAGCTGAGAGAATATGTTTACTTTTAGTGACTTGTATTTATTTGCTCGCTGTCTCTGTTTTCAGTTCTCTGAAGCAGAGCCCAAGTCCTTTGGAAAAGTTTGGCTTTTCCTTTCCATCACCATGTGACCTTCAGAAAGGATTCCCCCTCCCCGAGCCTCAAGGACAGATGGATTTCCTTGTTAGAGACTGGGTCCAACTCCATGGTGCTACCTTATGGCTTTGAGATCCCCCACTCTTGCCATGGCTACATCTCAGCTCTAGCCAGAAGCTGGCTCAGGCCCCCTCCTTCCGAGCTCCTCCCAACAGTGCTGAGGGTACTGCTCTCTGTGCCAGCTGGAAGTTGCCCTGTTAGTGTGTGTATTCATGGCAATTCCTATTCCCAGTGCCAGGCTCCTGGAGGAGGGCTGAGATTCTACAGCAGCCAGCCCCCTTCCCATCATTTGGCATTGTGTCTCTCACTCCTTGAAATGAAGAGAAGGGAAAACTCTGATGCTCTGTTTACCTCTGCCTTTTCTGCTGTTGAGGCTGCTGTTGCTTGTTGTTACTGTGGCTGCGTGGGCTACAACTGCTGAAGTGTGGCCAGTATCACCTTGATAGAGAAGGGCAGGGGAGAGGGGATAGGAAGAAGGGAGAGAGAGAGAGAGAGAGCGAGAGAGCGAGAGAGCGAGAGAGAGATATTGAGAGAGGGAGAGTGAAACAAGTGAGCATTACCAAATAGGGAAGTCAGTCTACATCCTTGAGTCCAACTGATTAGTAATGTCTCTTCTCATCAGGAAGCCGATACAAATGCTGAAGTCCAGAGAAAGATGAGAATAGGCCATTAGTTTAATGCTAGGACATTCTGCTTGACATATTTTGGAGATATGAAATAGTTAACTGTTTCCCGTTAATATTAGTTCTAAACTTTAGAAGGCACCTGAGTATGTCTTTGGCAACACAACCTTGAGTATATACTATACTCTCTCCAGACGGTTCTGATAGTAGTGAAGACATGATTTCATTTATCCTCACTGCCAAGTCCCTTCATTTTTCAGATTCAGATGGAGAGGCCAAGGAGATCACAGCATGGTAATGGCCAAATTAAGTTTCTAGTCCCAAACTACGGCTCCTTCATTGAAATTCCTTAACTCAATAGGATCTTTAATTTAAGCCTCTTTTGAGAGACCCTCTGTCACCAGGGCTACTTAGCACGGTCGATAAATGGTTCTTATTCATGGTAGTTGCTAAATTGCTGACTGTGCTGGTTGATATCTGTGAGAGTAGTTGAAGCAACTGTGGTGGCCCAGTCTTTTTTTTTTTTAATATTTTATTTATTTATTCGACAGAGAGAGAGGGATCACAAGTAGGCAGAGAGGCAGGCAGAGAGAGTGGGAAGCAGGTTCCCCACTGAGCAGAGAGCCCTACGCGGGGCGCGATCCCAGGACCCTGAGATCATGACCCGAGCTGAAGGCAGAGGCTTTAACCCACTGAGCCACCCAGGTGCCCTACCCAGTCTTTTTCTTCCATGGTACAGGTGGGAAATTGATCTAAGCTATGGCTTCTATACTCTTTGCCAAGCCTGACTGCCAAGTTCTGCAGCTTAGTTCTTATATATTGTCTTCATTGACTATTTATTTATTTATGTATTTTTAGAATTTTATTTATTTGTTTGACAGAGACCATAAGTAGGCAGAGAGAGAGGAAGGGAAGCCGGCTCCCTGCTGAGCAGAGAGCCCGATGTGGGGCTCAATCCCAGGACCCTGGGATCATGACCTGAGCTGAAGGCAGAGGCTTTAACCCACTGAGCCACCCAGGGGCCCTGTTTTTTTTTTTTTTAAGACTTTTTTTAAAAAAAAGATTTTATTATTTATTTATTTGACAAAGATCACGAGTAGGCAGAGAAGCAGGCAGAGAGAGAGGAAGGGAAGCCGGCTCCCTGCTGAGCAGAGAGCCCGATGTGGGGCTCCATCCCAGGACCCTGGAATCATGACGCGAGCCAAAGGCAGAGGCTTTAACCCACTGAGCCACCCAGGCACCCCCCCCCCTTTTTTTTTTTTAAGATTTTAAATATTTATTTATCAGAGAGAGAGAGAGAGAGAGAAAGCATGAGATGGGAGAGGATCAGAAGGAGAAGCAGACTCTCCACCGAGCAGGGAGCCTGATGCGGGACTCCGTCCTGGGATTCTGGGATCATGACCTGAGTTGAAGGCAGATGCTTATCCGACTGAGCCACCCAGGCAGCCTTCATTGAGTATTTGCAAAGAATCCAAAGATGACCTAAACAGACATGGTTGATGCATCTAAACAGACATGGCCCTGCTCTTGATGAATGGGTGCTCTGATGAAAGGAAGATTACATGACTTGGATGTCAGGCATATCTGCAATGATGAAGGCCAAGGTTGAAGAAAACTTTAGGCTTTGATCTTTGGCCACTCCCTTTTCATGCCCCTCCCTCCAACAAGCAGAGGAGCCGTGACTTTCTCTGACACACGTGGTTTCTGAGGGTAGTCAGAGGTGATGAGCTCAAATCACAAGTGACTCCATTTCTAGTATTAGTGCTTTTTGAGTAGCAAAGTTTGAAAGCATGATTGAAGGACATCAAAGTAGTGTGAGGGAACATGCTTCCATTATTCTCTGGGGGAAGCTAGACTTCCACATAGTCTTTTTAGTGCTCTCTGGGGAACTGGAGGCAGTTCTGCTAGCCATTTAAGTAGCCAGACTTTGGATATACCAGGTTCACACTGTTGATATGGATCAACCACCTTTCAGGTGTTAAGTAATGCAGATGGGTTCATGCCTCTTTTGGATGAATTGGTGCAGTCCTCACATTGAGTGGGGGAGAAGAAGACAACAGAGACATGAAGGACATGTCTGTATTGGGTGGGGCCTAAAATTCTTTCTGCATTCTATAATGCAGTGTCTGATTCTATAAACAGTTGAGTAGTAAGGAAGAGATAAATATGAAAGTGAGGAATGTGGTGAGACGTGGGGGTCAGTCAGCACCAATTTCCCCGGGTAACCTGGCCTTTCCCTTTCCCCCAACTGCTGCCCCTACATTGCACTGAGGATGGGCTCCAGTGTGGCGCAAAACCCAAGGCTTGATACCTTACCAGTTTCTAACTCTGGAAGCAGCTCTGCTGGACTAAGCAACAGTTTCTCTCTTCTTTTGCCCTAATCCATGAATCGTCTCGCTGATGCATCCAGCATTCCCTTGGACCTATTCCTTACTACCGTATGGATAGGAGGCCACACAATTAATTCATCCTCACCCCCCAAAACTGCATATTCCAAGAAGGTCAGCTAACCTGTAAGTGTTCACAGAAGTTTTGCTGGAGTGATTTGAATTGTTCTGCCTCAGCAGCACAATTAATGGCAACGCTTTCAAAACTCAATGTGCATGAGAATCATCTGGGCAGGATGTTAAAATGCACATTCCTGGATCCATCCCCAGATTCTGACTGAACTAACTCTCGAGTTGGTGCTGGACCAGTCATAGCATGTCATTCTTCTTTGTGATGGAGCCCATGACTTCTGGACTGTGATGGTTCTCCTCTGACTTCTTCCTTAGTGGAAGGTGCTCCTCTGTGCCTGGCTTAGGAATAGGGACCTGTGTTGTGGCTCTGTCTTCTGCTTCTCACAGAACTCAGTTTTACTAGATTTAGCTTGGTTTTAAAAGCTCTCCCAGAGCAGAGTTAGGACTTCCTGTCACTCATTTATTTCCTAATTTGTCCTGTTTTGATGTCACTTCTCTCATTCCTAGACTCAGTGTTTGGAAAAACCAGCTTCTCGAGTTGGCTTCAGCAGCCCACATTTGGATTTTCTGTCCCTAGTGAGCCCCTTCTTCACTAGGACAGTCATGGCACAGGGCTTTTCACATGACCTCATCCTGAGGTCAGGCTTTTCTCCTTTTGAGGAGGTTGTGTGCATCTCTCTCTCAGCTTGGCTCTGAGATAAGAACTTCCATAAAAAAGTTAGATTTAAGATTCTGAGCATTTCAGAAGCAAACTCCTTTGAGGAGATTCGGAATGATCCATACTGTATGCCCTTCATGTTGATAAACTTCTGGCTGAGGGAGGGACATGGGTGTCATATCCACTGTCCTTTTCCAGAGGGCAGAAGGGCAGCAACAAGGTTCATGGGCTGAATGGTTCATGGAGATGCTGTTTACTGTAGAAGAGGCTGAGATAAACCTTAATATATTGGATCTCTGGAGGCACAACCTTCTCCATGCTGAGCCTTGTCTAGCTTTAGTCAGGTCTCATGTCAAGATCTGAAGAGCCAGGCAGGCCCATGGAAGGCAGGATTCTTTTTATCCTTTGGTGGTTTTTTGTTTGTTTGTTTGTTTGTTTTTTGTTTTTGAGAGAGAGAGAGAGAGAGATAGAGCATGCAGTAGCTTGGAGTGGAGTGGGAGGGGGCAGAGGGAGAGAGAAATTTTTTTTTTAAAATAAGGTTTTATAAAATCATTTGAGAGAGAGAGAGAGAAACAGAGATAGACAGAGACAGTATAAGCATAGGGAGAGGCAGAGGCAGAGGGAGAAACAGACTCCCCGTTGAGCAAGGAGCCTGATGTGGAACTTGATCCCAGGACCTGGAGATCATGACCTAAGCTGAAGGCAGCCATTTAACCATCTGAACCAACCACATGCCCCAGAAAGAGAAAATCTTAAGCAGTATCCATACCCCGGGTGTGGAGTCTGATAACAGCTCTCGATCTTATGACTCTGGAATCATGACCAGACCCAAAACCAAGAGTCGAATGCTTAACTGACTGAACTGAGCCACCCAAGTGCCCTGGGAGGCAGGGTTCTGGAGTATGCCTCCCAGGACAGGGAAGCCTTAGAGCTTTGCCAGCCTTCAGCAGTCTCGCCAGAGGCCCAGGCTGGCTTCTGGGTGGGAGTGCAGAAGATGAAAACTGTTACCCAAGGATTCTTCTGGAGCTATGGGGACCTCCCTCTCAGGCTGTATGTGAACACTACATTGGGTTAGGTGCTATCCCAGTGAAACAAATGTCCTAGTGAAACAAACGTAGCGAAAAAAAAGGTTTGTTCTTAATTCATTTTTCTCTTGATGTCTAGTGATTTATATTTTATAGGCGGGGCACATTCTTTTAATGTCTCAGTTTGTTTCTTTGTAAAATAGAAAAAAAAACCATTTCTGAATAATCACATTGATGATAATAATGTATTTATAATAGTAGTTTTGAACATGCCAGGTACTGATTAATGGCTCTAGGGATACAGAAGTAAACAAGATCCATGTCCTCATGGAGCCTATATTCTAAAAGACGAAAGAGAAAATAAAAACACAAAAATACTATCTAGTACATCAGAATATGATATATTTTAGAAAGAGAAAACAGGAGTGGGGTAGGGCATAACAGAGAGAGGTATTTTATAGAGTGTGGCCAGGGAAGATCTCATTGGTCACCTGAAGGAAGTGAAGAAGTAAGCCACCTGGATATTTGGGGAGAAAGCTTCTCAGCTAGGAGATAGCCAAGGAAAAGGCTCTGAGGTAGGAGTACGCTCAATCAAGAGTGTGGCCAGATAATGGTAATGAGGGTGACAATAACAACAAAACCATTTATGCAGTACTTTCTGTGTTCCTAGCACTGTGCTAAGTGGTGTGTAGATAACCTATTTTTTGTTCTCACTGATCCAGTGAGGTTGATACTGTTCTCATCTCCATTTTGCAGATGAGGGATCTGAAGTTCAGGGAGGTTATGTAACTTGCCCAAGGTTACACAGCCGCTATGTGGGGGAACTTAATCCAGGCAGCTCAGTTCCAGCGCCTGCTCTCTCAGTCACCAAATGGCAGAGGGTGGGAAGGAGGAGTTTGTACAGTTGTTGTCAAACACAGTTGGCTTCTTAGAGAGGGGAGGGAGCTGTGTATATATAAAGAGGAGGGATGGGGTGCTTTACCTTCTCTTCCTCTGCTGGTTAATCTGTGAATATGTTAGCATGACACAGTCAGTCTTTTTGGTCACCCAGACACAGTGGTCCTGAGTGGACCCTAGGGAGAAAACATCAGAGACAAGAGAAAGAATCAGAGGCCCCGTGGTTAACTATGGAGAGAATGATTATATTTTCCTGGCCACCCCTTCTGCTGCCTCAGGCGCTGGCCATGGTGCTGAATGCTGATGCGCTGAATGCAAGGAGAAGTGGTCTGTGGCTGGTGATTTTAGCTAGTGCAGCAGTCAGCGCACGGGCTGTTCGTGTGCTTGATGCAGGATATTGATGTGGACAGGTGGTGAGAGCTGAAAGAAAGAAGGTGTGGCAGGAGTGAGGTTGGAGAGCCCATTTCTGATTCTAAGATTGGTCCACAGTGAACTAAACATAATAGTCTTAGTGGTCCCATCCTGGGATGATGCTAGGTGGCTATGCCAGGATAGCCGTTGGGAGCACCTTCTAGCCTCCTGCTGTCCAGTACTGATTACTGTTCACATCAGCAAAGCTGCCTTTTCTGTGATTCCAGACCATGTACATTTCTACATTGCTACCTTGGTACTTTTTTTTTTTTTTTTAAACACTCTCCCACCCACCCCCAACCCCGGTCAATTTTCTTAACCCCATTTGTGGAATTCTGATCTGTGGTGTCACCTCTGTTGCAGTATACCTGGGTGTATTCTACCGTGGTGCTTTTATTGCTGTGTTTCTCTATTCCAGAATGTTTAAAATGTGACTTAAATCATTATTGACTTCCAGAAGCCATGTTCTCTATTTCTCTTTTGAAGTACAATTATATATGAGACTTATTTCACATGATCTAACAGTCACTGATTCTTTTTCTGTTATCTAATCAACATTTTCTTGAAATCACAGAAGTTATGTTTCATTTCTTTTGTACTTTCCACTGTATGGTTCTGGAGATGTGAAAGATTACAAAAAATACCAAATCTTTTTGGGTTGTGGTGCTTTTCAAAAGCTCCTTGTACCTTTCCTGAACCTCTCTTGTACAACAATCATGCCAGCTTTTGTAGGCCTAAAATCTCATTTGTTAAGCTAGTTGCTTTTAAAAGAAGTCAAATAGCCATATATGTATTGGGGATTATAGAGAAGGGGTAGAGAAATGTGACTGAATGATGAGGAGTCAAGGGTGGGTAAAATGAAAGTGATGGTATTGGTGGTCCTTAGCGGGGAGAGTAACTGTGTTGCATTTTGTGGGTCAATTATGAAAACTATGGATTACTTTCGCTCCTCTCAAACTGATGCCCCAGATGGCAGCCTGCCAGGTGATTGGTCTCGTATGGATGCATACACAGATCAAGCACTTGAATTACTGGCATTTGGCCATCTATATTTTTAAGTAGATATTACCTCATTGTTCTAGTTCTTTGACCTGGATATTTGAGTAGTGCCAGTAAGCACCATCCTGCCTTGGAGGAATCTAGACCTGTATTCTTCTAGAGGCAGAGAGGAAGGAGAGAATGGAAGAAACAGTGCTAATCCGTATGACTCCTTCCCCACCAAATCTGTCCCACATGGTCACCTAGGTAAATGCTGCCAATATCTTTTTCCACCATCTTTTTTGAGGATATGGCAGCTGCTTTTGTAACTTGGACAGCAAAGACATCCTAAATAATAGAACTTTTTCTTAGCTGTGGGAGAAACTTGCAGATGTTTGATGACTGTGGGGATATCTCAGAAAAAAAAAAACATTAAATTTTCCAACGCGGCTGGGCCAAATATTAATCATCTGTCAGCCAGAAATCGCAGTGAACAGGAAGCACAGGATGTGTTAGGGAGTGGGGAGAGACTGAGAGATAGCACTTCAGGTGCTAGGTAGGATGAGTGCCAGGAAGGGGAGGAAGAAGAAATGATGAGAAGATAGGCAAGTGGGAAGAAAAGCAGATGAATTAGGGAGGAAAGTGAAAGATATGAAAGATGTATGGAGAAAATGGAAGGGAAGGGGAGAGAATGCAAGATGGATGTGAAAACTGTTTGACTAGAAAAAGGGTCTGGACAAGTGCACTGTCATTATAGGTAGGCGTGCAGAGATGTGGAGAGGAAATGGCAGAAAGACGAAGAGGAAGAACAACACCAAGGACATGGAGATAGACTGAGAACAGATAGGCAGAGGCAGACACACACAGACAAAAAGGAAATGAATATTCCAGGGCCATAAGAAATCAGGGACCCCAGATATTGTGACATCAACAGAAGGTGAAGACTGCAAGACTAAAGGCAACTTAAGCCATTTTCTGGTCTGTTAAGTCACCCAAGGCAGCACAATGTGCTGGGAAATGATGTCTGCCTGTGATCATTGTTTACTTAGAAAGCCGACTGACATGAGATGAAATTAACACAATAGGATGGAAAATTGCTAATAAAACAAAAATCCCTGCCGTTAGATTTTCATAGTCTAATTATTCAGCATGTTACTCACTAATGGCACGAGACATTACCATGCTAATGTGCGGTTTGCATATGTCAGAGGAGGAAGATTAGAGGGACTTTGACTCTCTGTACGTGGAAGAATTCCTTATTCCCAGATGGAGGATGGTTGAGATCACTGGGGCACTCACTGGTGGCCAGGGAAGGGGAAGGGAGCCAGCCACAGACTTTTCTAGACCTGGGCAGGAAGTAGAGCCCTAAGGCTTGTTCCTCTGTATTAATCAAAGCACCATAGGCCCTTCCAATCCAAGGTACTCTCTGTATCCACCATGTGTCCCTCTCACTTGAAGATCACATTACTGATAGTGATTAAAATTTGAGTACAAATGACAAGAAGCAAAAGTGGTCTCTAAGTGAACTCCATAACTGTGGAAACCTGACTTTTTTTTATGAGGTTACTTGGCATTCTCTCATCACTATTGAATCCGAATCATATGGAGTTAATTTATACTTGTTGCTACTTTTATTTGTGAATCTGTTCTGTTATGTTAAAAAGGTATTCCAAGTGTACTTGACAAAGTAAAAAGATCCTAGAATCAGAGACATATCTTCTACTTTCTCAGAAACTCCTTATTCTGTGTATCCATGGATCCATAGACCCAGGAGTCCATTCAACACTGGTTGAATGAGTGTTTCTGGGCCATGTAGTGGAATGCAAAGAGAAACACATGCCACACAAGTGTTCAACCAAGGAGAAGCTGAGTGCCACAGCAAGTCCCATCTTCATGGAGCATGGGAGCAGGGCTGCAGCTCTGGAGGAATGATTCTGTCATTTTCAGCCATAGAAGATCCTGGAGTCATAACACATGTTCAAGATAGGTAGTTTGGGAATGGAAGGGCTGTCTGAATATGTGTGTGGGTTTGTGTGAGCCTCTCTTCCCATTTCCATAGGCTCTGATAGTGGTAGTGTTAGTTTCTTTCCTTCTTCTCTCCTATGGAAACAGAAATCCCTTTTCTAACAAGAAGCCTATTCCATTCAGAGATGGTGAGATCAGAAAACAGTGTCCATGGAGATTGGTTCAAAGATGGTCATGTGCCACAAGCTGGATCAAATCAGCATCCTTCTGGTACTTTTGCTAGAATCAGTGGCAGAAGTATTCTATCTCTCTGTCTCTGTCTCTTTTCCTGTAAAAACTAACAGTCTGGGATAGAGTCAACTCACTAAGTTTAGAGGCGCAAGTGGCCAGTTTTGTAGCATATGGGGGAAGATTACCTGAGAATGAAATCAACACAGAAAAGCAGCCAGTTAACCAGGATGGAGTTTGGAGGTTGGGCATGGATGGTAGGGAAGGAGGAGAGAGGATTTTTTTTTTAAAGAAGTATATTTTCTTTTATATACAAAACTGAGGTCCCAAAAAGTGGTTTGTTGAAGTAGCTATCAACAAGATGTGAAATCATTTTTCCTTGGCTTTGGTTAAAACAGCCAAGGAACGCCAGTCAGTTCCACTTCCAATAACAGCATATAAACACAGTGACAGGACTACTTTTAGGACAGAATAAACAACTTTAAGGAAAGGAAACTAAATTAATTTTAAACTAAAGTAAACATTTTACCAATGAATAAGTCTCTTTAAAAGGTAGCATCTTTATCCTACAATCTTGGGCATAACATATACATCAATTTACAAACTAAAATTTAGAAGAGAGGATTTGATGACATTATTGAAATGAATCCCTTAATCTAGACATTTCTGTGATAAGCCCTGCCCTTTGGACTTCCTGGTTATATAGATTAGTTCATTCTTTTTTTGTTTAAGCTGGTAAGAGTCATTTTTTCTTTTTTTAAATAGGCTCTGTGCCCAACATGGGGCTTGAACTTATGAACTCAAGATCAAGAGTTTTGTGGTCTATTGGCTGGAGCAGCCAGGTAGGTGCTCCTGGTTAGAGTCAGATTTTTGTCACATGCTCATTAAGTAGTCCATAATAATACTTTCTCATCCATTTATCTCAGCTTTAGAATACTTAAGGCATTCTTGGCCACCATGAGCAGAACAAAAGTTTATAATTTTTTACCACTAATATGTCCTCTTGTAGTCTGCCATCCACTTTTGTGACAGCAGAAGAGGCAGGTCAAGCAGTTTGCAGAGCCATACTCAGTGGGGTGAAATCTGGTCCTGAGGTCCTTGATCTTCTTACCTACAAAGGCTTTTGGAAACACACAGTTTTCTCAGTCTTGCTTCTGTCTCTCTTCAGACTCCCTTGTGTAAATTGATTCCAAAAGTATGAAGCCAAGGGAGATCTTCATAAAAGAGCTAGGTTTTTCAGGAGGGATTTCAGAGTGAAGAGGCAATTAAACAGGTAGGGCTTGAGATGAGCAAGTAGGGATTAGTGGGCTTGCAGAACTTCTGTTTCAGGGCAGCCGCTGTTTCCTTACATTGGCCCTGAAGTTCCTTGTGCACAAGTGTCTTGCCGCTGTGTCCTTGTGATGATGTTGCACCAGGGGGAAGGAACTAGGAAGAAAGCGATAGTAGTTTTTAGAACTAATGACTCATATTCTGATTTTCCTTTTTTTTGCACACATGGTAAGAGTTCATTATCAACCTGCTTGAAGGTAGCTGTGGCTATATGACTTGCTCACAGTAAAATATGAGCAGAAGTGATGCACTCCTAGGGAGAAAGTTTTAAGAGCCATCGCATGATTTTCTATTTTATTTCTGCCATGGTGCTTGGTGATATTAAAGATGGGGGTGCTCCATCAAACAGGCTGTCCCCAATGAGGAAAAGGCAGCCAGCCTGCTATGGACATGAAATATGAACAAGAAAGAAACCATTGCTGTTTTAAGCCACCAGGTATTTTAAAGAAAATCAATTGGTTTTATTTTTTAGCACGGTTTTAGATTTACAGAATTGAGAAGATCGTACAGAGAGTTCCATGTATGTCCCCTCTCAGAGATCCCTCTGTTATTAACATCATGCTGGAGTGTGTTATATTTGATTAATCAATCATTATTTGTATATTATTATTAACTATAGTTTACAAGTTTACAGTTTATATTAGATTCACTGTTTGTGTTGTACAGATTTATGGTCTTTGACAAATGCATGTCAGGTGTCCATACCTACACTGTCATGTGGAATAGTTCCACTGCCCTAAAAATCCTGTGCTTCACCTGTTTGTTTATTCCCTTGCCCTGAGCTCTTGCTGATCACTGATATATATATACCTACTTTTTGATCATTGGTATTTTTAATGTCTCTGTGGTTTTTCCTTGTCCCAAATGTCATATCATTGAGATCCTAATGGTATTTAGCCTTTTTGGAGTAGTTTCTTTTCAATTAGCAGTATGCGTTTTAGTTTCCTCTGTGTGTTTTCATGGCGTTAGAGCTCACTCATTTTTTTTTTAATTTTTTATTTTTTATAAACATATATTTTTATCCCCAGGGGTACAGGTCTGTGAATCGCCAGGTTTACACACTTCACAGCACTCACCAAAGCACATACCCTCCCCAATGTCCATAACCCCACCCCCCTTCTCCCAACCCCTCTCCCCCCAGCAACCCTCAGTTTGTTTTGTGAGATTAAGAGTCACTTATGGTTTGTCTCCCTCCTAATCCCATCTTGTTTCACTGATTCTTCTCCTACCCCCTTAAGCCCCCATGTTGCATCACCCCTTCCTCATATCAGGGAGATCATATGATAGTTGTCTTTCTCTGCTTGACTTATTTCACTAAGCATGATACGCTCTAGTTCCATCCATGTTGTTGCAAATGGCAAGATTTCATTTCTTTTGATGGCTGCATAGTATTCCATTGTGTATATATACCACATCTTCTTGATCCATTCATCTGTTGATGGACATCTAGGTTCTTTCCATAGTTTGGCTATTGTGGACATTGCTGCTATAAACAGTCGGGTGCACGTGCCCCTTTGGATCACCACGTTTGTATCTTTAGGGTAAATGCCCAGTAGTGCAATTGCTGGGTCATAGGGCAGTTCTATTTTCAACATTTTGAGGAACCTCCATGCTGTTTTCCAGAGTGGTTGCACCAGCTTGCATTCCCACCAAAGGTGTAGGAGGGTTCCCCTTTCTCCGCATCCTCGCCAGCATCTGTCATTTCCTGACTTGTTGATTTTAGCCATTCTGACTGGTGTGGAGCTCACTCATTTTTATCACTGGATAATACTACATTATATGGAGTGCAGGTTGCTTATCCATTCACTTAAAAAAATTGTTTAAGTGTTCTCTCCACCCAACATGGGGCTTGAGCTCAGGACCTCAAGATCAAGAGTCACACACTCTTCTGATTGAGCCAAGCAGACACACTTCCATCTACCTATTAAAGGACATCTTGATTGCTTTTAGTTTTTGAAAATTGTGAATAAGGCTGCCATAATCATTCTCGTGCAGATTTTGTGTGGGTGTAAGTTTTCATTTTAATTGGGTGAATACATAGAAGTGTACTTGCTAGATAGTGTGGTAAAACTATGTTTAGCTTCATAAGAAATTGCCAAACTAGGGGTGCCTGGGTGGCTCAGTGGGTTAAGCCTCTGCCTTTTGCTCTGGTCATGATCTCATAATCCCAGGGTCCTGGGATTGAGCCCTGCATTGGGTTCTCTACTCAGCAGGGAGCCTGCTTCCCCCTTTCTCTCTGCCTGCCTCTCTGCCTACCTGTGTTCTCTATCAAATAAATAATAAAATCTTAAAAAAAAAAAGAAATTGCTGAACTGTCGCTCAAAGTGGCTGTACCCTGTGGTATTCCCAACAACAATGACTGGAAGTTCTTGTTGCTTTGCATCCTCTTCAGCATGGGGTGTTGTTAAGTTTCCTTTACATAGTAGTGATTCTAATAGGTATTTAGTGGTATCTCGTGGTTGTTGTTGTTTTAAAGATTTTTTATTTATTTAACAGAGATACAGATCACAAGTAGGCAGAGAGGCAGGAAGAGAGAGAGAGGGGGAAGCAGGCTCTCTGCCAAGCAGAGAGCCCAATGAGGGGCTCGATCCCAAGACCCTGAGATCACGACCTGAGCCAAAGGCAGAGGCTTAACCCACTGAGCCACCCAGGTGCCCCCTCATTGTTGTTTTAACTTGTGTTCCCTAGTGACATATGGTGTTCAATATCTATTCATATACTTGTTTGTCATCTGTGTATCTTCTTTGGTGAGATCTCTGTTTAGAACTTTCCTTCTTTCTGTCTTTCTTTCATTTTTAAAATCAAGTTATCTTAATTCTGGTATAGTTAATATACAGTCTTATATTAGTTTTAGGTGTACAGTATAGTGATTCAACAATTCTTTACATTATTCAGGTCTTTCATTCATTTTGAGCTTATTTTTGCAAATGGTATAAGAAGGTGGTCCAGTTTCATTCTTTTGCATTTTCCTGTCTGGTTTTCCCAGCACCATTTGTTGAAGAGACTTTTTCCTATTGTATATTCTTGCCTCTTTTGTCAAAGATTAAAATTGGCTTGTTTCTGGGCTTTCTGTTCTGTTCCATTCTTTCTGTTCTGTTCTGTTCTTTCTGTTCTGGATCTATGTGAGTATTTTTTGCCAGTACCATACTGTTTGGCTTACTACAGCTTTGTAATATAACTTGAAATCTGGAATTGTGATACCTCCAGTTTTTTTTTCTCTTTTAAGATTATTTTGGCTATTTGGGGTCTTTTGTGGTTGCATACGAATTTTAGGATTATTTGTTCTAGTTCTGTGAAAAACCTTGTTTGTATTTTTCACCCATTTTTAAATTGGGTTATTTTCTTATTGTTGAGTTTTAAGAGCACATTTTCTATTTGGGATACAAAGCCTCTATCAGATGGTGTTCTACATATATATTCTTCTTGTCTGTGGCTTGTCCTTTCATCTCTTAACAGTGTCTTTTGCAGATTAGAAGTTATTAATTTTGATAAAGACCAGCTTGTGATTTTTTTCCCTTTCATCTATTGCCCTTTTGGTGTTGTATGTGAAAATTCAATTCCAAATCCAAGGTCATCTAGATTTTCTTCTATGTCATCTTCTAAAAGTTTTATAGTTTTGCCTTTTATGTTTATGTTTTATTATCCACTTTCAATTAACTTGTGAAAAGTAGAAAGTCTATATCTAGATTAAATTTTTGCATAAGAATGTCCAATTTTTCCAATACCATTTGTTGAAGACTATTGTTTCTTCATTGAATTTCCTTTGTTCCTTTGTTAAAGACCAGGGACCTATATTTGTGTGGGTCTATTTCTGGACTCTTATATTCCATTGATCTGTTTATTTCTTCTGCAGTACCAAGCTTTCTTAATAACTGTACCTTTAGAGTAACCTTGAAGTCAGGTAATGACAGTCTTTTGACATTGTTTTTCTTTAGTATCATATTGGCTCTTTTGTGTCTTTAGGCTTCTGGTATAAGCTTTAGCATCATTTTGTTGATTATCACTTTGTTGATATCCACAAAATAACTTGTTGAGATTTTGATTAGGATTGTGTCAAGTCTGTGATCAAGTTGGGAAAAATTGACATCTTAACAATATGGAGTCTTTCTACCCAGGAAATTAGAATATTTTACCATTTATTTAGATTTTTTATTTACTTCATCAGAATTACATAATTTTCCTCATATAGGTTCTATACTTATTTTGTTAGATTTAAGCCTAAGTATTTCAGAATTTTTTGGTGCTTATGGGTCATATTGTGTTTTTAATCTCACAGAAATTCCAGTTGTGCATTGCTGGGATATAGAAAAACATTCAACTTCTGTATATTAACCTGGTATCCTGAAACTTTGCTAAAGTTGCTTATTAGTTCCAGAGTGGGTTTTTTTGGAGGGGGGATTGGGGCAGGGGTCAATTCTTTGGGATTTTAGATATCATAGACCATCAGGTCATCTGCAACCAAAGGTAATTTTAATTCTTCCTCTCCTATCTAACGTAAATGTGATGTCCTTTGTGATATTGGTGAGAGGAAACATCTTTTCCTGTTCCTGATTGTAGGGGGAAAGCATCTAGTTACTCACTGTAATAATAGCTTGGAAAGGCTTATAAATGTTCTTTTTAATTTTTTTTATTTTTTACGATTTTATTTATTTATTTGGCAGAGAAACAGCAAGAGCAGGAGCACAAGCCGGGGAGTGGGAAAAGGAGAAGGCTTCCCACTGGGCAGGAAGCCCAATGTAGGGCTCGATCCCAGGACCCTGGGATCATGACTTGAGCCAAAGGCAGACTCTTAATGACTGAGCCACCCAGGTACCCCATAGATGTTCTTTTTAAGTTAAGAAAGTTGTCTTCTATTCTTAGCTTGCCCAAGGTTTCTATTCTGAATGGGTTTTGGATTTTGCAAATTTTTTGTGTGTGTGTGTGTGTGTGTTTGTTGATATGATCATATAATTTTTCTTCTTTAGCTTTTGATACTAAAGTTAGTTGATAATACTAATTGGTTTTTGAATGATGAACCAGCCTCGCATATCTAGAATAAATCCCATTTGGCCATGGTGTATAATTCTTTTTATACATTACTTGATTTGATTTTCTAATATTTTGTTGAGTGTTTTTACCTCTGTGTTAATGAGGAATAACTTGTCTGTAGTTTTCCTTTCTTGGAATTTTTAAAAAAACTTTTTTATTTTTAAGTAGTCTTCACAGCCAGTGTGGGGCTTGAAATCATAATCCCGAGATCAAGATCACATGCTCTACTGACTGAGCCAGCCAGGTGCCCCTCTTGGGATGTTTCTGTTTAGCTTTAGTGTTAGCGCAATGCTGATCTTACAGAATGGGTTAGGAAATGTTTCCTCGGCTTTTCTTTTCTAGAAGAGATTATAGAGAATTGGTATTTCTCTATGAAATGTTCGGTGAAATTCAGCAGTGAAACCATCTGCATTTGGTGTTTTCTTTTTTGGAATGTTGCTAATTATTCATCCAGTTTCTTTGATATAATAGGATTATCCATAATACCTAGTTCTCCTTGTATGAGCTTTTGTAGATTATATATTTGAAGGAATTGGCCCATTTTATATAAGTTAATCAAGTTTGTGTTTAATAGAGTTGTTCATAATATTCCTTTGTTATGGTTTGATGTCTGTGGGACCATTAGAGTAACCCCTATTTCATTTCTGAAGTTAGTAATTTGTGTCTTCTTTCTCTTTTTCTTGGGTAGCGTGACTAGAGATTTATTAATATTATTAATCTTTTAAAGGAACCAGCTTTTGGTTTTGTTGGTTTTTCTCTACTGGTTTCCTGTTTTCAGTTTCATTGATTTCTGCTTTAATTTTATTATTTCTCTTATTCTGCTTCTTTAGGTTTGTGTTACCAGTTTTCTTTAATTTCCTAAGGTGGAAGATTGGTAATTGATTTTAGGTATTTTTTTTTTTAAAGATTTTATTTATTTATTTGACAGAGAGAGATCACAAGTAGGCAGAGAAGCAGAGAGAGAGAGAGGAGGAAGCAGTCTCCCTGCTGAGCAGAGAGCCCGATGTGGGACTGGATCGCAGGACCCGGAGATCATGACCTGAGCCGAAGGCAGAGGCTTAACCCACTGAGCCACCCAGGCGCCTCCCACCTTTTTTTTTTTAAGATTTTATTTTTAAAATTATGGGGCGCCTGGGTGGCTCAGTGGGTTAAAGCCTCTGCCTTGGGCTCAGGTCATGATCTCAGGATCCTGGGATTGAGTCCCGCGTCGGGCTCTCTGCTCAGCAGGGAACCTGCTTCCCTTCCTCTCTCTCTGCCTGCCTCTCTGCCTACTTGTGATCTCTGCCTGTCAAATAAATAAATAAACAAAATCTTTAAAAAAAATAAAATAAAATTAATCTCTATGCTGAACATGGGGCTTGAACTCATGAACCCGAGATCAAAAGTTCCATGCTCCACGGATTGAGCTATCCAGGTGTCCTAGGTCTATCTTCTTTTCTAATACATACACTCAGTGTTACAAATTTCCTTTTAAACCCTGCTTTTGCTACATCCCACAAATTTTGATAATAAGTTAGTGTATTTTCATTCAGTTCAAAATATTTTTACATTTCTCTTAGGAAAATCCAGCCAACCTGATGCACAAGAAGTTTGATCAAGATAGGAAGCATTGTTGTTTTGAGACGCTAAGGATTTTTTTTTTTAATTGTAGAAAGACTAGCTTATCTTGTAGGTAAATGGGAACAGTGGGCTTTGTGAATGTAGCAGTCATAGATCTAAGTTTTAGGCAACAGAGGTCAAATCCAGTTAATTTAAGCAGAGGGAGAATTTATTAAGAGGAGCACTGGGTAGTTCCATATAACTTCAGGAAGCCTAGGATACATGGATTATACAGCTGGGAGAATATTCTGTGCAACAAAACAAAGGCAGCAAAGACACCACTCTTGCTGCCCTGGGGCACTGACACTGAAGATTGCCCTGCAGTCCCCCCAACTAGATGCTGCCTTGGTTAACTAGAAATAGCTGCTGCCACACATGAACGGAATGGATTCTCTCAGCTCCTGCATGGTCACTGCCCTTGCTTCCAATATAAAGTCAGGGGGAGTGTTGTGTACTAAGTAAGAAAGGGATATAACTGGAAGACCACTAGACTAGCAGATGATTTAGGTCAGAGCACAATCTTCCAGAGAAGGGAGCCTAAGCAGACTCCTTTACCTTTTTGAGCCTGTCAGGTGGTGTGAGGACAAAAGGAACTTAGTGAGAGCCTTAAAGCTTGAGAGCTGTAAACCTCTCTATTAAGGTATCATATGTGTTTGCATGTCCAGAAACAGTAAGGATAGAACCCAGCACCAGGCACAGATTTGTCACTCAATATGGAGAGCAAATTAAGGGTCTAAATTTGTGTAGGTTTGAGATCTTGGCCTCTTCAGTACACATCTGTCTCCTCCACTGGAATGTTGTTCAAGGATGTAAGCCCAGCAATTAGAACAGGCTTAGAAGAGTGAGCCTTCTTCAACAAATACTGGTTAAATAAGTAAATGAGGGGTAAATGAATGACTATCTCTATTCTGTCATCTGAGACCAGAATTTTCCCAGCCTAAACCTTCTTTATCCAGAAAGCTTCTTCTTGACTTGGTTCCACCTTTCTTTAGTGTTAGCAAAGGGACTTCCCGAGAACATCCAGCTTCTTTCATTGTCTCTCCAGGTCTTATGATAAGGATCTGATGGCTGCTTTGGGAGGAAGCTGGCCACACAGTCTCTATAATCCCATTTTTAGCCCTCTACCCAATTACTTCTTTGCTTTTTTGGGGCATACTCTTTTCCTTTCTGGTCTTTGTTCTAGTTTTCCCATTGCTCAGTTGGGCCCCAGCAGAACTAGTCTAACCAGATCACCCTCTCTCTACCTCTTCATGACTGTAATCAGCCCATCAAAGAACTGTCAGTTGATGTATTCTGGTGACACACACAAAAATCATAAAGAACACAAGATAATGGCTGTTGGACCTAGAAAGAACTTTAGAAGCCGTCTGAGCTTTGCCTCTTTGGGGAAGCCTTTGCATTTTCTGTTCCTCTGCGTGTACAGCATTCCCACCTTTCATCCCCCGCTTTTGTCGTTCGAGGCCTCAGTATAGAAATCACCTCCTCACATGGGTCTCCCTGAGTACTCAGTCTAAAGTAACCTCCCAGTACCTCTCCATCCTAAGACTCTATTTTAATTATCTACTTATTACTTACCACTGTTTCACATACCTATTTATTAATTTATTGATCATGCAAGCAGATGAATAGCATCTGGTACATATCAGAAGCTTGATAACATTTGTTGGATGGCTGATTCTAGTTCAAGTCCCTCTGGAAACTGAAACCCAGAGAAGTAAAGGGACCTACGTTGGGGTGCCTGGGTAGTTTCATTGGTTCAGCATCTGACTCTTGATTTCGGCTCAGATCATGATCTCAGGGTCATGGGGTCAAGCCTTGTGTCGGGCTTCATGCTGGCTGTGGAGCCTGCTTGAGATGGTTTCTCTCCCTCTGCTCCCTGCCAGCTCACGTGAGTGCTCTCTCTCTCTCTTAAACAGCAACAGCAACAACAACAACAAAACCCATAAGTCACATAGCTCATTAATGGAAGGGCAGGAACTAGAACTCATTGCCCTTGCCCTTAGTCCTGTCCATATCCTTTTCCTACTGTACCTTTATAGCGATAAAGATAAAAAGAACAAACATTTCTCGAGTCCCCCCCTTGTTTCAGTCTCTGTGTTAGTTCTCTGTGTGTCAGTTAGTCCATCCTTATAATGACAATGCAAGGTTGATAGAATTCATATTTTTGTAATAAGGATACAGAGTCTTTGGGATTCTAAGTAATTTGCCTAGTATCACACGGCTATATAGAGAGCTGGGATCTGAATCCAGCTTGGTCTGAGTCTCAGTTTTCTCTGCCATCTCAGTTGCATGACTCCCTTCAGGTAAAATTTGTGCTTTACTAGAATTTCTGTTCAGTAAACCTGAGCAATGAGTAACAGGGAAATTTCAAGCACTATGGCAGGCTGACAAAAGACATGGTAAGTAAGGCTGTGCAGCTTTCCCTTTGCCCTTCAAATTACACTAGAGAGGTGACATCTGGGTCTTTTTCTCACAAGTGAGGCTCATCCAATCTAGAGTCCTGGAACAGAGCTGTCAGGCTGCATAAGCAGCCCCCAAAGGTGTGTAGTGCAAATAGCAACTGCCCAGCTCAATTCCATTTTCTCCTCAGGTGGACAAAGGAAGTTGGGATATATATAATTGAGGCCCAAATAGCTAGAAAATAAACTATCCCATTAATGACTTATACATTCCCAAATATAAAACTCTTGGACCAAATGATAACAGAGATCACAAGCCTCTGCTTTCTCCCCACTGTCTCTGCAGCCTGGACCCTGGGTCATTCTGACTCACCCCCTCCCTGTCCCCTTGAGCCTGTGCTGCACTCGTCTGGCTAATTCCTGACCTTGGACAAGTTCAGCCATACCATTTCTCTTGCTTTTTTTTCCAGGCGGCAGAATATTTCTGGAGAAACCACACAGCTGTCCTGTCTGGCTTCCACACGGTCTGTGTCCTCTTGCTTTAGTTGGTCCTGGGATGTAGCTCAACAATCCTTTTGCTCTGCTCTGGTTTTCAGCTCCTTCCCTTCCTTACTGTTATAGTAAAGCTGTCTATGATGCATTAAAAAGTACCAGCCCACGCGCACATGCCTGGGGTTCGACAGCATAAAGAGGGCTGTAGTTCCGGGGAAAGGTGGGTTCCAGTATCTACAACTTTTCTCAGGTAGTGACAGTCCAGGAGGTACTGGGCACAACCTTGGCCTCTATTATCAAAATGGAAAAATTGCCCTTTGGGCTCAAACTCTTGTTCCTTACACCTCTAATGGAGAATTTGAGGGTCACTGTATGAGAGAGTATGGACTTCCTGCCTCCTTTTCTTCTTTGCTGTCTCACTTCTTTCTTTCTTTCAAAAAACCCAAACCCCTGCTGTGTGCCAAGCACTGGTCCAGCCTCTGTAGAAGGAAGGCAAAAATTTTTGCTATCTTGAAACTGCCGTGTAATCAATGGTTGACTTCTCCGACGTACCTTCTGAGGGCAAAGTGCCTCCTGAGCACCCTCTGTCCCTCACGCACATTTGTTGGCTTTTCCTCCATGAAGGTATGTACATGCTCATTAAGCTTAGTTATATTCATGGACTGAAACAGCCTCTTGGGGCTCGAGTCTAGCTCACTAGATTTCTCTTTGGAGATGAGGAAGAACAAACACAAAGGCAATAAGGAGAAGATACACCTGCTCAGGACAGCGACCCTCAAAGCAGCTCTTGTAGCAAACCATACATTAAAAGTAATTTTGGTTGAGTTGCGATCTCCCTGAACTCAAAAGCACAGGTGTAGGGAGCTGAGAGGGAAGAATTATCTTGGAGATACAGTAATAAGCTCATACAGCATGCATGACAACTTAGGGACCGAGAATTCATAAATATATTCATGTTTTCTCCCCTAGTAAGATTGATTAAATACCCAAGCACAAAGTTAGAGTCAAAGAGAGATTGAAAGAGCAAGAGGGAGCAAGGGGGAGCGAGCGACAGAAGATCTGGTAAAACATATCAACTCCGGACAAAGAATACTTCATCAAACGCATCAACAGCCACTGTCTGGTACATTAGAATCTGGAAGTATCATAAATTAACCTGCCAAGAAACTTTGCAAAAGGTCATATTTAACATTAATCAGGCTCTGGAAGGCAGTGTGTATTTTCATGGCTAGGAGAAAAAACAAAAAAAGACTGCTCTCTTGGCATTGCATTTTCAAAATCATTTCCAAATTATTCAGCAGGGGAGGAAAAAACCATTTCCAGCTGATTTAGGGACAGAGAATTGATTCCATTGCCACCTAGGCATCCCTTCAGTGTGAGTGTTGGGGCATATAAATGGAAGGGAACATTGCCTGGACCGGACTGTTAGGCCTTTCTCTGGCTTTCGACAGCACGGTGGTCTTATTTTGAAAAGTGCCCTCTTAGAGGTGAAAGGTGCTTGTGAGAGCCACACAGTAAGAGAGCAGCTCCAGAGAAGGGACAGAAAGTTGTAGGTAGAAGAAAATGAACCATTACCCTAGTGGCAGCTGGTTTGGAGAAGGAGCCTGCTTTTTCTTTCAGGCTGTAGACCCTGAGCCAGGGCTGAGTTCAGATCATTTAGTAGGACCATATGAGATACTAGATGCTAGACTCTCTGTTGCCAGTAATTAGTTTCCCCATCCACTGAATGGGTGCTTACATTATCTGCAAAATAGGTAGAGGATGTATTTACTCATCCAGGTAGGAAAAGTATAGCTTAAATCTAGGTTATTACTTTTCTGTGTCTTCTCTCAGAAGGCGCATTTCCTTGATCTGACTTTATGTGGATGTTTCTGTCTCTATTGCTGGTTATGCCAGATTCTTATCTATTCCTTTCCTGTCACCTGCTTTATTCCCAATTGGCAATTCTAATTTGGCCCCAGACAGAGCTACATTAATGTATATGTTTATTCAATGAATATTTATAAAGCATTTGCTATGCATATCAGGCTCTGTTCTAGGTGCTAAGGGTGTAGCTATGAACACAACAGACCATAGTCCCGGCTTTCAAAACACATAAGTAACTAAAGACAAGAAATGAATAAATTGCGTGGCCATATAACAAGGATAATGAATACATGTAATAAAAAATAAAGGGTATGGTAAGTTACAAGATGATGAGTGCTGTGGGAAGGTAGGGGAGTATGACAGTGTTGGGGGTACCATGGTGGTTACAATTTAATTTTTAAAAGATTTTATTTATTTGAGAGAGAGAGAGCGCGCATCACACAAGTCGGGGTGGGGCAGAGGGAGAGGGAGAAGCAGACTTCTCACTGAGCAGGGAGCCCAACGCAGGGCTGGATCCCAGGACCACAGGATCATGACCTGAGCCGAAGGCAGACACTTAACCAACTGAGCCACCAAGGCGTCCCAGTTACAATTTTAAATAGAATAGTCAATGTAGGCCTCAGTGAGAAGGTGATATTTATTTATTTATTTATTTTAAAAAAGATTTTATTTATTTATTTGACAGAGAAAGATACAGCAAGAGAGGGAACACAAGCAGGGGGAGTGGGAGAGGGAGAAGCAGGCTTCTTGCCAAACAAGGACCCTGATGTGGGGCTTGATCACAGGACTCTGGGATCATGGCCAAAGCCGAAGGTGACATTTAATAACTGAGCTACCCAGGCAGCCTGAGAACGTGATATTCATTCCTTCCTTCATTCATTTATTTATTTTTAAAATATTTTATTTATTTATTTGACAGGCAGAGATCACAAGTAGGCAGAGAGGCAGGCAGAGAGAGAGGAGGAAGCAGGCTTCCCGCCGAGCAGAGAGCCCGATGCAGGGCTCAATCCAAGGACCCTGAGATCATGACTTGAGCCGAAGGCAGAGGCTTTAACCCACTGAGCCACGCAGGCGCCCTGAGAACGTGATATTTAAACAAAGCTTTGCAGGAGGTGAGGACGAACCATTTGGATATGTGGGGAAGGAGCATTCCAGGTATGAGAATAGTACAAAGGCCCTGAGGTTGAATGTATGTGCATGTTTGAGGAGCAGCAAGGAGGCTGCTATGTAGGAGTAGATCGAGTGACACAAAAGAGGTGCCTGAAGAGATTATGGGAGGCCTGGCAGGTGGGTGTGATGGATGATGGACTCTGGCTTTTACCATGGAAGAAATGGGGTACCTTTGAGGGGTTTGGAGCAGAAGAGACATAGTCTGATTTAGAAACTGACTTTCAAAGGTGTCATCTCAGTGTTGCTCAAATATACTCTACTAAGAGAGAGGAATGGGAATTCTACCTCTAAACCTATGGGCCTCTGGGGAGGCCATGGACAATGTGGGGCTCCCTTAGAGCAGCCCCTCCTTTGCTTACTCTTTCCTTTTACAGAATCCTTGTCAGCCCTTAGCAGCAAGGCATGATCAGATGCTTATGGGGTGTTAAGACTCCCATTCTGCACCAGGCTGGGCCCCTGGGGCAGCCACAGGCATAGATGGGGCGTGTCCAGGTAATCCAGTAGAGCTCCTGGATGGGAAGCAGATGGGAGGGGTGACAATTTATCATAAAGAATGTGGCTGCAGAGCTGAGACTGCTCATTACCCTTGCAGTATCTTTCCCTTTCTTTGTAAACAGAACCCACGCTTTCTCAGGTGTCCAACTTCCCTCGCAGCCAGAGTGTGTAGTTACAAGCAAAAGTCACAGAATGGGGTTCCAGGAAATCTTTGGAAAGAGGGCTGACTCTTCTGGGAGGAGTGTCTTGTTACCCCTTCCCATTCCATTTCCTGCCAGTGACCAGAAGCCCAGCAGCTGTCTTGTGACCTTGAGGATGTAAGCCAAGAGTGCAGGATGGCAGAAATGTAGGCGTCTGTGTTCATGGGCCCCTTGTCATCACTGTGCTTCACTTGGTCTTACTTATATGGAAGAAGGTACCTCCAATTTTTTATGTCACTGTTATGTAGGGGAATGGAAGTCCTCACTGAAACAGAAAGTGACTTGGAGTCTCTGACCCCCTGAACATGAACACTGATGTAGAAATAACAAAGAAATGAATCTGAGTCTTATATCTGAGAGGAATTCTCTGAATGATTTTGGCCAAGTTATTTAATAATAGTGGTAACGTTGCCATTAATTATGTAGTCACTTACTGTGCTAAGTGTTTTATTTCCTTCATGGTCCCAAGTGAGGATCAGAAAACGACAACATGGATGGAACTAGGGCGTATCATGCTTAGCGAAATAAGTCAAGCAGAGAAAGACAACTATCATATGATCTCCCTGATATGAGGAAGTGGTGATGCAACATGGGGGCTTAAGTGGGTAGGAGAAGAATAAATGAAACAAGATGGGATTGGGAGGGAGACAAACCATAAGTGACTCTTAATCTCACAAAACAAACTGAGGGTTGCTGGGGGGAGGGGGTTTTGGAGAAGGGGGTGGGATTATGGACATTGGGGAGGGTATGTGCTTTGGTGAGTGCTGTGAAGTGTGTAAACCTGGTGATTCACAGACCTGTACCCCTGGGGATAAAAATATATGTTTATAAAAAATAAAAAAATTTAAAATAAAAAAAAAAAGAAAACATCATATGAGATGAGTTTTATTATATGCATGTTAAGGATGAGAAAAGATTCATAGAGATTAGGTTAGAGATTATAGAGCAAACATGTGTAAAGTGGGGGTTGCAACCAAGTCCGGAGCCCTTGTTTTTCGCTACCGTGCAGTACTCTTACTTATTTTCTTTGGGTCTTAGTTTTCTCATCTGTACAGTGGGTTGCAGGACTAGATCTTCTTTGAACCCCTTTTTTTGTCTCTGAAACTCTCTGGCATTATCAGTCTTGTGTCTGGCTTGACCTTGACGCCACTGCTGCGTCTTCCCATTCCCCACATTTCCAAGTGAAACCTGCGTCAAAGATGCTGTAATCTGAGCTTTTGTCTGCTCCCTCCGCCTTGAGAAGAGCGTCTCTTTGGGCAGTCTGAGTAGGTAGCCCCAGCCAGGGGCCTCAGAGGGTGTTCAGAGGAGGTTCTGCAGGGGCTGCCTGTCTCAGCCGGCTGGAGAACCTTCTGTCAGCCCCTGAGCCGGCTCACTGTGCGGGGAAGCGGGTTGGTGGTGGTGCATCTCTGCACAGCCAGCCAATCTGTCTGTTCTGATGATCGAGGAGGGACTTGGTGAGAGCAGCAGCTGAGGGCCCTCCCAGGTGATAAAACTTGCCGGGGGCTCTCAGGAGAGGTGGGCTGCTGGCTAAACATGAAGAACAAGCCCGTGCTGTGTAAATACATTTACAGGACGGAGCCGTGCTTTGGCCCTCGGGGGCCCATTTCCTGAGCGGTGTGGCAGGAACTGTCTTCCTCGGAACAATTGACAGGGCCAGTGGGGAAAGCTAAACAGATCTTGATTTCTTTCTTTGCCTCGGCACATTTACCTAATGAGCCAAAGGAACAGGCCTGGAGAGGCGCCTTAACTGAAGACCACAGGTGGCCTCGGAGCAGAAAACTCGCTCGTGTTGCAGTGTGGGAAAAGTCCACGCCTCTTTCTTCACATTCTAGTTCTCTTTGGTCCAGGTCCTGCAGGACCTTCATTTTCCTTCAGGGCCAGACAGGAAAGTCTCTTTGTGTCTTGCCTGGATTTCTGGTGTTTCGCTGCTGCAGTTAAGGAGACCTGCCCCTGGCTCATCTGGAAGGTGCTACACGGGGGTGTGGGTGGGTGAGGTTGGTGGGTCAGAGATGGTATCTCTGTATCTAACCATACAGGCATGGTGGCAACTCTCTTCGCTCGGACCGGCCCTTGGCTTTAGATAATGGGATTCTGGAATTCTTTCTGGGTACAGCTCAGTTGCCAGGAAGCTCTCAGCAAGTCACAAAGGGAGAATGTGACCCCTTTGCAATGGATGTGGAGGGCACTCAGTCAGGCCAGAATACTGAAGTGTTTCAGACTCAGTGAGTGTGTCTGGGATGTGCAGAAAACATCCTTCCATTTAGCCTAGAGAAAAAAGGGAATCCAGGACCTGGTGCTCCCAATGGCCTGGAGCATGAGGGTCTCAGGTTCGTTCTTGCCTCCTCTCGGGTCAAGGGCGGTGCTTTGTTCTTGTTACGCTGCCTGGTGACTGGGCTGGGGTCTCTTCCCCCCCCGGGTGGGTCTGCTCTTCCCAGTTCTTTGGCGTCTCCCTTTCCAGGGTGGGCTCTCGGTAAGGACTTGCTGATGTGGGCGAATGGAGCTCTCAGCATATCTACGCAAACCGCTGGGAAGAAACTGCTGCTTGGCAGGGGTGAGGGTTGGGGAGGCATGGGTTGTAGTTTGGTTGTTGAACTGCTTTTTCTGAGGTGAGTAGTCCTGTCATCCTTCTAACTGGTATCCTGGGGAGGAAGAATTCCTGGTGCTGAGGCATATTAGAGGGCAGATTCCTGCCCTCCAAGGGCAGTAGCAGAGGCTCCAGCTTTTGAGTCATTCCAGGAGAGATTGGGGCAGTTCCTGAAGATGAGTTTGGAGATGCATTCTCCGCACCA
The DNA here is from genome assembly GCF_009829155.1 of Mustela erminea. NCBI lineage: Eukaryota > Metazoa > Chordata > Mammalia > Carnivora > Mustelidae > Mustela > Mustela erminea. The sequence goes on along the minus strand of NC_045624.1, from coordinate 20,621,690 downwards.
GTCTCCCTAGAGATGAGGCGCCTGACCCACTGGGCTGTTCCTACACTGCATTTCTACAACTCTAATCAGTTTGGTCTCTAGGGGAAAGAAGCCAGATAGGTGGAAGGCCTCGAACTGTGCCCCTTGGGGTAGCTATTGCTGCAGTTTTAGCATCTTCATTCACAGCTTTCAAGTGTTCCACCTCTGACCACCCAGCTTCTCTTTCATCTCTCAGCCCAAGGACAGCTGGTGGGCAAAGCTGCAGGGCCATCATTCCCTGTGGGGATTCTTTCCTATTAGTTAGTGCCAGAGGCACTTGGAAAAGGATGGGTTTTGCTTCAAACTGCAAGCCCAGCCTAGATCTCCTCTAGCTCAAAGGTTCAAAAAGCAGAAGGATTATAACTGGTGACTTGGTAAGGGTCTATGGGGGTTTTCTGTGAGAATATTGAAGCTGTCCAGGGAAGAAGTCAACATGTGCCCAGGGTGCAGAGAGCACATTTCTTTCTTTCTTTTTTTTTTTTTTCTTTAAAGATTTTATTTATTTATTTGACAGAGATCACAAGTAGGCAGAGAGGCAGGCAGAGAGAGAGGAGGAAGCAGGTTCCATGCTGAGCAGAGAACCCGATGCAGGGCTCAATCCCAGGACCCTGAGATCATGACCTGAGCCGAAGGCAGCGGCTTAACCCTCTGAGCCACCCAGGCGCCCCGAGAGAGCACATTTCTAACAGTGCTGACAAATGAAGCGGCAGGTCCTTCTCCCCACCTTATCCAGCCATAGAAGCAGCATCTTGCAGATCTCCCCTGTAGAAACAGGCTGGGTCTGAGGTCCTGCCCTCAGGATACTCCAGAACTTACACTTACATAGCATTGGATTCCTATCCCAATTTTCCACTGAACAACAGAGGAAGGAGGAATTTCAATAATCATCTGTTTTTAACATTTTTTTTTGACAGATGAGATAACTAAGTCCCAGTAGGAATGATGATGATGATGATAATAATAATAATAATAATAATAATGGCAGCAGTAAATGCCTTAACATTGCTCACCATGTGCCCATTACTATTCTAAGCACTTCCTCATTTTATCCTCCTAGAACTCTGCAAGGTAGATACTATCATCTTCATGTTAAAGATGAGGCAACAGAGGCTGAGTAACTTGCATCTGTGGCTTGCATCTGTGGCTCAGATTACATAGATTGTTTTCCAGTTTTATTGAGAGATAATTGGCACAACTCACTGTATAACTTGGAGGGGTATAGCATGGTTTGATTTGGATATATTACAAAATGATTACCACATTAGGTTGAGTTATCATCCATCATTTCATATGGATACAATAAGAAGAAAATAAAAAAAAGATTCTTCTTGTGATGAGAACTCTCAGGATCTTCTCTTCTAATAACTTTCTTGCATACCACACTGCGGTGTCAGCTGTAGTCACTATGTGGTACATCACATCCCCAGTACTTACTTACCCGGTCGTTAATATTTTGTACCTTTGGATCAACTTCCTTCAGTTTCGCACCTTCTACTTCTCTCAACCACAAATATGATCCCTTTTTCTATCTGTTTTTTTAGGACAAAATTTTAGATTCTACATATAAGAGAGATCATTCAGTATTTGTCTTTTTCTGTCTGACTTATCTCACTTAGTGTAATACCTTCAAGGTCCATCCATGTTGTTGCAAATGGTAGGGTTTCCTCTTTTTGAAAGACTGAATAAAAGTCCAGCGTATGTATACCACAACTTCTTATCCATTTATCCATTGTTGGACATTTAGATTGTTTCCATGTGTTGGTGATTATGAGTCATGCTGCAGGGGACATGGGCGTGCAGATATTTTTTTGAATTAGTGTTTCCCGTTTCCATTGGACATATTTACAGAAGTGGAGTTGTTAGATCATGTTAAAGTTCTCTTTTTAATTTTTTATTAATTATTTTTATTAACATATAATGTATTATATGCCCCAGGGGTACAGGTCTGTGAGTCATTAGGTTTACACACTTCACAACCTTCACCATATCACATACCCTCCCCAATGTCCATAACCCAACCATCCTCTCCACACCTCCCTGCCCCCAGCAACCCTCAGTTTGTTTTGTGAGATTAAGAGTCTCTTATGGTTTGTCTCCCTCCCGATCCCATCTTGTTTCATTTTTTTCTTCCCTACCCCTCTAACCCCCCACTCTGCCTCTCAGATTCCTCATATCAGGGAGATTATATGATAATTGTCTTTCTCTGATTGACTTACTTCGCTCAGCATAATACCCTCTAGTTCCATACACATCATTGCAAATGGCAAGATTTCATTTCTTTTGATGGCTGCATAGTATTCCATTGTGTATATATATACATATATATATATATATATGTATATATATACCCCACATCTTGTTTATCCATTCATCTTTTGATGGACATCTAGGTTCTTTTTAAAGTTTGGCTATTGTGGACATTGCTGCTGTAAACATTTGGGTGCACGTACCCCTTCGGATCACTACATTTGTATCTTTAGGGTAAATACCCAGTAGTCCAATTGCTGGGTTGTAGGGTAACTCTATTTTCAACTTTTTAAAGAACCTCTTTGCTGTTTTCCAGAGTGGCTTCACCAGCTTACATTCCCACCAACAGTGTAGGAGGGTTCCCCTTTCTCTTCATTCTCTCCAACATCTGTCGTTTCCTGACTTGTTAATTTTAGCCATTCTGACTGGCGTGGGGTGGTATCTCATTGTGGTTTTGATTTGTATTTCCCTGATGCTGAGTGATGTTGAGCATTTTTTCATGTGTCTGTTGACCATTTGGGTGTCTTCTTTGCAGAAATGTCTGTTCATGTCCTCTGCCCATTTCTTGATTGGATTATTTGTTCTTTGGGTGTTGAGTTTGATAAGTTCTTTATAGATTTGGGGTACTAGCCCTTGTTGTACAAAAGCTTTTGATCTTGATGAAGTCCCAATAGTTCATTTTTGCCCTTGCATACCTTGCCTTTGGCAACGTTTCTAGGAAGAAGTTGCTGTGCCTGAGGTCGAAGAGGTTGCTGCCTGTGTTCTCCTCTAGGATTTTGATGGATTCTTGTCTCACATTGAGGTCTTTCATCCATTTTGAGTCTATTTTTGTGTGTGATGTAAGGAAATGGTCCAGTTTCATTTTTCTGCATGTAGCTCTCCAATTTTCCCAACACCATTTGTTGAAGAGACTGTCTTTTTTCCATTGGACATTCTTTCCTGATTTGTCAAAGATTAGTTGACCATAGAGTTGAGGGTCCATTTCTGGGCTCTCTGTTCTGTTCCATTGATCTATGTCTGTTTTTGTGCCAGTACCATACTGTCTTGATGATGACAGCTTTGTAATAGAGCTTGAAGTCAGGAATTGTGATGCCACCAACTTTGGCTTTTCTTTTCAAAATTCCTCTGGCTACTCAGGGTCTTTTCTGGTTCTATATAAATTTTAGGATTATTTGTTCCATTTCTTTGAAAAAAATTGATGGTATTTTGATAGGGATTGCATTAAATGTGTAGATTGCTTTAGGTAGCATAGACATTTTCACAATATTTGTTCTTCCAATCCATGAGCATGAAACAGTTTTCCATTTCTTTGTGTTTTCCTCAGTTTCTTTCATGAGTACTTTATAGTTTTCTGAGTACAGATTCTTTGCCTCTTTGGTTAGGTTTATTCCTAGGTATCTTACGGTTTTGGGTGCAACTGTAAATGGGATCAATTCCCTAATTTCTCTTTCTTCTGTCTTGTTCTTGGTGTATAGAAATGCAACTGATTTCTGTGCATTGATTTTATATACTGACACTTTACTGAATTCCTGTACAAGTTCTGGCAGTTTTGGAGTGGAGTCTTTTGGGTTTCCAAATAAAGTATCATATCATCTGTGAAAAGTGAGAGTTTGACTTCTTCTTTGCCAATTCGGATGCCTTTAATTTCTTTTTGTTGTGTGATTGCTGAGGCAAGGACTTCTAGTACTATGTTGAATAACAGTGGTGATAGTGGACATCCCTGCCATGTTCCTGATCTTAGCAGAAACGCTCTCAGTTTTTTCCCATTGAGAATGATATTTGCTATGGGTTTTTCATAGATGCCTTTGATGATATTGAGGAAAGTACCCTTTCTCCCTACCCTTTGAAGAGTTTTGACCAAGAAAGGATGCTGTACTTTGTCAAACGCTTTTTCAGCATCTACTGAGAGTATCATATGGTTCTTGTTCTTTCTTTTATTAATGTATTGTATCACATTGATTGATTTATGGATGTTGAACCAACATTGCAGCCCAAGAATAAATCCCACTTGGTCGTGGTGAATAACCCTTTTAATGTATTGTTGGATCCTATTGGCTAGTATTTTGTTGAGAATTTTCGCATCTGTGTTCATCAAGGATATTGGTCTGTAATTTTCTTTTTTGATGGGGTGTTTGTCTGGTTTGGGGATCAAGTTGATGCTGACCTCATAAAATGAGTTTGGAAGTTTTCCCTCCATCTCTATTTTTTGGAACAGTTTCTGGAGAATAGGAATTAATTCTTCTTTAAATGTTTGGTAGAATTCCCCTGGGAAGCTGTTTGGCCCTGGGCTCTTATTTATTGGGAGATTTTGAGATATTGACTGCTTCAATCTCCTTACTGGTTTTGGGTTTGTTCAGGTTTTCTATTTCTTCCTGGTTCAGTTTTGGTGGTTTATATGTTTCTAGGAATGCATCCATTTCTTCCAGATTGTCAAATTTCCTGGTGTAGAGTTGCTCATAATATGTTCTTATAATTGTTTGTATTTCTTTGGTGTTGGTTGTGATTTCTCCTCTATCATTCATGATTTTATTAATTTGGGTCCTTTCTCTTTTCTTTTTTGTAAGTCTGGCCAGGGGTTTATCAATCTTATTAATTCTTTCAAAGAACCAGCTCCTAGTTTCGTTGATTTGTTCTACTGTTCTTTTGGTTTCTATCTCATTGATTTCTGCTCTGATCTTTATTATTTCTCCTCTCCTGCTGGGTTTAGGCTTTCTTTGCTATTCTTTCTGTAGCTCCTTTAGGTGTAGGCTTAGGTTGTGTACTTGAGACCTTTCTTGTTTCTTGAGAAAGGTTTGTATGGCTATATACTTTCCTTTCAGGACCACCTTTGCTGTGTCCCACAGATTTTCAACAGGTGTGTTTTCATTATCATTTGTTTACATGAACTTTTTCAATTCTTCTTTAATTTCCTGGTTGACCCATTCATTCTTTAGTAGGATGCTCTTTAATCTCCATGTATTTGAGTTCTTTCCAGCTTTCCTCTTGTGGTTGAGTTCTAGCTTCAGAGCATTGTGGTTTGAAAATATGCAGGGAATGATCCCAATCTTTTGGTACAGGTTGAGACCTGATTTGTGACCCAGGATGTGATCTATTTTGGAGAATGTTCCATATGCACTAGAGAAGAATGTGTATTCTGTTGTGTTGGGATGGAATGTTCTGAATGTGTCTGTGATGTCCATCTGGTCCTGTGTGTCATTTAAGACCTTTATTTTCTTGTTGATCTTTTGTTTGGATGATCCATCCATTTCAGTGAGGGGGGTGTTAAAGTCTGCTACTATCATTATATTATTGTTGATGTGTTTCTTTGATTTTGTTATTAATTGGTTTATCTAGTTAACTGCTCCCATGTTAGGGATATAGATATTTAAAATGGTTAGATCTTGGGGCACCTGGGTGGCTCAGTGGGTTAAAGCCTCTGCCTTCAGCTCAGGTCATGATCCTGGGGTCCTGGGATCAAGCCCCACATCAGACTCTCTCTCTGCTTAGAGGACCCCTTTCAATATTTGCTGTAGGGCTGGTTTGGCATTTGCAAATTCTTTCAATTTTTGTTTGTCCTGGAAGCTTTTTATCTCTCTCTTCTATTTTCAGTGATAGCCTAGCTGGATATAGTATTCTCGGCTGCATATTTTTTCTCATTTAGTGCTCTGAATATATCATGCCAGTTCTTTCTGGCTTGTCAGGTCTCTGTGGATAAGTCTGCTGCCAATGTAATATTTCTGCCATTGTATTTACAGACTTTTTGTCCTGAGCTGCTTTCAGGATTTTCCCTTTGTCACTAAGACTAGTAAGTTTTACTATTAGATGATGGGGTGTGGACCTATTTTTATTGATTTTGAAGGGGGTTCTCTGTGCCTCCTGGATTTTGGTGCTTGTTCCCTTTGTTATATTAGGGAAATTATCTATTATAATTTGCTCCAATATACCTTCTGCCCTTCTCTCTCTTTCTTTTTCTGGAATCCCAGTTATTCTAATATTGTTTCATCTTATGCTATCACTTCTCTCTCAAATTCTCCCCTCGTGGTCCAGTAGTTGTTTGTCTCTCTTTTG